>NC_060269.1:65576829-65877009 GCF_021613505.1 Equus quagga
TCTTTCTTTCTTTCTTTCTTTCTTTCTTTCTTTCTTTCTTTCTTTCTCTTTCTCTCTTTCTGTCTTCCTTTCTCTTTCTTTTTCTTTCTTTCTTTCTCTCTTTCTTTCCCTTCCTTCCTTCCTTCCTTCCTTCCTTCCTTCCTTTCTTTCTTTCTTTCTTTCCTCTCCCTCTCCGGCTCTCTCTCTCGCACTCTCTCTCTCTCTCTCTCTGGCTCTCTCTCTCTCGCTCTCTCTCTCGCTCTCGCTCTCTCTCGCTCTCGCTCTCTCTCTCTCTCTCTCTCTCTCCCTCTCTCTCTCTCTCTTTCTCTCTTTCTTTCTTTCTTTTTTTCCTCCCTCCCTCCCTTCCTTCCTTCTTTCCTTCTTTCTTTCTTTCAGATTGGCCCTGAGCTAACACCTGCGCCAATCTTCTATTTTATGTGGGATGCCGCCACAGTGTGGCTTATGAGTGGCACTAGGTCTGTGCCAGGGATCCAAACCTGCAAACCCTGGGCCACCAAAGCAGAATGCACAAACTTAACTACTATGCCACTGGTCTGGCCTCCTAAAAATTATTTTTAATTATCCTAAAATATACATAACATAAAGTTTACCATCTTAATGTGTTTTAAGTGTACAGTTCAATGACATTAAGTACATTCAGATTCTTCTGTAACCGTCACTGCCATCCCCCTCCAGAACTTCTCATCTTTCCAACTGAAACTCTGTACCCATTAAATACACACTCCCCACCCCCTCCTTCCCCCACCCCCTGGCAACCTCCACTGTACTTCCTGTGTCTATGAATTTGACTCCTCTAGGTATTTCTTATAAGTGGAGTGATGCACTATTTGTCCTTTTGTGTCTAGCTTATTTCACTTAGCATAATGTCCTCAAGGTTCCTCCATATTGTAGCGTGTGTCAGAATTTCCTTTGTTTTTAAGGCTGAATGATATTCCAGTGTATGTGTATGCCACATTTTGTTTATCCATTCCCCTGTTGATGGACACTTGGGTTGTTTCCTCCTTTTGGCTGTTGTGGGTAATGCTGCTGTGAACGTGGGTGTAGAAATATCATTTTGAGACTCTGCTTTCAATTCTTCTGACCATTATACTTAGAAGCGCAATTGCTGCATCGTATGGCAATTCTACCATTAATTGTTGAGGAACTTCTATGTTGTCTCCCACAGTGGCCCTCTGGTGTAATTTTACATTGATTTGTGTAAATATTTGATTGTCTTCCCACCGGCGAGAGCAGGGATGCTGTTTATTTTTGCCACCTTGCCTCCTGTATCTGGTACCTAGAACAACAATGCGTGGGGCAGAGTAGTCACTGAAATATCTGATGAATTAATGAATGAGTCAGCCTCATGTGAACGCGGCATTGTAGAGAGACTCAGTCTCTGCACTTAATGCGTTTACAAATTAGCTGGTGAGACATGACGCACACAAGGCAGAGAGCAAATAAAGGAAGGATATAATTATGTACTAAACTGTGGTTCTGCTTTTAAGCATAGGAGGGGTTGAGAGAAGGCGAGATTTTCGTGGGTGGAAACAGTCAAGGAAAGATGGGTAGGCTTGGAATAGAAGGGAAGAAGGCAATTTAGGGAGAGGAAACCATCTCCCCACCCTCCCTAGCTTTATTGAGACATAATTGACAAATAAAAATTGTATATATTTAAGATGTACACCTTGATGTTTTGAAATATGTATACATTGGGAAATAATCACCATAATTAAGCTAATTAACATATCCATCATTTCACATAGTTACCTCTTTTTGTGTGTGGTGGGAGCACTTTGGATCCACCCTCTCAGCAGATTTGAAGTCTACAATACAGTGTTGTTAACCATAGTCACTGCGCTGTGCATCGCACCTGTGGAACTTATTTATCTGGCGTGGCTGCAACTTTGTACTCTTTGACCAACATCTCCCCACTCTTCCTCTCCCAGGCCCTGGCAACCACCATTCTGCTCTCTACTTCTATGAATTTGACTATTTTAGACTCTACATATAAGTGAGAGCATACAGTATTTTTCTTTCTGTGTCTGGCTTATTTCACTTAGCATAATGTCCTCCAGCTTCATCCACGTTGTTGCAAATGGCAGGATTTCCATCTTTTTAAAGGCTGAATGATATTCCATTGTATGTATGTATATATGTATATATATATATATATATATATATATATATATATGTAAAACATTTTCTTTATCCATTCATCCATCAGTGAACACTTAGGTTGTTTCCATATCTTGGGTGTTATGAATAATGCTTCAATGAACATGACTGTGCAGATATCTCTTTGAGATAGTGATTTTATTTCCCTTGAGTATATACCTAGGAGTAGAATTGCTAGATCATATAATATTCCTATTTTAAACTTTTTGAGGAACCTCCATACCATTTTCCATAGTGGCTGCACCAATTTACGTTCCTACCAACAGTGCACAGGGGAAGAAACAGTCTTCATTTGTGATTCTTTCTTGGGGGCCCATGTTGGAGGGCTGGGTGCAAGGTTAGCTAAGGAGTCTGAAGACATCAGCCTGGGGACAACAATATGCAATGTGCTTTAGGAGCAGGCCCAGGAGGTCCCAAGCAAGCTATTCCATAGGTTACTGCAGTGGGGATCCAGGAAGCAGCCCCACTTGACCATTAAGCAGGCGGGTGGTGCAGGGGGATCTATCATCTCTTTCCAGGAGGTATGGCAGAAGTCCACACCCTGGCTGAGGGCCTGGCTGAAGCAAGGCATGGCCCAGTCTACCAGGGCTGGGGGCTTAGGCATGCTCTGGGGATGGGTTTGGAGGGGAGCACAGCTTCATCCTAAGAACTCAGATGTAAGAGGAAAATCAGCACCGAAAGGTATGAGCTGGCCTTCCTTAGCCCTGAAACACCACAACTTGATGAACTAAGAAGGATTCTTCCTGCTAAGGGGCTGCAGCCGCAAAAGTCTTTTGTTACCCTTTTTGGATTCTGGAGCCAGGAGGCTGAGTCTGGAGGAGGGAGAGGCCAGCCAGCTGTCGGGAGGGGGAGAAAGAGGCAGAGGAGGAGGAGCTGGTGACAGGAGCAGTATGAAAATGGGGAACGAGATGGGATAGTGGCCCAACTGACTGAGAGGGCAGGAATGGGCTGCAATGGAGCCAAGGCGAGATACAGGCTTATGTTGAGGTAGGATTGGGGGGGGGGCCTGGAAGTCAAGTGGAGGCATTCTCCTAGTCCACTTTCCTCCTCCTCGTGTGAGGAGAAAGAACATCGATGTTCTAACATTTGAGCTTAGAATTCCTAGGGGAGAGAACAGTCTTATTTAACAAAGACCTTGATGGACCAATCTGGTTGTGAAAAAATAGAACTCAGGGCCCCTGTGGCCAGGGCCAGGTGTGAGTCAGTTAATTTGCTCTGCCAAAGAAATGAACAGATATTTTTGGTTTGAGGAGTGAGAAAGCTCTGGAAGAACTCTAGGGGAAAAGGGATGTTGGAGTTTAGGTTTTCCGGGAAGCAGATGCTGAGGCAGAAGATCGTGTCCGGGAAGTATATTAAGGAGAGTGCTTAGGGTCAAGACTGTGGGAGGCTGAGCTGGGCCATACAATCTCAGGGAAACTTTTGCGCAGTCTAGGGCTATACTGGCATGTCAGAGTTGTTCCCAGTTGGTCTAAAATGGCTGGGCCTTCATATGCCCTCCTCCATCAGTCACTGGTCATGGGCTTCCTCAGAAGGTATGGCCTTGGGCCGGGTGCAGCTGAGGCAGACCCTAGAGGAGATGACAGCTGGAGGTTGTCCTCTCACAGCATTCTCGGCAGCTGGTCCTTCTTTGAAGGGACTCTGGGCTGAGCATCTACATGTCCAACATGGGGCCTTGGGCTTTTGGGACTAGATGCAGATGCTGGGATGGTCATTAGGTTTTACACTATATGTGGGATAGGTGTATGAACTGATTTATAACTATGGTGTGAAGGGCAAGGAAGCTCTAGCAAGGTAGCAGTCTTGGAAATATTAAGGGGCTAATATCTATCTGGGTTATTGTGGTAGCCAGACTTTAAGAAGGCTCCCAGTGATTCTTGGCCCCTGGTATTCAAACCCCTGCGCAGTCCTCTCCCACACTGAATGGAGTTGACCTGTGTAATCAAGAGGATATTATGGAAATATGGTGTGTGACTTCTGAGGCTAGGTAAAAATAAGACATTGTGACTTCCATCTGGTTCTGTCTTGGATCATTTCCTCCAGGGAAACCAGCTGCCATGTGGTGAGGACACAAGCAGTCATCTGGAAAGGTCTGTGAGGCAAGAAACTGATGTCTGCCAATAGCCAGGACCAACTCATCAACCATGAAATCGGGTCCTCCAGTCCCAGTCAAGCCTTCAATGACTACAACTCTGGCTGTCATCTTGACTGGAACCTCATAAGAGACCCATGAACTGTGAGCCAGAAAGACCCACCTAAGTTGCTCCTGAAACTGAGAGACAGTACATAATATGGCAATGTTTATTGTTGATGTAAGTCGTTAAGTTTTGTGGTCATTTGTTATCGATCAAGAGTGATAACTAGGGGCCGGCCCCGTGGCCAAGTGGTTAAGTTTGCGCGCTCCGCTTTGGCGGCCCAGAGTTTCACCAGTTTGGATCCTGGGCGCGGACACGGCACCGCTCATCAGGCCACGTTGAGGCGGCATCCCACATACCACAACTAGAAGGAGCTGCAACTAAGATATACAACTATGTACCAGGGGGATTTGGGGACATAAAGCAGAAAAAAAAAATATTGGCAACAGTTGTTAGCTCAGGTACCAATCTTAAAAAAAAAAAAGAGTGATAACTAATACATAATATAAAACTTTTATTTTTGATGATTATCTCAACTCTCCACCCCACCCCCAAATACACACTAATGTGTTGTACCTGGGGAGAAGTGTGTCCCTTTTCTTCCAGACGCTACTGAGTGCTGCTTCAAGAACACTTTTCAAAGGTTCCTGTGCACTAAAGCAACCTAAAAACTGAATTCCAAATCTTTGAGTCATATGTATTTCTAACATCGACCAATCACAGGAAAAAAATCAGGACGTTCGCTTGTCAGCATAAGGTATTAGTTCAATTCCCATGCAATTCTTTTAAACTTTTGACTTTATTTTATTAAAATTAAAAAAATAAACATGGACAGATACGATACGCCAGTATATTTACAACAGAATTTTTAAAGATAGTATTAGATGGGGTCAGCCTGGTGGTACAGTGCTTAAGTTCACGCACTCTGCTTTGGCAGCCTAAGGTTCGTGGGTTCAGATCCCAGATGCAGACCTACACACCACTCATCAAGCCATAGTGTGGCGGTGTCCCATGTGCAAAATAGGGGAAGGCTGGTGCAGATGTTAGCTCAGCAACAGTCTTCCTCAGGCAAAAAGAGGAAAATTGGCAACAGATATTAGCTCAGGGCCAAGCTTCCGCACACACACACACAAAAGATAGTATTAGATAAAATGCAAAACGTAAATTTTGTGCACCAGGACTTTAACTTATGAGTGATTATCATGCCTGATTGTTCATCACTGATTGGTAGACCAATTGGACCACAAATGGATTCAAACAATGAAAATATCCAAGCTGGTCACACACACAATGGTGTTTATACCAGCAATTGATAGCTAAGCTGTCATGGTAGTAGATGACAGGCTGCCAATGATGGAACAATAGAAAAAAAAATGAATTATCCATTGTTAGTAATAACTAATAAATTAATAAGATCACACACATTCTCAAAATGTCTGTGAATAAGAAGAAAGAAAAAAAGGCGGAAAATAGGAATCAAGTTTTTCAAATTGCCTAAGCAGTTTATTTTGCAGAAACAAAACTTGTCACATGTATGGCTTTACCCAAGATGGTGTTCTCTCTCTCTAAAGCAGCTTTAAATGCTAAGGTTGGACAGTGGGGATGAATCCAAAGGCAGAACAGTTTCTTGGAGAAAGGGTGAGTTAAGACCAAGTAGTATTATCAGAAGACTAAAAGTATCAATAATCCAGCGAAGTCTGAGATGGTATTAATGCAGTCCACGCTCCAGCCAGGGACCAGCATCAGGGACATCCGAGAAGACTTCCTCATCCAGGAGACTGTGATTGAGAGGCAGAAAATCCAGTCCACAGGGTGGGCCTCCCAACTGTTTTTGCCGGGACTTCACCAGCTCTCTGGTCCACTACCTGGTCCCTAGAAACTTCTTGTCCACAGGCATGCTGCATAGCCGTATCCCTCCAAGTCTAGGGGCAACTCCCAAAGACCCAGTGAGAAGGCTGGGGTCTCTAGGCTGCCTTTTATAAGTCCCTGCCACACCCCAAGAGACTGCTGTTCTCTGGCCCCTGAAAACCCACCTGTCAGGGTTGGAACTCTCTCTACCCAAGCAAAGGAGGCCCCTCCAACTGGGACCTCCTCCCTACCAGCTGTGGGCACTCTAGCCCCTGAGCTCTCTGGCAGTTTATAGCTCTTTTCAAATTCCCGGCGGTAGTCTTGATATTTCAGACATCCAGCCCACTTGGTCACCAGCTCAGACCAAGTTCCCATGAAAGGGGAAGGTAGCTCCGTGGGGAAGATTCTGCTCTGTGCTACACAATGATCCTCCTCCCCTGACCCAGCTCCCGTGATGAGGACTCAGGTCCGTCCTCCTTTAAGGAGAGCTCCCTTTCCTTTCCTTTCAGGAGACTCGGGGTCTACATTCTTCTCCTCTCCTTTGTATGGGCACCTTAGTACTTACACCCAGGGATGTGACCTCTGACCTCTACGTCCCTTTTCACTTTCTCTCGAGGGGCACTTAGAAAGAGGAGGGACATCCCAGAGTTCTGAGGTGAGATTGAAGGTTAGATTAACTCAAGTTGCCAGGCTAGACTTATTTTAAGGGAAAGAGCCCCCTTTTATTTTTTTTCTTCCTCAGGCTCCTTTCCAAAGCATTGTTTGTAGCTATTGTGTCTAAAAAAAATGAAAAGTACTGATTCTAAGCCTGTCTGTTGCAAAAGGTCTAAATTTGTCCTGGGAACGGGGATTACGAGATAAAACAAGCCCGGGCAAAGAATTTATAGTCTCACGTGGTCCAAAAACAAGTCAACGAGCAGTCCTAATGTGATCTGAATGAGGTATTTCTTTCTTTAGAAAGCATCCAGGGGCCCCAGGATAAAGTTCAAGGTCCCAGGTCGGTGCACAGGGCTCCTCACGACCTGACTCCACCCAGCTTACCAAGTGCACCTCCTCTACGCACAAGTAAGTGATCTCCAGGTTCTACAATGACTTTGATTGTATTGCTCCCCCTGCCTTGCATGATGGTTAATTTTGTGTATCAACTTGACTGGGCTTGGAGATGCTCAGATAGCTGGTGAAATATTATTTTTGGGTGTGTCTGTGAGGGTGTTTCTGGAAGAGATAGTATTTGAATTGGTGAACTGAGTAAAGCAGATGGCTCTACCCAATGTGGGTGAGCATCATCCACTCCTGTGAGGACTCAAATAGAACAAAACTGCAGTGGAAGGGCGAATTTGCTCTCTGTTGAGCTGGGATCCCCATTTTCTCCTGTCCTGCTTCTTTGGCTTTTGGACTTCTAGTGACTCACACCATTGGCTTTCCTGCGTCTCCAGCTCGCACACGGCAGATTGTGGGACTTCTCGGCCTCCATAACCATGTGAGCTAACTCTTATAATAAATCTCCTTTTCTATATATCTGTATACATCCTACTGGTTCTGTTTCTCTGGAGAACCCTGACTAATACCCCTTGAGTGCCTTTCTCCTTTGACTCCACTTGTGAGCTCCTATTTATCCTTGACGAGGCAGGTTAAATGTCACTGCCCTAGTGACACTTCCCGAGATCCTTCCACAGAGAGTTAGTAACTCTGTCTGTTCTGCTCCCACTGTGTCTATTCCTTGTACAGTTGCAGCATAATGATTTATTTAGATGCCTTGCTGGCCCGATAGACTACGAGCTCCTCCAGGATGAGCTTTATTCTTACGCATTCTCAGCACAAAACAGACACTCAATAAATGTTTGTAGAGAAAAATGAACAAATGAAAGAATGAAGCCTTGATGGTTGGGGTGATTTTGAGCGTACAAGTCTAGCATGGGTTAATTAGGAGCCTAGAGGAGGCATCAGGAGAGGGAGAAGATGCATTTTGAATAGGAAGACGAGCGAACACTGAGGTGAACTTAATTTTCGTGGTAATTTTGCCTCAGATTTGTTCTAAGGGGATGTCTTACGTGAGAAAGAGTGTCAGTTGAATCAACCTTTGATCATTGGCCCTTTATGAGCATTTCTCAGGAAGCTCATTCTCTACATGACCCAAAGCTTGAGATAGGTGGTGATCATTTTGGATTTCCAAATTTACTGTGTAATTTATTTAATTCTAATATAGTAATAAAACCTTACAATTATATGGCATCTTTCATCTTCAAACCTCAAAGCATTTTTCTAAATATTAATAGACATGAACAGCCCCAGGGGTTTGATGCTACTCGATCCATTTCTCTGCTGGTTAAGCATATGATTGGAGAGTTAGCTAATTTGCCAAGAGGATGCATAGATTATTATTTTTTAAACACACTTTCCATTATGGAATATTTTAAACACACAGAAATAGGGAGAACAGCAGAATGAACATCTGTATACCCACCATCCAACTATGAAGTCGTGGCTAACCTTGTGTTACCCATTTCGACCCTCCCGTGTTATTCTGATGCGAATCTCAGGCACCATACATTTTCATCCATAAATATTTCAGTATCTCCAAAAGATAGGGACTGTTTAAAAAAAGGTAAACATGATGACAGTATCACACTATAGACAATAAACAATGATTTCCTAATATCAAGTATCCAATCCATTTTTAATTTCCAATTGTTCTATAAATATCATAAATTTAAAAATTTTGTGGCTTTGAATCAAGAGTTAAATATGGCTCACATTTTGTGTTGATTGATATATCTTTTATATTTCTTTTAAACTTATAGGTTCTTTTCTCCCTTTTGTAGTGTATTTGTTGGAAAAATCAGGTTTCGTCCTGTAGAGTTCCTGCTCTCTGGGTTTTTCTGATGGCTTGTTCATATATCATTTAACATGTTCTCCTCTGTATTTCCTGCACATTGCTAGTTGGGCCTAGAGGCTTGCTCAGAAGTGGGTTTGATTTTTTTCTGGCAAGACAACTTTATAGGTGGTGGTGTTGTCTTCCATCGGGAGGCAGATCGTATCTAGCCGTCTTTCTTTTTGTGATGTTAGCAGTTTTTGATGATCTATACCTGCAGTCATTAATTTATTAAGGCTTATTTTATAAGTTATTAATGGGAATGTATCTATAAAGAGAAACTTCGTCTACTATTTGGTTATTCTAAGTGCAGTTGGGTTGAAAAAACTCCTCAATTCTCTCCCTTTATTTACTAATTTTCAAAATCATGAGTTAGCTTTTAGTATCATTAAACTGTAAACAATTCAACTCTTTATTAATATAGCCATATTAATATTGAGTTATAACCAACATGAACTGAATGTATTTAAAGTGTATAATTTGATGAATTTTCACAAATGTTTATACCTGTGAAACTGTCACCACTATTATGAAAATGAGTATATTATTCACAAATTAGATTTTTAAAGTATTTTATAAGCTGATAAAATTAAACATGTTGATATTTCCAACCATTTTAGTTACTCTTTTTGAAGCTCAAATGGCCCCGTTTTTGGATAATAGGAGCTTTTGGGTTATGCCATGGTCCTTTTGAAATGACTCTTATAGTCTTTGTTAATTTCCTTGTCATCTTGTCATGACAGGATACTCCAGATCTGACATTAGTCCTTTCTCCAAGGAGCCCTGGGTCTTTTCAGTGGGAAACAGGATGTGTCATATATTAAATGGTGGTTAAGCAGAGAGGCAAAATCCAATAAAATGTCTGGTCTGGGTTCCCTGTAGTCAGAAGGAATAGCTGCTTTACCCAGCAGCTCTATAATTACGTCCTTTGTTTGCATAGTTCCTTTCACTGAAGTGTTCAAAGTGACTTTATAAGATTAAATTAATCTTTGGAACAATCTAAGGATGGACGAAACGGTTGGAGAGATTATTATCCCATTTTATAGTTGGGAAAACAGACCAAATTGTTGTGACTTGTCCATTAGCTTATAGAAAACTAGGGGCAAGTGTGAATAGAATCTAGCCCCCGAACCACGAAGACGGGGGTTCGCATCTTGCTGCCAGGGCCACTCTGGCTTTAACAATTTCAGAAACTTTAAAAAATTTTATTTTATTTATTTAAATAAAGAGGGGACAGGAAGCATTAAGCAATGGGAGGGAAGGGAAATCAGAGCTTTTTCCTCTTCCTTTTCCTTCCTTCCTTCCTTCCTCCTTCCCTCCTTCCTTCCTTCTTTATTTCCTTTCTCCTTCCTTCCTTCCTCCTTCCCTCTCTCCCTCCCTCCCTCCCTCTTTTGCTTCTTCGTTTTTTCTTTTTGAATTTTCTACGGCTCTCTGAAGGAATTGGAAATATATGAGTAGGATGAAGAATTAGAGAATCACCGAATGCTGGGCTTTGAAGAGCCTCCATAAACCTTCCAGCCCATCCTTCTCCATCCAGACAGCACTGCACTTACACTAAATCCAGACAAATGGGCAGCTCTCCTTTTAGGAAGATGCAGTGAAGTGTAGTCCACCGTGAACTAAATAAATTTAGAGTTACAAAGGCAAATCCCAAAAGAGCAGCTTTAAGTTTATGAAAATGAATCCAAGTCTAAGTGCTGAGGGAGAAATAAAGGACCAGGAATAAACAGTGAGTGAACCCATGACAGCCGTGTGGGAACGGGCCTGTGCATACAGCACTTGGCAGCTGCAGCTCTGCTTTCGCTCTGGTCCTCACTGAGGACACTGAAAGGTACCTAAGGAATTCACGATGCCGTTAATTAGCTTAACAGACTCTCTCCGCAGCTTCGACGTAGGCCATGAAGAAACATTATGTATTCATTTTCCCCGGAGGTCTTTGAAACTGCGTAGTATTAGAGCAAGAGTCTGAGGTTCTGGGTCCAGGCCCTGGATGTGGGAACCGGAAGCCCTTGTGCAGCATCCAGGACAGTGTTTTCCAAACTGGGCGTCTCAGGAAAAACGCGGTTCCGTGGTTAAATGAGGGAGATAAGCCTATATCCCTGTCTCAAAGAGTCCCAAAGCATATCATCGAGCTAAAGGCTCTGAGAAGTTTTGAAGGAGACAAACATGCTGGTGGTTGTTCAAATCCATCTTCCCAAGTGTGCTTGGCTGTGGAGCCCTCCCCCACCTTGGTGCCCCACACTATTAACTGTGGATAGCATGCCAAGGAGCAATAATTTTAGAAATGCTGTATGGTCCCTTCCTTTTTCAGATGAGGAAGTAGGGAGAAGAGAGGTGAGGCCATTTGTTCAGGGGTCACAGAGCGAGTTATTGGAGGCAAGCAAAATCGAGGAGAAAGCAGGGCATCTGGAACAACATAGACCTGCATTCAAGTCCCTGCTCCACGGCTTTCTAACCATGGGCTCCCGGACAACATTTTAATTTCTTCTGAACCTTGATGTTTTTATTTGTCAGAGAGGCAATATAATACTGGTATCATGGAATGTGTTATGAGTTTGTGGTTAGATCAGAGAATAAGTCGGAAGTCCAGGTGTCAGAACAAGGACAAGATGGGCGCCAGACTGTGCAGTTTCTGAACCCTCCCGGGCTTGGGCCTGGGTTAGTTGTGGGATTGACTCTAGACCAGAATCCGGGACAGTGAGCGCTGTGTTGGGAGGAGAAGGGGCCAGCAGAGGCGGGGAACCCAGCAGGGCTAATTGGTAGTTCCCCATGAGGAAGCATGATTAGAAGGTAGAGACAATGCCTCACTTTCAGACCACACAACACCCCCTTCCCCTTCCGCCCCACAGCACAACTGAAGCAGCTGAACTGGGGAAGGGAGGGGGGTTGGGTAGGGAGCCCTCCAACCCAGCAGTGGGAGGTCCCACTGAGAGGCAGTCGTCGCTTTTCTTTACTCTTTTTTTCTTCGTTATTGCCGAGAGTTTGAGCTGTTTTATGGTGTTGCACACTAAATAGAATGGTGACTTATGTTTTATTAATTATGTAACTATTTGTATGGATTATCACCTTTCGTGTTCTATTAGGCTTTGGATAAATTCCATGTAGCCTTTCTGGGGTGTTGGGGTATTTTAACCTGGATAGGATGTTGCAGCGTGATCTGCCTCCAAGCAAACTAGTGCTCATATTCACACAGCAGGTTTGCCCTCCTCCAGAAAACCCATCATGTTTATCCTGGGCCTGTCCCCACATGCAACAGACCACATCCAGGGTCAGCTCCCCTCCCATTTGCTCCTCCGGCTCCTCTGTGCGTGCTTCATCGAAAACACTCAAACAGCATAGAAATTCTCTCTGTCTCTCTCCCCAGCCAGCGCAGGAATACTTTGAGAGAGTGAGACCGGAGTCTCATAAATCTGTATCCTCAGCCCCTGAGGCAGAGCTTGCTTAAAGTCAGTGCTTATTAAATATGAGTTGAGTGAATAAATGAATGAAGAAATGAGCCCTGTTCTTTTTCACATTCTCCTTCTTATTTAATCTCTGTAGATCATTTTCTTCTATAATCTCCACTTCTTCATTTTTTCCAGCTTTATTGAGATATAGTTAGCACGTAACATTGTGTACGCTTAAGTGCACAACGTGATGATTTGATACACATATATACTAAGCAATGATTACCATGATAAGGTTAGTTATTACCTCGCATAATTACCATTTTCCCCCCGGTAGATCACTGTACTCCTTTCACAGATAGGGTCATCATGCCTATTTTACAGATGAAGGCAAGGAACCGGACCTTTAAATAAGCATGCCAGAATTTTGTATATCTGAATGAGTATCCTCTCTTATGGCAGCAGTGTGTTGTTCTCGATGTTTGTTCCAGAGGTCGCTGTTGCTGTAGATGTCAGCGTCAGAGGTATGTTCTCTTACGTATCCTCAGGGGTCAATTTTTAGAGCAGATTTCATTTTTGAAATCAGCTCCAGGTCATCTGGAGCAAAGTCTGGTAAAAGGTGACTGACCCAACTTGAGAATGTCCTTTCTGATGACTCCAATCAGAGACAACGCCAAGGAGAAATTCGAAATGCATTGCGAACAATGGTAGTGTCAATGGAGCAAGCATACAGACTCTAGAGGGGAGAGTACTTCTTTAGATTTGTAATTCTAGTGTACTGGTTTGAAAAATCTGTTTAATACAGAATCAAACCTTTCAGAGCTGGGTTCAACTAACAAATGAGAGTGATAAATTCAATCCTTTGAAATGTATTTTCTTTTCTGGCCAGCCCCTAGTTCAGGCTCCCAGGTTGGTTCCTGTGCAGCCCCTGATAACATCACAGGCACCTCCAGAGGCCTTCCTGGCATTGTTCTGGGTGTCATTGATGTTAAGCAAATGGGGAAGGAAATGCAATTCAGAGCTCACAAAGCCAAGGGGAACTGATTTTCAAGTTCATGACTTTTGAATCCATAGCACAAAAGCATATGCATTTTAACTAACTGCGTATGTGAAGATGAAGTTACTGCCCTTGGATCTGTTTTTTCCTTTTAATGGGAAATGCTTTTTAATTAACACTTTTGAAGCTTATTTTACTGCATGAAGAGGCTTGCTCCCATGCATTTTTGGTTTAATGCCTTCCTACACCGTAGTGTGAAAAGAATGTGTAAATAAGGTCCTGGACAATCAAAGGTCTCATTATGTCTGAGTCTATTTAATTCAGCAAACATTTATGAAACTCTTGTATGTTCCAGGCAGTGTAGTAGGAGCTGGACACAGAAGAGGAGCAAGACAGTGGTACCTGCACTTAAGTAGTTCACAACCTGATAATGGAATTGACAAGTACACGAATAAATGCCAGAATCAGGTGCTAAAAGCAGTGTAAAAAGAGATAGGGAAGTAGGTGGGAGAATGCCAGAAGACTTCAAAGAATAAGCAACATATTAGTAGACTCTTTTTTTTCTTCTGCTTTTTCTCCCCAAGCCACCCAGTATATAGTTGTATATCTTAGTTGTGGGTCCTTCTAGTTGTGGCGTGTGGGACGCCGCCTCAACGTGGCCTGGTGAGCAGTGCCGTGTCCGTGCCCAGGATCCGAACCAGTGAAACCCTGGGCCACTGCAGCGGAGCCTGCGAACTTAACCACTCGGCCACCAGCCGGTACCCCCTAGGAGACTCTTAAAGGACAGATAAAATCTTAGCTGAATTGGGGATCCTGGGCAGGATGGGAAATCCAGATGGAAGAAAGAGACTAAGTGAAGACCTGGAAAACATGGAGGATCCTGGTGCAATGGTGGCTAATCCCGCCTCCCTGACTGTGGTGTGTGAGGCCGAGTGGAGGCGCAGTCGCTGAGAGAGGGAGAATGGGAAAGCACGGCCACGTGGTGCTTCGCTCCCCTGCGTTTCTGTCTCAGGCCTGGTGGATTTCAGGCAGCTGTCCTGCAGAAGTTGTTTCACAAACCGATTCATGCTAAGGTGACTTGACAGAGAAAGTCTTAACGCGCTACTGTTTCTGTGGAAATCTACATCTTAAAAGGGAAAAGTTTAAGAACACAATGATTTACTTGACGGGATTCCCCTGGTGGATTTTATACCCTGAGCGAGGGGCCTAGGAGCAACGTCCTTTTGGCCAGGGAACACTGTTGGAGAACATAACCCGGTAATCGCAGTGGGTAAGTGAGCGCTGAGGGGGTCTCCGTCTTGGGCTGTGCATTTGAGGGAGCAGGGCTGTGGACGAGGGCCAGAAGAGGGACTGGTGGTTCCACAGCTCATCCTGGTGTCCCCAGCGAGTGTCATTTTCCCCCGCTTGCTTTATTTATGTGGCCAATCTCCGATTTCTGTCCTCTCCCACCTTCTTCCTTTAACTCCACCTGCTTTTTTCCAGGTCCAGTACCATCATACATGCACCATATGGCATGAGGTTATAATTTGGCAAAAACCAGTAAAGTGAAATTAAACTCTCCTTTACATTTCCTACTTCCTTCTGTTGCTAGTTAATATGCTTTGTGGTTCTGTGGGAGGCTCACACAGCTGGTAGCCTGTTGAAGGAGCCATAAAATGATGTAAGATACCACTTCAGAAATAAACACGTTTATCCTGCACAATGCCTGAGCTGAACCGTATAGGGAAACCCAGGAGGGACCTGGTGCAGGCCAGTCCACCCAGAGCATGTGATTCGGTGCTGAAGCGGATCTGTTATCCCGTGTGGCCCGTGTCCGTATCTCCAAGGCTTGAAGCTTTCCACAGAAGCGCATTTTCAAAATAATGGAAGTTTATTATGTCAGAGATAAAATTAATACTTTTCCGTTTGAATCTTTTTGTAAAAAAATCACTCTCTTGCCTTCATTTCGTTTTAGAATATTATAGAAAGAATATAAAATCAGCCTTCAAGTACATTTTTTTCTTTGTTTTAAACAAAAGCAAGTTTACAGAAAAGTTGGAAATACTGCACAAAGAACTTGTTTTTCTTGAACGATTTGAGGGTAAATTGCTGACATAATGCCCCATTATTGCCCTTGATACTTGCTATGGGCTAAATTGTGTGCCCTCGAAATTTGTCTGTTGAAGTTCTAACTCCCAGGACTTCAGAATGTGACTGAATTCAGAGACAGAGTCTTTAAAGAGGCAGTTAGGTTAAAATGAGCTCTTTAGGGTGGGCCCTGATCCAATATCACTGATGTCCTCATAGGGAGAGGAAATTTGGACACAGACGTGATACGGAGGGAAGATGATGTGAAGACACATGGAGAAGATGCCACCTACAAGCCAAGGAGAAAGGCCTGAACAGATCTTTCTTTCATGCCCTTCAGAGGGAACCAACCCTGCTGACACCTTGATCTTGGACTTCCAGCCTCCAGAGTTGTGAGACAATACATTTCTGTTGTTTAAGCCCCCTGTCTGTGGTACATTGTTATGGCAGGCCTGGCAACCAATACAGTACTCTAGTGGACATTTCCTACGAATGAGGACACTTCCCTACATGGCCAACCATGCAAGATCAAAACCAGGAAATTGTCACTGGTATGTTACTCTCATCGAACCCTTAGATCTCATTCAAGCTTTGCCAGTTGTCCCAGTAACGGCCCTTATAGTCAAAGGGTCCAGTTCAGAATCACATCTTATAGTCAGTTGGTACGTTTCTTTAGTCCAGAATGGCTCCTCAGTCTTCTCTCGACTTTCGTGACACTCACACTTTGACGATTATCGGCCCTTTATTTTGTAGAATGTCCTTCATTTTTATGTGTCTCATATTTTTTCATGATAAGATTCAGATTGTGCTCTTTTCAGGAAAGATGGTACATGATTTCCATTTGTCCTTTTCCAGGTGACACTCACTTTGATCACTTGATTAACGTGGTATCTGCCAGGCTTTTCCTCTGTAAAGAAAGTATTTTCCCTTTATAAAAATTAAGTATTTTGTGAAGAGCTATTTCAAAGATATGAAAACATCCTGTTCCTTATCAAACTTTAAAATTATTCATTTATTTATTTGTATCACTATGAGCTCAAGTTTTCCTATTTTATTTAGTAGGTTATAATCTGTTACTATCATTTCTTTTGATGCTTAAATTGCCTGTGATTTAGAAAATGGGAGCTTCTTCAAGATATCTTCTGTGTTCTTTTGACATGTCCCAATATTCTTTGAACACTTTCTTGCTTTCTAACACAAAAAGACGTTCCAGGCTCGTCTTGTAATTTCCCTACCTTAGGCCTAGAATTGGCCATTTCTCCAAGGAGCCCTGGTTGCTTTTAGTGGACAATGGTATTTAAAATTCAAAATTGGGAAAGTAAGTATGCTCATTGCTATGGGGGTGTCACTGCTCCCATGTCCTCTCAGAAAATAAAGCTAAGAACATATGTATGTATATATGTTTACACACTTACACTTATTTCTTTATCTATGCATGTATCTATGTAACTATGTATCTGTCTATGTATCTGTGTATCTATGTATCTATCTGCTTATGTCTATCTATCTATCTATCTATCTATCTATCTATCATCATCATCATCATCATCTATCTAGTTCCCTATATTGAAAATCCCGAGTTCACCCTGATACCTTCAGTTCCAATCCACCATTGGATTAGAGGGCTCTGACTTCCTGTGCTGGGCTGCCCATTGTTCCTCTGCGTGGACACTCTCCTCACCCTGCTCAGGGTCAGATTCCTCATGCTGGGTGTCCCCCACCATGTGGATGCCCTCCTCCCTTTACTTCCCTCCCAGGCTCCAACACCTCCCACAAAGCATCTTCCAGTTCAGATGCCTCTGTACGCTGCTCTGGCTCCGGCCCCCTGTGCTGAGCAGCCCTCTACATGCATGCCCTTCTCAGCCTGCTCGGGCTCTGAATTCTGTTCCAAGCACCTTACCCCCCCAACCACCTTGTCCCACCTGCCTTCTCTGCCCCATCTAATGGCTTGAGGCCTGAGTGCTTCAGGACAGCAAGGGGAAGGGAAATGGAAGAAGAGAAAAAAATCATATACAAGTTCACTTACCTGAAGTAACTTCCTTCATTCTGGTTCACTTTCAATCTTGACCTTGCATATATATATTACATATATATATATATTATATATATAATTTTCCTACAGTTATCACAGAATAATACAATTATCTTATATTTAAAGTTAGCATTGAATTAGATTCTTGTTATTTTTCTACATAGCTTTTGTGAAAACAGAGCTTGTTGGCCGTAGAAAGTGCCTTAAGGGGCCGGCCCTGTGACCTAGTGGTTAAGTTTGGCATGCTTTGTTTCAGTGGCCTGGGTTTCAGGGTTCGGATCCTGTGTGTGGACATACACCACTTGTCAGTCATGCTGTGGCGGCAAGCCACATATAAAATAGAGGAAGACTGTTACAGATGTTAGCTCAGGGCTAATCTTCCTCAAGCAAAAAAAAAAAAAAAAAAGTGCTTTAAAAAGATAAGCCTTAATTTACTCAATTACTTCTCTCCCAGTGGATATTTATGTTGCTCTTAATTGTTTCCAGTTAGATAATGCTGTGAGGAATCTCTCCATGACGTTGACTTTTCTAGTCTGCTAGATTACTCTTTGGATGATGCCCAGGAGTGGAGCTATGTGGTTGAAGGAGATGAATGCTCTTGAAGACGTGCAAAAACACTCAGCCAAGGGTTTAGTGCCTAGGAGGTCCTCAGTACACGTTTGTCGAATCTGAATAGGAACGTCCCTTAACAAAAGGGTGTTCTGAATTACTATGCTGACGACAGTGTGTGGGGGTGTTTGTTTTCTTCTTAAACAATTTGATGGATTGGACATGTTGCTTACCTTTTCGAAGCCTCAATTTCCTCAACTGTAAATAGAGTAATCCACATTCTAATTTTATTGTTGGCTCTCCATCCTTCTCGCTGGAGACTAAGCAGTGAGGCTGTGGGAAATCGATGTCTGCCCAGTGTGGCTCAGACCCTGCCTGGGGCTCCTCGCCCTGTATTGGCGGGGCAGCATCTCCTCGTCCTTCACAGGCACTTCCTGGTGTCACAGCTCTTAACGTGGTCGCAAAGTTCTCAGAACGCTGACTGTTCTGTCTCTCCTCTTTCTGTCTCCACCGCAGCCACAGTTGAGGCGGGCCCTCTCTCCCTTCTGCTCAGTAGTGAACAAGGAGTGGTAGACACGGCTCTGGAGGATTGTGTGGAAAGGAAGCATCATTCCAGAGCAAGTGGAGGCTAAAAGAATTCCTTCGTTACGTAGAAATCGGGGCTCTCTGATGTTTTCTGTGTTGCGTTATAAAATGTCTTCCTCTGCGTTTAGTGGCCTGAGGATTTGTTGTTGATGATGATGCTGTTTTAATGGTTCTCTTAAACGTTTTTGACTTTATTAGAAAAAAAAGTTAAAAAAAATCAAAGCAATATATAAATGAAATAAACGCAGTTTAGCACTACCAAATTTTTCATAAAAAACGGCAGCTCCACTCCACCCCTCCTTTTCTTGATTGTGACTTCTCTGAGGCAACCACTTTTAACCCTTTTGGTCTTTGTTTCCCTAATATTTGCCTCCAAATTTCTAAATAACATTTGGTATATAGCTTATATTGACTCTGGTTGTTAGTGAACTAACCAAAGTGAATTTTGTTATTCATTAAGAAGAAAACAAACGTATTAAAGGATTTTAGATGGCTTACTGAATTTCGGGGCATTCTGGAGAAAAATAGATTGAAGCTGAATTTCCAGAACAATGCTCCACATCACACCGTGGGTTAGCCTGGCAGTGGAACTGTGGCTTCCAAAACCAAATGCTAGGTCCATCCTTAGGAAAGATGCCAGCCGGAGTGTCTCAGTCGGTGTTTGTGTGGGAGCCCCGATACACACACACACACACACACACACACACACACAAGCACACCCCACATCTTCTTTATCTAGTCATCAGTCAGTGGGCACTTGGGTTGCTTCCCATCTTGGCCTTTGTGAACAATGCTGCAGTGAACATAGGGGTGCATAAGTCTCTTTGTATTGTTTATTTCAAGTTCTTTGGATAAATACCCGGCAGTGGGATAGCTGGGTCATATGGTAGTTCTATTTTTAATTTTTTGATAAATCTCCATACTGTTTTCCATAGTGGCTGCACCAGTTTGCATTCTCACCAGCAGTGTGTGAGGGTTCCCTTTCTCCACACCCTCTCCAACATTTGTTGTTTTTTGTCTTGGTAATTATAGACATTATGACAGTTGTAAGGTGATTTCTCATTGTAGTTTTGCTTTGCATTTCCCTGAGATTTAGTGATGTTGAACATCTTTTCATGTGTCTGTTGGCCATCTGTGTATCTTCTTTGGAGAAATGTCTGTTCATATCCTCTGCCCATTTTTTGATTAGGTTGTTTGTTTTTTTGTTGTTGAGTTGTATGTGTTCTTTATATATTTTGGAGATTAACCCCTTGTCAGATATATAATTTGCAAATATCTTCTTCCAGTTGGTGGGCTGTCTTTTCATTTCATTCCTGGTTTCCTTCGCCTTGCCAAAGCTCTTTAGTCTGATGAAGTCCCATTTGTTTATTTTTTCTTTTGTCTCCCTTGCCAGAGTAGACATGGTATTTGAAAAGATCCTTCTAAAGCTGTTGTCAATGAGTGCACGGTCTATATTTTATTCTAGGAGTTTTATGGTTTCACATCTTACCTTCCAGTCTTTAATCCATTTTGAGTTAATTTTTGTGTATAGTGTAAGATAACGGTCTACTTTCATTCTTTTACATGTGGCTGTCCAGTTTTCCCAACACCATTTATTGAAGAGACTTTCCTTTTTCCATGGTATGTTCTTAGCTCCTTTGTCAAAGATTAGCTGTCTGTAGATGTGTGGTTTTATTTCTGGCCTTTAAATTCTGTTCTATTGATCTGTGTGTCTGTTTTTGTGCCAGTACCATGCTGTTTTGATTACTGTAGATTTGTAGTATATTTTGAAGTCAGGGATTGTGATGCCTCCAGCTGTGTTCTTTTTTCTCAGGACTGCTTTAGCTATTTGGAGTCTTTTGTTGTGCCATATGAATTTTAGGATTCTTTGTCCTATTTCTGTGAAGAATGTTATTGGGATTCTGATTGGGATTTCACTGAATCTGTAGACTGCTTTAGGTAGTATGGACATTTTAAGTATGTTTATTCTTCCAATCCGTGTGAATGGAATATCCTTCCATTTCTTTATGTCATCATCAGTTTCTTTCAATAATATCTTATAATTTTCATTGTATAGGTCTTTCATCTCCTTTGTTAAATTTATTCATTTTATTGCATTGTAAATGGGATTGTATTCTTGAGTTCTCTTTCTGTTAGTTCATTATTAGTGTATAGAAATGCAACTGATTTTTGCAAGTTAATTTTGTACCCTGCAACTTTGCTGTAGTTGTTGATTATTTCTAATAGTTTTCTGGTGGATTCTTTAGGGTTTTATATATATAAAATCAGGTTGTCTGCAAACAGCAAGAGTTTCACTTCTTCCTTGCCAGTTTGGATTCCTTTTATTTCTTTTTCTTGTCTAATTGCTCTGGCCAACACCTCCAGTACTATGTTGAAAAAGAGTGGTGAGAGTGGGTACTCTTGTCTTGTTCCTGTTCTCAGAGAGATGGCTTTCAGTTTTTCCCCATTGAGTATGATGTTGGCTGTGGGTTTGTCATATATGGCTTTTATTATGTTGAGGTACTTTCCTTCTATACCCATTTTATTGAGAGTTTTTATCACAAATGGATGTTGGATCTTGTCAAACGCTTTCTCTGTGTCTATTGAGATGATCATGTGGTTTTTATTCCTCATTTTGTTAATGTAGTATATTACATTGATTGATTTGCAGATGTTGACCCCTCCCTGTGTCCCTGGTATAAATCTCACTTGATCAAAGCGTATGATCCTTTTGATGTATTGCTGTATTCAGTTTACCAATATTTTGTTGAGGATTTTTGCGTCTATGTTAGTCAATGTTATAGGCCTATAATTTTCCTTCTTTGTGTCATCCTTGTCGGGCTTTGGGATCAGGGTGATGTTGGCCTGTTAAATGTGTGAGGAAGTGCTCCATCTTCTTCAATTTTTTGGGATAGTTTGAGAAGGATAGGTATTAAACTGTCTTTGAATGTTTGGTAGAATTCTCCAGAGAAGCCATCTGGTCCTGGCCTTTCATTTTTTGGGAGGTTTTTGATTACTGTTTCAATCTCTTTACTTGTGATTCAGATTCTACATTTCTTCTTGATTCAGTTTTGGGAGGTTGAATGAGTTTGAGGATTTATCCATTTCTTCTAGATTGTCCAACTTTTTGGCATATAGTTTTTCATAGTATTCTCTTATAATCCTCTGTATTTCTGTGTTATCTGTTGTAATTTCTCCTCTTTCATTTCTAAGTTTGTTTATTTGAGGCTTCTCTCTTTTTTTCTTAGTGAGTTAGCTAATGGCTAAGGGTTTGTCAATTTTGTTTATCTTCTCAAAGAACCAGCTCTTAGTTTCATTGATCCTTTCTACTCGTTTGTTTTCGTTTCAATTTCATTTATTTATGCTCTAATTGTTATTATTTCCCTCCTTCTGCTGACTTTGGGCTTTGTTTTTTCTTCTCCTTCCAGTTCTGTTAGGCATTGTTTAAGATGCTTATTTGAGATTTTTCTTGTTAGTTAAGGTGGGCCTGTATTGCTATGCCTTTTCCTCTTAGGACCACTTTTGCTATATCCCATAAGAGTTGGTGTGGTGTATTTTCATTTCAGTTTCTCTCCAGATATTTTTTGATTTCTTTTTAATTTCCTCCATGATTCATTGATTGTTCAGTAGCATGTTGTTTAGTCTCTACATATTTGTCACTTTCCGAGCTTTCTTCTAGAAATCTGGTTGATTTCTAGTTTCATAGCATTATGGTAGGAAAAGATGCTTGATGTGATTTCAATCTTCTTAAATTTATTGAGGCTTGCCTTGTTTCCCAACATATGGTCTATCTTTGAGAATGTTCCATGAGCACTTGAGAAGAATGTTTATTCTGCTATTTTTGGATGGAGTGTTCTATATATATCCATTAAGTCCATCTGGTCTAGTTTTTCACTTAGTTCTGCTATTTCCTTGTTGACTTTCTGTCTGGATGGTCTATGAATTCATGAAAGTGGGGTGTTAAGGGCCCCTACTGTGATTGTGCTGCTGTTAATATCTCCTTTTAGGTCAATTAATAATTGCTTCATGTACTTTTGTGCTTCTGTGTTAGGTGCATATATATTTATAAGTGTTATGTCCTCTTGGTGGAGTCTCCCTTTTATCACTATATACTGCCCTTCTTTGTCTCTCACTGCCTTTTTTACCTTGAAGTCTACTTTGTCTGCTATAACTATGGCAACACCTGCTTTCTTTTGTTTGCCTTTAGCTTGGAGTATCATCTTCAATTCCTTCACTCTGAGCCTGTGTTTTCTTTAAAGCTGAGATGTGTTTTCTGGAGGCAGCATATTGTTGGGTCTTGTATTTTAATCCATCCAGCCACTCTCTGTCTCTCTCTCTCTCTCTTTTTGTTTGGTGAGGAGGATTGGCCCTGAGCTAACATCTCTAGCTAATCTTTTTCTTCTTTTGCTTGAGGAAGATTGTTGCTGAGCTAACATCTGTGCCAATCTTCCTCTATTTTTTATGTGGGACACTGCCACAACATGGCTTGACGAGTGGTGTGTAGGTCCACGCCTGGGATCCAAACCTGTGAACCCTGGGCTGCTGAAGCAGAGTGGGTGAACTTAAGCACTACACCACTGGGTTGGCCCCTACTCTGTGTCTTTTGATTGGTGAATTCAATCCATTTACTTTATGGTGATTATTGATATATGAGGGCTTGATGCTGCCATTTTATCACTGGTTTTCTGGTTGTTCTGTATTTCCCTTGTTTCTTGTCCCATGTATTTCAGACTGCCAGTTTAGTTTGGTGGTTCTCTATGATAGTTTTCTCAGTTTTCTCTTTATTTGTAATGTGTGTCTCTGTTCTGATTTTTTGTTTAGTGGTTACCATGAGGTTTGTATAAAAGATCTCATAGATGAGATAGCCTTTTATTTCCTTAGTCTAAGCAGGTTCTACCTCTTTCTTCTTCCCCATTGAAGTTATTGCTGTCACAACTCATTCTGTTTTGTGTTATGAGTTTGTGGTTAAAATGAAGTTATTATATTTACTCTTAATGTTTCCTTGCCTTTATCTTTAATGTTATAGTTAAGTGTTTGCTAACCTGTTCTGATAGAGATTTGCAATTTTCTGATTTTTCTGCCTATTTATCTCCTTGCTCAAGATTTTGTAAACCATTTCTTTTTTTTCTCAGGTATGAGGGCCTTCTTGATCATTTCTTGTAGATGAACTCCCTCAGCTTTTGTTTATCTGGGAAAGTTTTTATTTCTCCTTCATATCTGAATGATATTTTCATTGGCTAGTGTATCATTCTTGGCCGAAGGTTTTTGTCTTTCAAGAGTTTTGAATATATGATTCCACTCTCTCTTAGCCCATAAAGTTTCTGCTGAGAAATCTGCTGAAAGAGTGATATGGGTTCCTTTGTAGGTTATTTTCTTCTGCCTTGCTACACTTAATAGTTTCGTCATTGACTTTTGCCAGTTTTACTAATATATGCCCTGGAGTAGGTCTTTTTACATTGATGTAATTAGGAGTTCTATTAACTTTTTTTACTTGTAATTCCAGCTCCTTCCCCAGGTTTGGGAAGTTCTCAGTTATTATTTCTTTGAACAAGGTCTCTGCTCCTTTCTCCCTCCCCTCTCCCTCTTGAATGCCTATAATCCTTATGTTGCATTTCCTAATTGAGTCAGATATTTCTCGGAGAATTTCTTCATTTCTTTTTAGTCTTAGTTCTCTCTCTTCCTCCATCTGAAGCATTTCTACATTTCTGTCCTCTGAATTGCTAATTCTGTCCTCCATAATTTTAGCTCTGTTATTTAAGGACTCCAGATTCTTCTTTATCTCATTCATTATGTTTTTCATCTCTAACATTGTTGATTGGTTTTTCTTTATAGTTTCAATCTCTTTTGTGAAGATTTCCCTCTGTTCATTAATTTTATTTCTGACTTCGTTGAACTGTCTTTCTGAGGTCTCTTGTAAGTCATTGAGGTTTTTTAAGGTGGCTATTTTGAATTCTCTGTCATTTAGATTGTAAATTTCTCTGCTTCAGGATTGATTTCTGGGTGTTTGTCTTTTTCCTTCTTGTCTGGGGTATTAATAAACCTCTTCGTACTATTTGATGGACTGGCTTTGTGCCTTTGCCTGGTGATAGTATCTGGTCGCAGAGTCCACCTGCTGCCACTGTGTATTATGAGCCTGCCATGATCCCTGGCAGCCGTGCCTGTCCAAGCCTGGGCCACTCCTTGGGACTGCAGCAGCCCTGTGGGCTCCGCTACAAATGGGAAAACGATCACAGGGGTCTCAGTGATGCTGCCACCTGCTCCCACAGTCCTGCTGAGGTGTGCTCCCACTTCAGGGCTGCAGCGGTACTATGGGTGTTCTTGGCAGCTGGGAAGTAGTTCACCTGGGCATACAGATCTGCTGCCATGTCCTCTTAGGTCACACAGGCTGTATTTGGTGGGTGGGGCCTCACTAGTGGGTCTGAGCCTGGGCCACTCCTTGGGACTGTGGCAGCACTGTGGGTTCTCTCACTGGCTGGGAAAACAATCATGTGGGGGCTCAGGGCTGCCATACCTGTACCTGCAGTTGCACCAAGGTGTGCTCCCACCCTTGGGGGCACAGTGATACTATGGGAGCTCCAGCTGGGAGAGCAGTAGCACACATACACAGGGCTGCCAGGGGGCCAGAGAGTGCTCACCTATCTCCACCACCTCCCTAGGGGTAGCCCATCCACCTTCAGATGTATAGCTGTGCAGGTCTTTCAGGAATCCTGATGTGCTGTGTGGGTGTCCTCTGCTAATCTATGAATGTCCATTTAGTTGTAGTTTGAAGCAGGAGAGATAAAGGGAACAGCTCACTCTGCCTTGTTGCTGACATCACTCCCCAGATGGCTTGCAATTTTTGGTTGAAAGCTGGACATGATGTACTGGGTAAAAGCAACTGCAGTAAATAGGCATTTAGCAGTGTGGTGGTAAGATGTGTGTATGTGGAATTGTTCTACAGTCTTGTCGTTAGATCTTAGTCTTTTAGTGAGCCTCTGCCCCCAGCCTGTGAACTTCACAAGTGCTTCTCAGTTCTCCCTTCCCCCTTAGGTGAGACAGGATGGCTAGAGGGGGCTGGAGTTGGGTATTTCCCTTCTCTCAGTCACTTAGGCTCTGATAAAACCTCAGCAGTTTAGGATCTGGTTAAATAGTTTCTCCTGAAGTCAGGCCTTGTTAGGAAGAACAGAATGCTCCTTTTCTCCTCTTCTTGTTGGAAGCACAAGGAGATGTTTCTCTGATCTTCACTGTGAGAACCTGGTAGAACTCCAGGAGGTAAAACTTGCAAAAGCGTGGATCCTCCCTATGACTGGGTCCCCTTTGAATTGTTGACTCTCAGAGCCTCCACTCTGAGCCTTGAGCAATTCATCAGTACCAGGGCAGGTTTTCCTACGCCAGCAATGGTTCCTGCTGAGATTTCTGCTCTGGTAGGTTGTGATTCTTTGGATCCACCTGTCTATTTGTCTCCACCAGAATATCCCAGTTTTGGGGAAAGTGGTTTGTCCTGTGACTCCAATTCTCTGACAGATCTAAGAGACTTGTTGATTTTCAGTTTGTTCAGAGTGAGGACCTCCAAGAAACTTAAATGCTGGACCAGAAACTGGAATTATCCTCCTAATGGTTTTGGATATTTTAAAATATTTCTCTGCCAGATGATGACCAGTTGAGTTAGATAAACCCCGTTCATCCTGGTGGATTAATTTCATACATGTTTAGTACGCTTTATTTGAGAGAGCATGAAAGACTTAGAAATGACATGGGCTGTGGAGTTGGACAGACTTGGTTTGGAATCTTGATGTGACTGATGTCTACCTGTGTTACTTTGGACATGTTATTTAATCTCTCTGAGCCTCAGTTTTCTAATATATAAAGTTGGAATTAGATTCTACTCCTTATAGAAGTGCATAACTGTTATTATTTTTATTACTAGTTTAGAAAATAGGAGAGAGCTGGGTATGATAGTGGGGAGGTCTCTTCCTTCCCCTTCTGTTTCCTTACTTTCTTTTGTGCCCCGCTATACTAGTTCACTTCTAACAGTAACTGTTTTTACCACCTCTTCTGCCTTCCATGTTAAGCCTTCAGTGTCATCCTTGTCTCTGTACGGTCATGTGTCACCTAATGCCATTTTGATCAATGACAGGCTGCAGTGGTCCCATAAGATTAGTACTATATAGGAGGCCAGCCCCGTGGCCGAGTGATTAAGTTCGTGCACTCTGCCTTCGGCAGCCCAGGGTTTTGCCAGTTCTGATCATGGGTGCAGACATGGCACCGCTCATCAGGCCACGTTGAGGCAGCGTCCCACATGCCACAACTAGAAGGACCCACAAATAAAAAAAATATACAACTATGTACTGAGGGGATTGGGGAAGGAAAAGCAGGGAAAAGAAATTAAAAAAAAAGAAGATTGGCAACAGCTGTTAGCTCAGGTGCCAATCTTTAGACAGGAAAAAAAAGAAAAAAAAAAGATTAGTACTATATAGTCTAGCTGTGCAGTAGGCCATACCAGTAGGTTTCTGTAAGTACACTCTGTGATGTTCACACAATGACAAGATCACCTAATGATGCATGTCTCAAAACATGTCCCTGTTGTTAAGTTATGCAAGACTGTATAAAGATAGAATCTATAGGGCTATGCTATAAAAATCACATTCTCTCATGAGCATCAAGGAACCCTGGCATAGGCTTAGATCTGGCTGAAATTTGTAAATTAGTGATTTCTCTGTTTCTAGCTCGTTTTCTTTTCTGAGTCACCAGAATAGTTGGAAATTCCCTATATGTTTCATCGGTACAACATTATGTAGCATCTGGATTTCAATGACCATGGCAGTCGGATCCTTCACTGAGGATGAAGTTGAGTTTGGCTGTCGGAATTCCACAGCTTCTTTCCCTAAAGGCTTGTTAAGCGAAGTGCTTAGACTCTCAGTAGTTCCTCATTAGGAAGATTCTAGGACACACCCAGGTGAGTACATTCAGTTTGTTTCTAGCAACCTTTCCTTGTCAGATGAGCTAAAAGGTTAACTATTTATTAAGGTGGAGCAACAATGAGGTGAGTAAGCAGTGACTGAGTCATGAGCTGGGAGTTGGAGGACTGAGAAGCTTGTGATGATTGAGTCCAAGTAAGTTGGATTTATTTCCTTCTGTTGCAGTTTCCAAAGGCATGAGGAGGAGAGGGTGAAAAGATGAGAACCAAGAGGAGTAAAAGCAAGGAATGGGGAGGAGAGAGAGCAAGAGGTAAGGAGAAATGAGAAACAAAAAGGAAACTAAACTATCGAGTGCCCTTTGTACATCAGGAACCATCTTATGCATTTTACATTGTTATCTCATTTGCAGCTTTGAGCCATCCTTATAGAGTAGCTATCACTCATGGTTGTCCAGTGTCTGCTTTGGGCTGTGTACAATGAGATAGGTGTGGTAATGTAATGATGAATATGTCATTCACATCTGCCTGAACAGGAGGCATTGACAGTCTAGTAGCGGACTCGGACATTGAGATAGTTTCCATACAGGACACTAAGGTGCCTTGGGTATGTATAAAGGACAATGAAGATTTTTCAGGCAGGACTAATCATGCAGCCTGGGGAAGTAGGACTGGAAAGAGAATAAGGTGAATGTGGGAAGGGCCTTCTAGGTGGATGGATCAGTGTATGCAAACTCATGAGGGCGTAGAACATCCTTATGGAAGTTGTTGTGGCTGGAACACAGGGAGTGAGGAGGGAAGTGACTTGACCATAGTGGGCCTTCTGGGCCAGCCCAAGGAGTTCGGGCTTCGTGACGAGGGGGGAAATGCCTTAGCAGAGAAATGCTTTGATGAAATATGTCTTTCTGACGGACTTCTCTGGCAGTGTTGCAGAGGATGAGTTGGAAGGAGTTGAGAATGAAGCCTAGGAGACTCCCTAGAGGAGTCTGTTAAAACAGCCTAGACACAGACTGATAAATGCCTAAATAGGACGTTGAAGGTGAGAAAGCACCATGGACTCCAGTGACTATTATAAGACAATAGAAGTTAATGACTGATTGGATGATGGAGGGGAGGATGAGGGAAATCTAGGATAACCTCAAGCTATTGGATAGGGCAATTGGGATTATAGTTGCCCACTACCTAGTGTTAGAAATCAGTCTCGGCAATCACCACTTCCTGCCTCTCTATTGAAGTTGCCAAGGAAGCAGCAGCAGCAAAATCCTTCCTATTGGAACCAGTTTTGGGGTTGGAGCACGTAGATGAGGACCTAACTCTTCCTCTGAATCCAAATATTGGGGCCATTCCATCTAGATGTGGGAAAGAAGGAGAAAACCGGCCAAGTCAACTTGCCCACCCAGCCGCATGCACAAATGAGATGGAAAAGCAAGAGAATGCAAGAGTATACAGAGTTGTAATTTACAGTAATCTCATGCCACCGGTAAATGTGTCTCAGTCTATGTCTTGGATTAAGACCAATCTGTTTTGCAACTTTTCCATTTTGATTAGAGAGGATGGAAAAGTAGGAGGAAAACGAAAAAAAGGAGCAGGAATTTTCTCCCTGGGGGCTGGCCCTGTGGCTGAGTGGTTAAGTTCATGCACTCTGCTTTGACGGCCCAGGGTTTCACTGGTTCGGATCCTGAGCACGGACATGGCACCGCTCATCAGGCCATGCTGAGGCAGTGTCCCACATGCCACAACCAGAAGGACCCACAACTAAAAAATATGCAACTATGTACTGGGGGCCTTTGGGGAGAAAAAGCAGAAAAAATCAAAAAGAAGATTGGCAACAGTTGTTAGCTCAGGTGCCAATCTTTGAAAAAAAAAAAAAAGAATTTCCTCCTCCATATCCTGAAGAAGAAATATAGAAGGAGAAATAGACTTGGGATGGGGAGATCATAACCATTCCGTTTTTAACATGCTGAGTCTGTGATGACTGTAGAATGTCCGGGTAGTAACGTCCAGCGCAAAGTTGAAAATAGGATTCTGGAGCTCAGGAGGGAGGTCTGGGCTGGAAGAATGGGTATGGCATTATCAGAAAACAAAGAATCTTTGAAGTCTTGTCTGTGGTTGACAACAGGGGATGAAGAGTGAACGCAGGGAGCGCTACAATTTAAAGGACAGATGAGGAAGATAGCTCATGAAGGCAAGTGATGAGAAGTTAATAGGTAGGCAGAAAACCTGGGGAGTGTGAGGTCTAGGAAGCTAAAGGAAGAAAGTGCCTCAAGAAAGAGTTGTTCTCAAGAAAGAGCACGAGGAGGATGACTTGGGACAGCTACAAGGAGAAACTAGGGAGAGAGCAGAAACAGGATAAGTGAAAGTAAAGCGTTTTCTAGCATCCATGAGAGCACACTTGAATATGGAAAGCCCATCAATCATGGTGCCAGCCTGCAGGAAAACGGCCCTTCAGCAACCTTCAGATGTCAGATTAAAACCTTGGCCCAGCACTGGGGATTTGCTGGGTGGATGTGGTGGAAGGACAAGAGACCAGGAGCTGAAAAGGCTGGGTTCAAGTTCAAAAGGAAAGGAAGAAATTTCAGGTGGAACTGAGGGACTCTAATTGATTTCGGAGTTCAAGCAATTCTCTTGGGATCTCTGTGAACTAAAAGAGTAAGCTTAGAAGAGAAGTAATAAACAAGCAGGAAGGCAAGGAGATTGTTGTTATAGATGGAAACGTTAGAGTTTAAGGTTTTAGAGGCAGAACTGTTCCTCGTGGTGACACTGTGTCTGTGGGCGTAGACTGCAGGGGGAAGGGAGTTGGAGTTTATTGCCATTGAGGTTAAAGAACGAAGAGGCTGGGGTGTTTGACGTGCCGCCCATGTGGATACTGGATTCATTAAGATCATAGCAGATGCTAAGGTGGAGAGGAAGACAGCCGTTATCAAGTGCCCAATGAAAGTAGAAGCATGATGCTCACTTTGGTAGATTATTAAAGAGAAGGGTAGAGGAATGAATAATAAATGGCCTGGAACCTCAAAAAGGGGATTTGTGGGGCCAGCCCCGTGGCCTAGTGGTTGGGTTCGCGTGCTCTGCTTTGGCGGCCCAGGGTTTCACAGGTTGGAATCCTGGGCATGGACATGATACCGCTCATCAGGCCATGCTGAGGCGGTGTCCCACATGCCACAGCTGGAAGGACCCACAACTAAAACTACACAACTATGTACTGGGAGGCTTTGGGGAGAAGAAGGAAAAATAAAATCTTTAAAAGAAAAAAAAAAGGGGATTTGGTAGAAGGAGGTGGAAATAGTGTCCTGCTAGCGTTATTAGAGAGTTAAATGCTAATGCTGCCTCTGGTGTCCATATGAGAGCATGAGTAGCTTCCACTGAAAAGGGTTCTTGGGGAGCCATTTTCTCAGGGAAGAGACAGGATTCAAAAAGTTGAGGAAGTAGAGAGAACATTATGGAAGCATAATGTCATCCTGGGGGTTGCTTATATTGCATACAGTGTTTTCTGTTTCATTTGATTTTTTTCTATTTATCATTAATATTTTGTTTCTATTATTATAGCTCTATAACAAAATTTAATTTCTAGTGTTTCAAGTCTAACTTTGTTGTTTCTTTTTTCTCTCCAAAACTTCTTAGTTATTTTCGCTTAATAAAATTACTCCACTGTTATTCTGATGAGAAATCGTGTTGAATGTGCGCTTCAGTTTGGGTGTAGTTGATGCCATCACACTCTGTTGGCCGTCGAGTTCCCTGGGAAGCAGAGGCAGAGGGAGGTGTGCGTGCAGGAGGTTTTTTAGGGGGTCCTCTTGAGATCGGTGCCTATGTGCGCTGAAGGAAGCGGGACCGAGCAGACGAAGTGGCTGAACCCCAGTGAAGTCAGGACAAAGCCCTCAGCTAACCCCAGGGGAGTTCTGGGGCTAGGATGGAACTTGGTAGTTGTCCCAAATTGAGGCAAGGGGACCAGGTTTTTGTAAAGCTTCCTCCTCCACCGTTGACCGGTCACTCGATGAGACCACCCCGGGAGAGGAGGTGGCTTTCTTCAATTGAGGGAGATTCCTAGAGGACAAGGCAGCTGAGAGCCATCAGCAACTAAGGAGGTGAGTTCCTGAAGAGGGAAATCTGGACGGCGCATCACAGCATCCACTACAACACAACGAGGGCATATTGTGCTTCTCATTTAGTCAAATCTGTTTTTTTCCAAAGATTAAAATCATCACAAAGACTTGTAATTTTTTTCATATGCTGCCAACCACATTGCTTATTAAATTTGTTATAGGCTATTTGATATTTAGTGATGGATTGTTGAATGAGACATTTTCCCATTATATTTTCTAACTGGCTATTCCTAGTAAGTAAAAACAGTGTTTATAGGTTATTGTATTTATTTGTTTATTTACTTATTTTTTAGTTTTACTGAGGTATAATTGACATAATAAACTGTACATATTTAGAATGATGCCTGCATGAATTTTGACATCTGTATACATTTATAAAAACATAACCACAATCATCACCCCAAAAGCTCTCATATGTCCCTTTGTTATCCATCCCTTCCTGGCACCAGCCCCTGGCCCAAGAGAACCATTCATCTGCTTTCTGGCACTATAGATTAGTTTGCATTTTCTAAAATTTGTTATGGAATCATACAGTATGTATCCCGTTTTTGCTTGTCTTCGCATAATTATTTAGAGATTCATTCACGTTGTTTTGTGTATCAATAGTTCATTTCTTCTTATTGCTGTCTAGTATTCTGTCATATCTGTCATATTCTACAATCTGTTTATCCATTTACCTACTGATGGACGTTTGCTTGTTGTTTTCAGTTTGGGGCTTTTACAAATAAAGCTGCTATGAATATTTGTGCACAAGTCTGTGTGTGGCCACGTGATTTCTCTTCTCTTGGGTAAATACCTACAAGTGGATTGACTGGGTTCTATGTGGGGGCTGTGTTGAACTTTTTTTTAGCAAACTGCCCAACTGTTTTCCAAACCATTTTCCAAATGATCATATCACTTTGATCCAGCAGTAAATGAGAGTCCCACTTCTTCCATATCGTTTGCTAATACTCAGTGTGGTCAGACTTTTACATTTTAGCCATTCCAGTGGATGTGTATTAGTACACCGTTGTGGTTTTAATTTGCACTTCCTTAGTGATCAATGATGTTGGACATCTTTTCATGTGCTTATTGTATTTATTTTTACCAGAAGTCTCACCTAATGCTCCAATTATTTCTAAAAGATTTTTATTGATTTAATTGTTTTCTAGGTACACAGATAAATCTCATATAAGTAAGGATATTTATTTCCTTCCTTCAATAATGATGTCGTACTTCTTTTTTTCTTTATCTTATTTCATTGATGAGAACTTAAATAATAGTGGTATCTTTGTTTTTCCCTTACTTTAACATAATCAGTTTCATATCAAAAGATGATATTGGCATTGGAACATTTAATTCCTTAAATATACTTATATTTCATCCTAATTTGCTAAGCGTTTAAGAAGATAACCTTTAAATTAATTCCATGTCTTTTTTCACAATTATTTAAATAATTATGTAAGTTTCTCCTTTTTCTCTTTTAGATAAAAAAAGGAAATCAAATTCTATATACTATTTTCTAAATTTTGGTGGACTTTTATGATAAGCCTCTTCCCATGATTTAATATCATTCTATAACATTATGACTGAAGGCTGCATAGTGTTTTATCGTTCAGAGGGACCATAATTTATTAGCCAGTCTTCTCTTATAGGACATTTAGGTTATTTATACTTTCTTTTTGCTGTTATACATTTTACTGAGATAAATATTCTTGTAATTAGATCTTGGTGTACCTCTAGGCCTATTAACTTAGGATGGAACTTCCAGATTTGCAGTTAGATCAGAGTCTGAACATTTTTTTTTTTTTTTTTTGAGGAAGATTAGCCCTGAGCTAGCATCTGCTGCCAATCCTCCTCTTTTTTTGCTGAGGAAGACTGGCCCTGAGCTAACATCCGTGCCCATCTTCCTCTATTTTTTTTATATGTGGGACGCATGCCACAGCATGGCTTGCCAAGTGCTGCGTGTAGGGTCCACACCCGGGATCCGAAACTGCGAACCCTGGGCTACTGAAGCAGAATGTGCGAACTTAACTGCTGCGCCACTGGGCCGGCCCCCAGAGTCTGAACATTTTTAAGGCTTTTGATATTTCTATGAAATTTCTTTTGAGAAAGTTAATAGCTTACCAATAATTCTATTATTGCTTACCAATATTCTAATCTGGTCTGACAATTTGATGGATGACCAGTGTTGCCTCGGTAATTTTCATTTGCCTTTGATTACACTGGATATCTTAAATGTGTGTTTTATTTGTTGTTTTCTATTTTAGTGCTTTATTTTCTCTACTTTCTATCTTTTGTTATATATGTGCATCCTCATTATTTGAGGACTTGGTACTTGAGAATTCACTTACTGAATAAAATGTATTTGTAACCTCAAAGTCAACTTGCAGGCCTTTCTGTGGTCCTACACAGACGTGTGCAGAGCAGTGAAAAATCTGAGTCGCTCAACACACAAGTTCCCAGCTGAGGTTGAACAAGGCAATGCTCTGCCTTCTCGTTTCAGCTCTCGTCATAAACAAGGGTCCTTTGTGTGGCCTATTTAGTGCCATGCTTTTTGCATTTTTATGCCTTTTTTTGGTGATTTCACTGTTTAAAATGACCACCAAGCATAGTGCTGAAGAGCTGTCTAGTGTTCCCTGGTCCAAGGAAGCTGTGATGTGCCTTATAGGTAAAATACACGTGTTAGATCAGCTTCGTTCAGGCATGAGTTATAGTGCTGTTGGCCGTGACTTCAGTGTTACCGAATCAACAATATATATCAAATAAGATGTCTTTACACAGAAACACACATAAAATAAGGTTATGTAGTGATCAGTTGACAAAATTGTTGTGACCAGAAGCTCACAGGACTCTAACCCTGTGTTTCCCCAGGAGCAATGGCTCAGCATTTGCTAATTCAGTGCTCGCGGTGACTTTACAGAACATGACTACAGTGGCTAATGAGAACTGATTGCACTGTTTTCTACGGTTTTTCTCTCAGTGACTTAGAAGGTCAGCGGTCAGCTCCTCCTTATCTTCACCCCCTTCTGAGCACTTATTTCTCAGAATCCCTTGCCATCGAGGTTCCAGGTTAGGTTCTGCCATTGAGAATTACTCGTTTGAGCTTAGGAAGGTGGAAGAGGAGAAGGTACATGTTCCTCTGGCAGCAGCAGGTGGAATCTCGGACGGATGGCGGTGTCCTGACTTCTGTGCTACGCGCGGGCTGCAGCCACCGTACAGTGAGACATTGCGTGTTGCCTGCTCGGGTGCCTCAGACAGCCGAGGTCATGAATGGTAGCTTCCTGTAATTTCTGCACATTGTTTCTCAACAGCTAGCCATGGTTTTCCCTGACCTATGGTTCCAATGATTGTGTAAGCACCCGGTTCCCTGAATTGCATTCCTCATTTGAAATACTAGTTTCTGTTGTCTTGACTGAAGCCTGACTAGTACAGTACTGATACTGGGAGAGGTAGGCCTTCTCTCTGAAGGAAGAGGGAAGTATAAATATTTGGTGACCAGACTGCTGGCGCTCATTCGAACCCACGTTCTCTTTTCTTGGGCGGACAGCTGAGCCACGCTTCTCGCTGTCCTTGCAGCTAAGTGGGGCCTGTGAGTAGAACCCCCTGCTCCCTCCGCACCGCCTGCACTGGACTGTGCCATGACCAAGAAGTAGATTTTACTCTGAGCCTCACTGAGATTGTGGGACTCTTTGTTTTAGCAGTTAGTCTACCCTAACACACGCAATATTTTAAAATAGTGCTAGTGCCTACTTGTATCTCTAAAAATATACTTGACTCATCGTTTTATTATCACCAATGACAAGAATGAAACAGTATCTATTAATTCCCCCTGAGTAAGGTAAAAACTTAGCATGCTTTTACTTCCATCTACTTTCTCGCCTATCTACCTTTGTTGGTATAATCTGGAGTCTCATCAAAGTTATAATTAATTATTTTTTTGACATTTGCATTCTATCTTGTAATCATATTTCCAATAATTATTTAGGCTTCGTTTAACATATAACAGGTTTTAGTGCTCACCACTACCCTTTCACAACACAAATTAGCCTTTGTTGAGTTCTTTATTTGCTGTGTCTTGGTTTCTGTAAAAAGCCTTTCAGTCCTTGTCTGAAGAAGGACGTATAGAGAAGACAGACTTTCCGAGTGCGTGAAGAGCTGAGACTATTTCTTTGTTGTTTTTATACAGGACTTGACTGAGTCCATGGTCTTGATTAACTACCCTATTCCCTCAAAACTGTAACGGTTGACACGTTCTTTTCGCATTTAACATGGATTTATGGGAGAAGTTTGAAGTCACATGGGTTTTCTTCCTTTTTACATTAACTATCCCTCTCCCCTCAATGCTTATATGATTTTTTTTCTGCAGTCTTGATATTTACAAACTCTGTCATTTGTATCTATGGGTTGGTCTCTTGTCGTTAACTTTTCTTGGTACTCAGTGAACCCCTTTGAAATGTGGAAACTTTTGCCAGATACGGTGCTAAGTGCTCTGTACGTATCACTGGTGACAACCCTATGAGGTGATAGCTATTGTCCTTCCCCATTCAGAGATGATGAGATGGAGTTCCAGCGCTCATAGGAGGTCAAGAGCAGAGCTGAGAGAGGAACGTCGGTCTACTTCACTCTAGGGTCTGAGCTGTTAGTCACTATACCATGCAATCGTTTTTCCAAAGGAAAAAAGAACTCTTTTATTACATAATATCTAGCATTCTGCTTTTGTTTCCTCGGTTTCTGATTCTCTTTCAGAGACAAGACAATAGCCCATATATTGGGTCTCTCTTGTGTAGTCTTTATATCTGCTAGTTTCATTTTGTCATCTTTTTCTTCTCTATTATCATAGAGCTTGGCAAAATTATTCTTTTTCTAGAGTGTGGTATAATTGACATATAACATTATATTAGTTTCAGGTGTACAATGTAAGAATTTGATATTTGTATATATTGTGAAATGATCACCATAATAAGTCTGGTTAACATCCATCATGGCACATGGTTACAAATTTTGTTTATCTTGTGATGAGAAGGTTTAAGATCTACCCTCTTAGGCAAACTTATTCTTTATATTTGGATTATGTTTTCTGCAGTTTTTTGCTTTCTCTTTCCTGATTTTAATGCAGATTTAATTTTTTAATTGAATTTTTAGCTTTTTGTTTTCCCCATCTCATCAATTTCCTTTTCTGTTTCTCTGCCTCTTAGCCAGATCCACAGATCTCAATTCCCCCTCATTTTTGTTAAAGTCTTGTTTACAGTCTGTTTTCTGGCATTTTCTTCTGTCTTGTGTATTAAGCAGTGCTCAAGGCTGTGCTCTTCCTCTGCGTTGAGAGCTGCGCTCTGTCTTCTGTGCCCCAGGATATTTTCACAGGCCCTGTGCTGGTTCTTTTCTCTTTACCAGCCCTCTGGTAGAGGTCTGCCCAGTGCCTTTGGTTTCCCGTAAGCAATAGGAGTGGATGCTGTTAGAATTCTCCTCTCAAATCTTAAGGAGGGATTGTCAATATAAATTTACGTTACCTGTTCATCAGTACATAATTCCGAGAGGAGAATGGAGACGCATGATGCAGAAGTGGATTTTGGGAGTGGAAGGGAAGATTTCACTTTTGTGTCATTTCTTTTGTGACAGAGTCCTCTTTTGGACCTGGCTTTCTGACTGGGCCAGCCTCTATACCTGCAATTTTACCTGGTAAGTTCATGATGCTTCTGTCTTGGAAGCAGAACTTAAGACATTGTCGTGGTGGATAATGGTGATGTCAGGACAGACCATTTGTGGTAGGTCTGGTGGGTAGGTGGTGGCAGTTGCTGAGCTCCTATTTCACACAGTTGCCCAGAGAATTGGAACTATGCTTTCCACATGCAGAGAAACAGTGCTAGGACCCAGAGAACTACTCCTAAGCATCACAGAATTTTGGTCCCTTGAGCAATGGCTCAGTCAAGATGGGCCACACAGGTTCAGAACAGTTGAACGGCTCTGCAGCCACATAAGATGGTGCTATGATCTCTAAAACCTGGAGCTCATGCCAGATGGTGTATTCTGTCCTGCCCCCACCCCTGGGACTCCTATTTCTAGTGTGTCACCCCTTCTTCCTCCACAAGACCCATCCCTAGCTAGTTATAGGATACTGTTGAGCTATCAGATGAAGTTAATTGAAGTTGGAGAAGCACAGCTTCCCACTGCTACCCACCTTGTGTCTTTATTGGCAGCGTGGCTATCTGTGAGGAATGCAGACGTTTCCCAGCCTGGAGTGCAATTTACATCTCCCTCTCTCCCTGTCTCATTCTCTCTCTCACCTACACTACTGACCTGCTGAATGTTTATTGAAAATACCATTCTTTATTAGCATTGCAAATGGAAGTTATGCTGATGCTGAAGATGGAGGCACTGACATCCTTGGTCCAGATGATAGAACCCTTGGCCTGATACTGGCAGCTGCAGCATGGGCAGCAACACAAGCACCGGACATCTTTTGTTTGTCCTTCCAGATCTGTTCTCTGTCCTTCTCCACCCTGCTCTGTGACCTGGGAGGCTGACACATATGGTCCATTTGAGTGGTGTGCTGGAGCCCGTGAGAGCTGATTATGTGCATCTCTTCTTAGCTCCATGTTTGGTGACCATGGTAGGAATATTTGCACCATGGAAATTGGCAAACACTATAAATAAGTGTGCACACACGCAGAGAGCTTGTTAAATATTTATTTACCAGCACACCACAGGAGCTATGTTAATATATCAATAGCCTCCCTTGCCCCTTTGGCTTCTGGTTGGGTTTGGACATTGGGAGGCACCTGAAGAGGGTTGAAGGGTGGGAAGAGAGTGTAGTCAGAGTATCCGTTCTCCTGGCTCCGTCCCTAACGGCTTCCCCCAGCTTGGCTGCCTCCCTCTACAAAGTCTTCAGCTGCTGTCAGGCACCCTCTCCACATCCATCCTCTCTGGAATACAGACACTCCTTGCCTGTCCCTCTTCAGCCCTATGAGGGGTGCTGGCTCCGGGCACCATGTCATCTCTCCCTCGCTTCCCTAAACCCTACCTACACTGATAGTCCCTTCATGACACTCCTCTAATAACCCATTTGAGTGTGTGCCACTTCTTTCCCTCCATGACCCTGACTGATACGAAGCCTAACTATGTTCAGTCGTGTGGGACTGCTTGCTTGTGTCCTGGGTGCATTTCCTGGGTCTCCATTTAGACACTAGGTTCCAAGAGCAGTGGTTTCAAACCCTTTATGGCCTTGCTTGGGAGGTTTTCTTCAAGTGAAAGCTTTTCTGAAAACTAAATATATACATTAGATAAAGACTCTTTTTGTAAAAAAATTCTTTTGCTGAGGAAGATTTGCCCTGACCTAACGTCTATCCCAGTCTTCCTCTGTTTATGGGCTGCCAACACAGCATGGCCGCTAACAGAGTGGTATAGGTCCGAGCCTGGGAACTGAACCTGGGATGTTGAAGTAGAGTGTGCTGAACTTAACCACTAGGCCACTGGGGCTGGCCCAAAATATTCTTGTCTTAAGTGGAGTAGAAGTGAGGTGCTGCCTGCTTCCCATCCTCCCTTCCTCATCTCCCATGGGCCACGGATGCCCTTCACTGGAACCCCGAGGATCGGAGAAGCATGATGTAAATACCCAGTCCTAGAAGACAGACTATGGTGTACATTTCCCAGGCGCCTAGAGAGGTGTGCGTAACCCTCAGGCGTGTTTTCAAGCTACTGTTTCCAGAATGCCTGCTGTGTGCCAGGCCCTGTTCTAGTGCTTTATGTCAGTTAGTTCACTTAATCCTCCCAGCAGCCCTGGTGGAGCTGATGAAGTGCCTTCATTATCCACATCGTGTGAACAGGGAACCCCAGAGCAGTGTGGGTAATCATTGCCCAGGACCACACGGCTGGTCTAGCTACAGAGTTAGCTGCAGAGCTGTGTTCTGATGCCCTCTGCATGCGCTCCTAAATATGTGTTTGAGTGATTAAATGAGGAGCAAGTGAGCTCAGGTGTGAGAAAAACCTCACAGCATCAGAATCCAGCTGAGGAACCCTGCCTGCCCTGTGGATTTCCTCCATGGCTTCCCCAGGCTCCATCTCTGACAGCTCACTCACAGGGAGACGATCCCTGATGTGGAAGGAGGAAGGCGCTGCTACTCTGAAATGTGCCTGAGGAGATGTGCTGTCCCTCAGCCGGTGACACAGGTACCCATTGAAAGAGCCAATGAAACAATTCCACAGCTGGTTTTTTAAATTTATTTTTTATTTAAAACATTTTTTTTAAAGATTGGCACCTGAGCTAACAACTATTGCCATTTTTTTTTCCTTTTCTCCCCAATTCTCCCCAGTACATAGTTGTATATTTTTTTTAGTTGTGGGTCCTTCTAGTTGTGGCATGTGGGACGCCGCCTCAATATGGCCTGATGAGCGGTGCCATGTCTGCCCCAGGATCTGAACCGGTGAAACCCTGGGCCACCGAAGCGGAGCATGTGAACTTAACCGCTCGGCCACCCCCTGGCTTTTTTGAAAGCTTTTAAAATTCTAATTGGTGGGGTGAAGTGCTGCAGTCCAGGCTGTGGATGTCCCACCACTGGTTTTTTTGCCCCATCCAGATGCAGGAAGAAAGGAGCCAGCTTCTCAGGCTGCCTCAGGCCCAGGGGCGCGTCTTCCTGAGGACACTGTAAGCTTGAGGCCTTCGAACCGCGGCTCTCGGGACTGAACCATCAGTACCTGTGAAATTTTGTTTTTGGGACTTCGATAGCACCTCCAATCAGACATGTTAAAAAACAAAATAACAAAAGCCAAGCAAATCCCACACCACCCGGAGGTTGTATAGAAGTCTCAAATTTATGATCTTCCGTACATCCAGAAGTGACGTCAAACGTCATTTTACAAACGCTTTATCCATTTCTCAATTAGAAGTTCTCAAATATGTCGAGACCAAGAGTATCTGAATAATACAAAAACCCCACTTCCTTTCCCTATTTTTCCTTTCCTCAGGTAGAAAAACAAATCGTTATGAGAATTACTGGGAGAAGTCAGTGGGGTGAGGCTTGGCCTTTATTAAGTAGCAGAACTGAATTATTAATTCATGTGCGGAATGAAAGTACAGTCTCTTATACCCTAAATGTTTGGACCTCAGAGCCCAGCCCACACGTTTCCTGCGAGGAACACTGGCTACACGATTTGTAGGGCCCGGTGCAAAATGAAAATGAGGCACCCCTTGCTTAAAATTGTTCAGAATTTAAGACATCAACAGCAGAGCTTCAAACCCAGTGCACGGCCCGCTGGAGTGAGGAGCCCTGGGTGGACGTCCGTGGAGCTGGCCCGCTTGGGAGCGGTGACCAGCATTTGAGTCCTGGGAGAAAGGGAAAGGTAAACCTTCTACTCTACCAGTGGATGCCCAAGAAAGAAGCAACCTTGTGCACCAGGTCACACCAAAGAAGGCTGGAGTCAGACCACCACTCCCAATGCACCCCCTTCATGTCTGTGTTTGGAATAAGAACTCCAGCCCCCACCCACTGAACCAGTGTCTGTGTCACCAGTGGATGAGACCCAATTTCTGGAATAAAGAGGAAAGGATCTATGTCAGAGGTTTGTCACCTCCTTTTTTAATACACTTGAATTTTTAGAGCAGTTTTAGGTTTGCAGCAAAGTTGAGAGGAAGGTACAGAGATTTCCCATAGACCTCTTGCCTACACACATGCATAGTCTCCCCCATTATCAACATCCTCCAGCAGAGCGGTCCATTTGTTACAATTGATGAACTTATATTGACACATCATTAACACCCAGACTCCATGGTTTACGTTAGGGTCATGCTCGGTGTTGTCCATTCTGCAGGTTTGGACAAATATATGATGTCACGTGTCCTCCATTACAGTATCATACAGAACAGTTTCACTGCCCAAAATCCTCTGCTCTGCCTGGTTATCCTTCCTTCCTCCTAATGATACTTCAGCTTTTTTTTGGTGCCATGGACTCCTTTGTCAGTCTGGTGAAGTCTTTGGTCATCTTTCCAAAATAAGATTTTTAATGCATAAAATACAATAATAACTCAAGTACAAAAGGAAGTCATACACTAAATAAAGTTATGAAAACATTAAAAAACAAAATCATGCCGGTAATCCGTTTGCCCCTTTATTAGCATATTGAATTACCAGATCTAGCAGCAAGTCTAACACCTACCATAATTTTTAAGTAGTGGTGATAAGCGTAAATGATAATTTGAAATATCTGCAGCAACTCTAACGTGCAATGAAAACATTAGTGACAGAGTTATAGGTTCTGCTAATACTACTGTGGTTTTCTCCATTTATTTTTGGCCCATATTCATAAGGGAAGGGAATGCTAGATCTCAGAGAGAGGATAATGAAAATAAAGATGAGGTTTTTTTTCCCCACCCAAGCTTCCATGCCCGATGCTGGGTACTAGGCTCTTGTCTCTCAGCTCCCCCTCCACCTGCCAGAGTCAGTTCTGTGAAGCCAGGACTTGGCACACAATGTTTCTCCCCTGTCAGCTGGCCCCCCATTACATGGGCATTGGCCAAGGAGCAAATAAGAGGTGACGGGAAGGCTGGAAGAGAGAGAGGGCACTTCTGTTTTGCTCATTGTCTCTGTCAGTGTCATGCCAACCAGAGTGTTCCATCCTAGTAGTGGCAGGTGATTCTAGTAGTGGTTGGTTCCAGCTTCCAGTTGCTTCCATACTCTCAGAACCAGCTCATGGTGTCCCCTCAGAGAGAGCACTGGCTGAGCACTCTCTTGGCTACCAAAACACAGCACTACAAGCTACATGGCTTAAAACAACAGAAATGTATTCTGTGACAGTTCTGGAGGCCAGAAGTCTGAGATCAAGGTGTCCGTAGGGCTGTGTTTCCTCTGACAGCTCTAGGGGAGAATTCTTCCTTGCCTCTTGTCGCTTTGGGTGTTCCTGGCAATCCTGGGGCTTCGTTGGCTCGTGGATGCATCACTCCAGTCACACGGCGGTCTTCTCCTTTTGCGTCTTCTCATCTTTCCTCTGCGCCTCTGTCTCTGTGTCCACATCTCCCCTTTCTATAAGGACACTGCTATGTTAGATTAGGACCCATCCTGATAAACTAGTTTTAACTTGATTACCTCTCTAGGGACCGTATTTTCAGATAAGGTCACATGGAGAGATACTAGGGGTTAGGACTTCAACATGTCTTTTTTGGGGGGATATAATTCAACCTATAACACCCCTCCTCAGAGTCTGAGTCTCAACTCCGTGGAAACCTTCTCCAAGCTTCTAGTTCCCCTAGTCCAGGTTGGGCGCTGTTTCCTGCAGTTATTGTTTCTGGGCTACCTAGTGTCTCCCTTTTTACTCTCAGTCACTCAGTACCTGATTAATCAGTTCCTTACATTACATTCTCTCTGTTAAACATAACTGGTGTGGTTTCGTTTTCCTGACCAGGCCCCTGGCTGACCTAGACCCCCAAATCTTCACCATGGCCCCAAGGTGAAGAGGATCTGATGTCTTAAATGGATATCTAGTAACTGTCTCAAGAAAAAATCAGGGATTATAAGTGAAATAGTCCTAACAAGACTTCTAAAGTTTTTGCACCTTTTCCCTTGTTTTAAATGTCCCAGTCATTCCCTTATTATATCCTTGGAGCAATGCTTCAAAATGCAATGGACCCATGAGTCTGTCTTCAGAGACAGTGAGAGAGGAGGGAGGGGTAGGGTTGGTCTTGGATGGGGAGCACCCCCATGGGTGTAGAGAGGGGTGGCAGTGTTGAGAGAAAAGGAGAGTAGAGAAGGGATTGGGGCAGGGAAAAAAAGAACATGGTAGCCAGGCCTGAGAACTGACGCTGGGAATCCCACAGGGGCAGAAAGCTTTGGTGCCCTTTAACCCAGTAATCCTGCTTCTGGGAAGCTATCCTAGGAAAATAATCAAAAGAAAAGATCCAACCCCCGACTCTTCCCAGCCTATCCGGCCTACGGGTACAGACGAGAATCGGATAGCGATGGCATCCAGAGTCCTTGACTCCGGGCCCACATGTCCAACTGGAGGACTTCAAGCCCCTGCCTCAGAGCCCCCAGTCAGTTCTTAGAGTCCCTTGCAAGTGTCTCACGCATGCTAAGGACCAGATCTACTTCTTTTCTGCTCTTGCCTGCTCGTGGATCCCTCAGCCTGTAAGCTCTCGGAGGGGGGCACTCTGCTTCTACCCCAGCTGCTCCACCCACATGAACAGGTTCCGTCTGCGCCATTTCGGGGGCACGGCAAGGTCTGCTGATGGGCCCTGCTTCCCTGACCTAGGGCCACTGTCTTTTCCACACCCGGACCAGAAAGTGACAGTGCTTTGCCCCAGGTCTCATAGACCTTTCATCAAAAACACACCTTCTGCTGCTGCCTGTTTACCTCCTCTCTACAAAGGCTCAGAACCAGTGCCGCCAGCCAGCTGTGGAACAAATGTCACGTCTTCCATTTTTCTTGTCTTCCCATCTCTCTCCCCACAAGGCCAGAATAGCCCTGCTCCCTGTTGCATGTCATCTCACGCAAAGAGTTGCCGGAAAAATTGCCAGCACCTCGCCCTCCATCTTCCCTGAGGCTTCGGGACGCTGAGTAATGCGCTCGCGTGTTCCTCGTAGTCTTTGGCACAGTGGTGAAGGGCTGAAAGCAGTGTGGAAGAGCCCTGGAGGGAGGTCAGGCACGTGAGGGGACACAACCTCTCAGGAGCTGTATTGAGCCAAAAACAATTATGAAGAGTCCGTAACAACATAAAAAAGAGCGTATGGTTTCATTTTAAGTGATAAAAAGAATACGTTACACACTACTATGATTTCAGCTACATAAAAATGACGTACACTAATGAATAGAACCGGAACTGGAACAAATGAAAACCGGTTCAACCTGGAGTGTTGATAGCGTGGGTAAACTTTTTCCTTTCCTCGATGTTCTATTAATTTATGTCTCTATGTCATTTATTTAATAAAGAATAAGAGTTATTAGATAAAAGTAATAAAATGCTTGATCCTGTTCTGAGATCTCCTTCACACATACCTCAGGCTGCCTCTGAGTTCCAGGAGGGTGGTTGGGCCTCACTAGAGATGTAGGGTTGACCATGTCTTCTCCCTGGGAGTGTTTCCAGCTTGAAATTCTAGAAGCTGTCTGAAGACCCTCCTTGTTCATAGCAGCAGCAGGTAATCCAACGGCTTCAGGAGGGCGGGGGCTGGAGCTCAGGATGGAGGTTTGGGGGCCAATCAGAGCATCACATTCTGAGAACTGCCTCCTTCAAAATCATGACTTCCTGCAACTTGAGAGGGTCCAGAGGAGAAAGCAATCGGATTGATTGTCAGAAAATTAGAACTCTTTTGGTGTGAACACCTATTCGTGGTGTGAGCTGACTGTTCCCTTCTGTGGCTACCGATCCACGCTGCTGCCTGTCACAGCCCCACCCCGCGAGGAATGAATCCGCTGGCTGCTTTTGGTGTGCCCTCCTGTCTGGGTTCTCCTGTTTGCCTGTCCTTTTGGATTCATGATTTGCTCTAGCCTGTCTCCTGAGCTCTGTGCACTGCTCCCTGTGATGAAGCTGGGGGTTCTGGCCCTCTGACCTAACACACCAAGACCGTGGGGAGCAGTGTGGGGAGCCGAGCTGGCTGGGACCTTGAGACCCAAGAACCTCAGCCTCCTGGCGCCTAACTCCCCAGCTCCTAGCCTCTGCCTCCAGGCAGTCCTATGGATATAAACACATATTTTGATTTCCTTCGATTCTCGTGATCTCCACTGTGCGTGGCCTGGCCTTCTGGCTCCTTGTCTTGCTATGCCTGTTTGGATCCACATGTGTGCCTCTGAACTTTATCGCACACCTTTCATAATTACCTATTGGCTGCAAATGCTACCCTGGAGGCAGGAAGGGGTCTGGGCCTTCCCTGGCTGGACTCTCCATTTCCCTCCTGGTCCAGGAACCCAGATGGGCCCATAGACGCGGATGACTCTCTCTGTTGCTCCCTCAGAGAAACAAGAACACAACGCCCGCTGTGTGAGTCTTACTGAAGTTCTGTAGTCTTAAACTGGTTCATGAGTGTGAAATAATTTAAATACTTTGAGGAAAAAGTACAAAGTCTTGCTCCTGTTTGAAGAAACTGCTAAAGTACTTGAGACATCAAAATCTGAGGCAGAATGATTTTTCAAGAGACTCCCTCAGAGGACTCACCGGCAGGCACACAAATCCCTTGCTGAAGGCACTGGGGCTTGCAACGAAAGGACCTGAACTCCTGACCCAGTTCTGCCGGATTCCAGGGGTGTGACCCGGGCCTCATGTTTCCTCATCTGTAGAACAGGAATGACAGTAACACCTGCCTGACAGGATTGTCAAGAGGATCAAATGAGGTGCTGTGAAAGTGCAAAAAAAAAAAAAAAAAAAAAAAGAAGGCAGTTGCCCTAATTATTAGTGCCACGTATCGAATTATTGTCTTAATTACAATGGAGCACGGGCTTGGGTTCGAGGACGCAGAAGGCTTGGCCCTGCGCACAAAGATCTTGTGCACAGAAGCAAATGACTGCGGCCGTCAGCGCTCGCAAACAGGTGAGTCCCGGTAAGCGCTGGGTGTGCGGGGGCAGGATACGGCAGGGAAAGGGTTAAAATTAAAGGTTTACGTTAAAGGGTCCTCTGGGGGAGGAAGTGGCATGAGGTGGGCTTTTCCAGCCCCCTGTAACGAGGGGAAGGAGTAGCGACAGGGACTTCAGTCTTGCATCTGTGCCTGGGGTCCCACGCTGGACCCGGAAGCCTCTGCAGGCGACCATCGGGCGTGAAGTCCGAGAGGGACGCCGCTCCAGAAGCAGCTGTCAGCCAACCACACTCATTCTAGCCCCAGGAGCTCCAAGCTTCTTGGGAGAAGTCAGTGCTTTCCAAGTGGCGCTGCATCACGGTGGCGGGCTGAGCGCCCCTCCATCAGTCAGATCCCTGCGACCGGAGGAAAGCGGGAGAAGAGGGCGCTGGCAGTGTCCTTCGGCCGGCGGGGAAGTGGCTGGACCCCCGCACGGCCGGCGGCACTGGCTCCCCAGCTGACGCCCCAGCAAACCGCGGGGTTGGGGGGAGGAACTCGGCCGCATCCGCACGTGGAGGTCAGCCGAGTGGGACTTCAGAACGAGCGGATTCGAATCTGTCGGCTAGGAATCTCTGTGACTGGGCTCCCGCCTTCTCTCCATGACTTTTGATTTTCCGAGCACCTCCCAGCTGCCTGAACTTGTTTTCCCACCTGTAATAAATAGGTTGTTAAAATTACATGAAAATATAGTAAAGAACTTGCTAATTATTCAATAAATAGCAGCTGTTATTGCCACCGTCATAGTCAGCAGCACTGCCGCATCATCTGTGGATGGCCGAGTCAGCCCTGCCCCATCCCGCGCCAGCCCACACCACCCAGACGAGTCCGAGGCTCTCTAGCTCCACCGTCTGGGAGGGGACTGCCGTGAGCATTTCTGCGTGAGAAACCAGGAGCCGGGGTGCCAGGGGTCAGAACCGGCGGCAGCTTTCATGTCATAGTTCCCACATCCTTCTTCCCCTTGCTCCTCATGCTCCATGCTGATCCTTCAAAGAACTGAATTTCTGCGGTTTCTGGGCCAAGCACTCTCGTCCCAACGAGGACTCCAGGCACTGGCCGGTCCGAACCCGGGCAACCTGCGTGGCTCTGCTTCCGGCATCTCAGTTGTTCTCGAGAGGGAGATGCTATCCTCCTACGGCAATTGGAACACGGCGGGGGCATTTTCATCACAGCGAAGGGGTGCCCTACTGGTACTGCGTGGGATTGGCCAGTGATGGAACAGGCCTGCACGACAAAGAATTGTCTTGCATGACTTTCAAATGTCCCGCAGGACGTTCATGTAAGTGAAAGGCCATTTACTATTATCTGAACTAGAATCTAACTCTGTTTTGTGTATAAACAAAACACTTTTTTTGCAAGACTTTTTTGGGTATTTTATTATTGTAGTAAAAATACACAACATAGAATTTACCATGTTAACCATTTTTAAGTGTGTAACTCAATGGCATTAAGTACTTTCAAAATGTTGTGCAACCATCACTGCTATATATTTCCAAAACTTTTCGTCACCGCAGACAGAAGCTCTGTGCCTATTAAGCAATAGCTCCCCAGGCCCCTTCCCGTTGGGTCTTTACAACCTCTAATCCACTTTCTGACTCTGTGAATTTGCCTATTCTGCGTACTTCGTATAAGGGGAATCATATAATATCTGTCCTTTGTTTCATCAAAAACTTTACCAAGAGTTGTTCATGGTATTGGAAAATTACCATCACCAGTGACAAGGCCATGCGTGGTATTTAATCATCAATAAAATTTACATCCATCAGTCTGTTTGTAACTGCTACATAGAACATGGCTGCAAGCATTTGATGCTTTAATGTTTTCTACTGTAATTATGTATGAACATTCACATATTGAAATATGTATTATTTTATTATATTTTACATTCCTTTTTATTCCCAAGTTACGGCATTTTGTTTTCTTTTAAATTATGTATCAGTAGCTTAAATAAGCTATTAATTTCATTTTAGGTTAGTAAAGGGAGTATTACAAAATATTTATTATAAAAAGGAGCATTGGGCCTCGTGGGGCTGAGAATCAGTGGTTTATCTCCCTTAGTCACTGATGATGACCAGGCGCCAGGGAACATCTCCCTGGAGGCGAGGGGCCGTTGACCAACCTTGAATGCCGCCTGTGCCTACAACCTTACACAGCCGGCCTCACCCCTCCGACAGGAAATCCTCAAACCACTGAACCGGTGGCTCTTTGGCCACCACTACCTGACGACTGTGGTCTGGCCAGTGCGGCCAGGTAGGGATTTCTGCTCCTGTCCCCAGTGTCGGCCATTGCAGTTACTATTGTTCCTAGCTTCAATGATGGGCACAGGCATCCTAAACAAATTGAGATCAGATCACTTCAAGGCAATCACCTAAAACTGAAGCTGTATTTTTAGCATTCAGCAAAATGAGTGATTCTAGCACAAGTCCTGGGCATCTCACCAACGGGATTTTGGGGTGACACTCTGTTCACATTCTTGCTTCAGACTGACCTGCATCTGGCTGGGAGCACTCAGATACCAGATTTTTTCTAAATGAAAAGGCTGGAAGTATTATAGATATTGTTTCCTAACCAACTGCCCCTTTATTATTCACACTTCCTTAGATCAGCCCCAAAATCTTTCTTGAGAGTGTATAATATCACAAGATTTTAAATGGGCTCAAATTTGGTTGCTAAAATCAATTATAAAATTCATCATTATATAAATAAACACAAACGAATAAATATATAAAATGTGGGGCCTTGGAGTGTGTCTGCTGTAGCACTGTGAGAAGAATGTAATGTGACCCCTGGATAATATAGTCTTTACATTCCGTCTTTATGTCAATATTACATCACTCAAATGCTTTCCAGCTCTGTGCTTGGAGCTGATGCCTCGCAGATGAAGAAGATCTTTGGCCTCAAGAAGTTTGAAGCCTCACACGAGAGGCTGACTAGCAAACAAAAGATGGTAATGCAGTGTGATGGATGTTTTCTCAGAAGTGTGGACCACAGAGGGAAGGAGTGGCCTCACTGTCTCAGAAAAGGAGGTCTGGGGAGGCTACGTGGAGTGGGGAGCATAAGGCAGTTTACACACTCACACACACACACACACATCAATCTACTCAAGTTCTGTAAGAAGTACCCAGTTGAACCCCCTGTGAACACTCTGTCATAAGACATGAAAGAGATGGTTTGAGGCAGAGAAATGTCAAGGCTGAGTACCTACTGTGAACAGATCTGAGTCAATTTGGTTGCCTGCAATTCTGAGTCTCTTTGATAGAGCTCAGTAGCCTCAAAAATTACAGGTAATGGGGGGCTACAGGTGTCTTCCCTTCCACCTTGCTGTCAAGTGGTATGCTTCCAGGAAAATTTGTATCACACTGAATTCTGCTATATATATCAACGTTTATTAGCAAGGAACACAGAGTCATATAATCATTTAGTTTGTAAATTTGATGAAGTTGTAGCTCTCTGTCCTTTCCTACATAGCAATAAGTACCTTAATGAAGTTTACTTGAGGCAAATGGAATGCTATTTGAGTCACGTTTCAACCTATGTTCTAGTTGGACGAGGAGACAGAATCCCCTGCTAATGGCCTGTCCCGGATCTAACAGTTCTAAGCCCAGGGTGCCACTCCGAGGAGTATAGACTCCTGGGCTGGCCGAACTCTTATATCCTGTTCATGCAAAGGTGGAGGCACCCTTCCAATATATTGAACCAATCTGTAGATCTTGAATATCACACACTTCATCAATTAAAAATAATTTTAACATCACCATGCTGGTTAATAAATCCTCTAGTATTGAGACAAATTAACAAAAAATAGTTGCAGTAGCTGCCACAGGTGTATGGTCTTCTGGTTCTTGCCTGTGGTGACCAACACACCTGGAGGGTGCAGTCGTGACTGGGTACTTCAGATGCTTTCTCACCACTCCTGGGACGTAGAATAAAACCAACTAACACACATATATAGCACACTTTCCATACTAAAATGGTTTAAAGTAGGTAGAACAGCTCTCAGACCATAAAAGAGCCTGGTTGAAACTCCTGAAGAGCATCTGATTGAGGGGGAACCCATTGCGATGTGCCCACAGGAATTACCCCCACCCCCATTTGTGGGATGAGTTAACCTACTGTCTGAGGTAATAGCTAAACTCTAGTGAATGTGGGGTACACGTTGATTGATGCATTGGCTCTTTTACCTTTTTATTTTAAAATAATTATAGATTCACAGGAAGTGGCAAAGATTTTATAGAAAGGTTCCAGTTACCCTTCACCTAGTTTCCTCCAATAGTTACTTTTTTTTTTTTTGGTGAGGAAGGTCAGCCCTGAACTACCATCTGTTGCCTATCTTCCTCTTTTGCTTGAGGAAGATTGTCCCTGAGCTAACATCTGTGCCAATCTTCCTCTATTTCATATGTGGGATGCCACCACAGCATGGCTTGATGAATGGCGTGTAGGTCTGTGCCTGGGATCTGAACCCATGAACCCTGGGCCACTGAAGCGGAGCGTGTGAACTTCGCCTCTACGCCGCTGGGCTGTCCCTAATTACATTTCTTTAAGTTAAATATTTTTTTAATTTGTATTTTTAATTGTGGTAAAATATACAAATTTACCATCTGAGTCATTTTTAAGTGCATAGTTGAGTGTGAAGTACATTCCCATAGTTTTGTACCCAATCCCCAGAACTCTTTATCTTGCAAACTGAAACTCCGTACCCATGCCCCTCCCCACAGTCCCTGGCAGCCACCATTCTACTGTCTGTCTCTATGAATCTGACGGCTTTAGGTACCTCCTGTGAGTGAAATCATACAGCGTTTGTCTTTTTTGTGGCCCCAATGGTTGCCTCTTACATCAGTGTAGTACAGAATAAAAACCAAGAAATTAACATTGGTACAATGTGTGTACATAGTTCTGTGTTGTTTTATCACACGTGGAGATTCCTGTCAATGCTACCACAGTCAAGACACAGACCTGTCCTCCACGACTCAGTGAAGACCTGTTCCGCGGCCACCATAAAGGAATAACGCGAGCGGTGGCATCTCTCGTGCTGCCCCTTTGCAGTCATCCTCTCCCCACCATCCCCAGCCTTTGGCAACCAGTCATGTGTTTTCTATCTCTATGATTCTACCATTTCGAAAATGTTAGATACACGTGTCAAATGACAAAACTCTAACAATTTAGTAACAAGTTTGCTGTCCTTTATTTGAGGCAAAACAATTCACGGATTGGGGGAGTACAGGGCCTCACAAGCAGTAGAGCACTTTCTCGAGGGATCTGGAGCAGAGGGAGTCTTGTAGAGAAAGTTAGATGAGGAAATATGGAAACAGGGCCTGACTGGCTAGGAGGGAGGGCATTTCATTGGGAGACTGACAGGTCCTGTTTTCTAAGAGACAGCAAGCTAGCCAAAGCTGAGCTGGTGGATTGTGACTGGTGTATGTCAGGTCTCCTCGACAGCGTTTCCCGTAAATGAAGGCTGACTTAGGTTTAGATTTGTGACATGGGCCAGGCCACTGGGGTGGCCTCCATTTTGTGGGTCCCAATGTGCAAATTAACTTTATCACATGGGCTCATACAGCAGAATACACAGATCTTCATCTCATGTTGTAATTATAATAATCAAGCCCATGTTCCAGCTTGGGAGGCAAGTTCAGTTGTTTTTAAGTCTGCTTCTGGTTCTTAGTAATAAACTGACATCACCAGCAGGACGGAAGTCTCTGTTTGCTGTGGCTGCAGCCATGCACACAGTTCAGCTAACCGGCTGTGTCTTGTTTAAAAGTAAACTTAAAAACACCAAAGACGTTAAGACAGTCCCGTTACCCTTTGGATTTGTCTGTCAGAACAAAGAGTCGCCTCTGTCCCGATGCTGGCAGGCACGAGGCTCTGAGTGAGTTCTCCGCCTGCAGATTGATGAAGATCTGCTCCTTGACCAAACCCAGCCGGGCTCCTCTGAGCCCTCTTCCTGACTAGGCCTCAACCTTGGCCCATAAAGAAGTGAACAAATGCTAGCATACTTTCTAACAGCTCAAGGCCACATTCCCCAGGATGATCCTGGTCCCCCTTAAAGTCTGAGAGAATTTAAAGCTTGAGAAAACTCAAGACTGCTATGATACTGTGATTTATAGTAAGAAATGAATATTTGCTTTTCTAGTCCTGGCACAGAGCTCCTAAAATCCTTGGATCTTGGAAAGTGTTGAGAACAATCAAGGTGTCTTTTGTTATGTTAATGAGGTGACCTTTGGAAAGCCCCTGGGTGACCTAAGTTGGGGGCGGCTGGTTGCCAATGGAGCAGACCATGAGATCAGAAGGTCGGGTTGGAATTTTCAGTCACACCCTGCCTCCTCGGAGGGGAGAGGGCTGGAGATTGAGTTCAACTACCAGTGGCCAATGATTTAATCAATCGTGCCCATGTAATGAAGCCTCCATAAAACCCCAAAAGGACAAGGTTCAGAGAGCTTCTGGATTGGTGGACACATGGACATCTGGGGAGAGCACTGTGCTTGGAGACAGCAAGCCTTCCTTCCCCTATATCTTGCCCTATGCATCTCTTCCATAGGGCTGTTCTTGAGTTATATCTTTTTACAACAAATTGGTAATCTAGTAAGTAAAATGTTTCTCTGAATTCTGTGAGCCGCTCTAGCAAATTAATTAAACCCAAGCAGAGGGTGGTTGGAACCTCCAATCTACAGTCAGTTGGTCAGAAGCCCAGGTGACAACCTAAACTTGCAACTGGCATCTGAAGTGGGGCAGGGAGGAGCAGTCTTGTAGGACAAAGCCCTTAACCTGTGGGATCTGACACTATCTCCAGGTAGACAGTGTCAGAATTGAGTTAAATTGCAGGACACCCAGACAGTGTCAGAGAATTGCTTGGTGTGGGGAAAGACCCCACATGTTGGAAATGAGTGCAGAACCTTCACTGCTGAGCAAACTTACTGTTTGTTCCAGCCAACACCTGAAGACAGGGCCCCTGTGGGAGGGGAGGACCCTAGCTTGGAGAAGCCCCAGGTAGCAAACCCAGAGAGCTTTCACAGGGACCAACCTCCTTCCCCTTTTTGTAATTTTTCACTTTCCTGACCCTGCTGAGCCCCGACTCACCGCCCTCCCCATCCCCTCATTCCTCCTTGAAAACATCCCGTGACCTCTGGACAAATCAGAGTTCACTTAGTTCAGTTCACGCTGCGCTTTTTCCCTCCTGCAATAGGATATATATCACCAATTACGATCGGTCCTCACCACTTCAGCCTGGCTTGGTTTATCTTCACACTGGAAAGATCATTTGGCTTGCCCATGTCTTTTCAAGCAGCAATTTGTTAAAAAAAAAAAAATCAGTGAATACAGCACAAAACTGTAGGCGGTCTTGGCCATCTCTCAGTCCTATCAAACATTGTGAAAATGATCAGCAGGGGAAGAGTTGCATCTGAGACCTACTTGAATCCTCTGACAAGACTCTATGAGAAACGATTCAATCAGAAGAAGAGCTGGGGTGGATTTCAAAAGACATGACATCCCCTTTCCCAAATAATTCAGCCATAATTTTGGGGAGACAGAGGGCCGCCATTTTGAAAATGGTGTCAATTCTATGATTGGTCACTTTTGGGAGATTCTATACCTTGGGAGGTAACGAGGGTGAAGAATTGAACTAAAATTAGGGCTAAACAGTTCCAGAGAAAACAGATGTGACCCGACCCTTTTCTTTGTTAGGTGATTGCAGTAGTTCTGAAACTCAGAGTCAGCATCACTTTGGGGGTTTAGAAACTCTTAGATTCCTCAGATTCTGATTCTGTAGGTCTGGTGGGGCCCGATTGTATGTCTATATGTGGCTCTGATGGCAATTTCCCTTCTTTCTGAGATTATCTATTTGGGAAAAAAGTTTTGGTCTCAGCACAGTTGCTTCCTGGCGCCTCTCCGCTAACCTGTGCAAAGCCTTCCTTTGCCTCTGATCACTGTTACTCACCTTCCGGCTGGCAGTGGAGGGTGGACATGGGCACGATGCTCTTGGCCGCCAGACCTCAAATCCCCAGTGATTTCCCTCTGAGGAAATAGAGGTTTACCCCAGAACACAAACAACTCTGCCTTGAATATTATACATCACTGTATACTCTTTGGCCCATTGTTATGGGTTGAATTGTGTCCCACCAAAAAAGATATGTTGGAGTCCTAATCCCTTTGGAATGTGACCTTTTAGAATCTTTACAGAGGTAATGAGTTAAAATAAGGTGGTGAGGGTGGGCCCTAATCTACTATGACTGATGCCTTTATAAGAAGAGGAAATGTGGGCACAGGGGCAGATACGGGGAGAGCGCCATGTAAGCATGAAGGTGGCCAACTACAAGCCAAGGTGAGGGGCCTGGACCAGATTCTCCCTTGTGTCCCTTAGAGGGACCAATGCTGCTGACACCTTAATCTTGGACTTGTAGATTAAGAACTAGGAGACAATAAATTTCTTTCGTTTAAGTCACCCAGCGTGCAGCACTGTGTTATGGTGGTCCTAGCAAATGAACGCATCCCCTGGCCTTAGGGATTTCCCTCCACGGGACACCTTTCTCTTCAGGCTCCATCCTCCTCTCCTGTCATCTGGTCTTTCTCTTTTCCCTCCCTCTTCCTCCCTTTTCTTTCGTTCTCTATCCTGTACCCCCAATTCCAGCTTATTGCTTACTTACAACAATTAGCTATTTCTGTGATCCAGATCTTTTAATCTCAATCTCCAGAGGCTGTTCCCTTCTCACTCTTAATCTCAAGATGTTTTCCTAAACAGAAAGGTCCATTCCCTAAGAGGAACTCTGGTGGCAGTTGTCAAGATAATGGCTTTTTCACCTGCTACAAGTAATTGTTTTTAAAGCTCTCGAGATGCTTCTGATGTGCAGCCGGGGTTGAGAACCACTGCTGCAAAGTGAATTGTCACTGCTGCTCACCCAGGAGGACCCTGGGTTTACACAGTACCGAGAACCTGTCGTGCAAATGAAAATTCAAGTGATCAACTGGCATTTGTCAACTGAAGTTTGCATTCCTGTAATCCTTTTGCAAAAAAGGTACCTGCAGCAATAATATAAAATCTTCATTTGATACTAGCCTTGACGACTGTTTTGTACACAATTGTGTCCCCCACAAATTCGTATGTTGCAGCCCTGACCCTCAATTTGACTGTCTTTAGAGACAAGGCCTTTAAAGAGATGATTAAGTTAAAAGGAGGTCGTATGGGTGGGCCCTAATCCGATGTGACTAGTGTCCTTATAAGAAGAGGAGAGAAAGACACAGGCATAAGCGCACACAGAGGAAACCACGTGAGGACACAGCAAGAAGGCAGCTGTCTGCAAGCCAAGGAGAGAGGCCTCAGGAGAAACCAACCCTGCTGACATCTTAGACTTCTGGCCTCCAAAATTGTGAGAAAATAAATATCTGTTGTTTAAGCCTTCAAGTCTGTGGTATTTTGCTATGGCAGCCCGAGCAGACTGATACAATAGCTGAATCCAAAGCGTTCTGCTGAGGTATAATGTAAATTTTTTTAAAGAATGATGTTTACAAGGGATTTTCACTCTGTAAGGGTAACAGGAATAATATTATGAAATATTAGCCTGACTCAGTTTTCATACCCCAGTAAGTCAGGCACTCCCAAGCCTTCTACCATGAACGCTAAGCCACAAACTGCAGGGGAGGGGAGGGGAGTGTCTGGAATAAAAAGGCCATTGATGGCCTTTGATTTTCAAAAGCTGACTTTGTTGACTCCATATTGAAATAATAGTTTTGAAAGCCAGGCTTTATGAGAGAGAAAATGTTTATTTTCTGAATTTTAAAAGCTCCCTTTATATACGGGGAGTTAGGGCTGGCATTTAGACATACAAGCCTTAGGTAGAGAGAACTCAGGTTATTTCATAAGGGAGGAGCCGACTGGACAGGAAGAGGAAGATAGGAAGTAAAATCATCAGACCTGTGTCCTGGCTTCTTCCCCTGAAAGAGGCTGTGTTAGAAACATCCAGGTCGTTTGAGGGAATCCCAGAGCAGTGACTTTGTTCCTCACTTTTCCAGGTACAGACGGGAAAAATGCCAATCCCAGAGAGTTGCTGCATCCAACATGATGCCACCCAGGGGGTGAGTTACAAAGGGCCGAATGCAGGGCCTAGTTAGAGAGAGGATAGAGACAGTCCCACTCTGCACGTGTTTCTAGGCCCCTGTGTGGCATAGAAAAGGTCCTGATGGTCCTGTGTGCTCCTGGTGGAGAATGTAAGGTTAGCTGAGTAGAGCCAGGAGACCGCCTATGGGGCTGCCTGGGGCAGCTGTGACCCTACAGCAGAGGCTGTGGGAATGTAGGAGAATGTTGTCAAGATTCAGAGCATTTGCAAAGCCAGCGAGAGCCAGAGAGAGCCAAGATGGCAGAACTGGGAGGAGAGGCACAAGCAGTGTGCCCGTGACGAAGAGGGACGAGAAACTTTGACTCTTGCATAAGGACCACACTGGGGTCTGAGAGTCTCCTCCGGGGCAAAGCTCCTGTAAGCTTTTCCCTACAACAACTGAAGGGCAAGTGGGGGTGGGAACAGGGCAGAAATCCTGAAAGATGCAAGAGACTAAAGTAAACCAAAACAACAGTGTTAAACTGGAAAAGGTGGAAATATATTTAGCTGGCAAGTCCGTACACCCTTCCTCTACAACCTCTGCTCTTTTCTACTTCAAGGAAAAGTGGAGTAACGGTTAGAGAAAGCAAAGGAGTAAACTTTTCTGGCCCCCTGAACGCACAGGACAGGGTTTTCAACCCACTACACCATGTGCGTGATTGCTGCTGACTTCTCTAGGACTTTGACTCACCCACTTTTGCCAGACGTCTCTGAACTTCTTTGTAGGTAAATAAAATCAAGAGAGAGGGTCGTTATTCCCTGGAGTCTTGATTTAAGATGGTTTATGCTCTGTGGTACGCAGTTACTTCGCTCACTAATCATGTAATGTATCCTAATAATACCATGCGAGTACCATTTTGAGTTTTTGTTTACTTATTTTAATGGGCTAACATAGGAGGTGGCAAACTTTTTCGAAGGACCAGATAGTAAATATTTTAGTCTTTGTGGGCCACTTGATTCCTGCTACAGCTCTTCAGTTTTGCTCTTGTAGCACAAAAGCAGCCATAGACAACATGTCAAGGCATGGATGTGGCTGAGTTCCAATAAAATTTTATTGCTGGACACCAAAATTTGAATTTTATATAATTTGCTCACGAGACAAAATCTTCTTCTTCTTTTGATTTTTTTCTCCCAACCATTTAAAAATGTAAAAACTCTTTTTCATTGCAGGCTATACAAAAACAGTCAGTGGACTGGATTTGGCCTACAGGCTGTATTCTGCCAATTCCTGAGCTAATAAATATCTGCAAATATCTTATGTATGATATCTTATGTAAATATAAACGAATGCACTTTCCTTCATCCCTAATTTTTCAAAAGTAAGATGGCAGGATTTTCTTTTTGTAGGGGGAAAGGGGATGCAAAAATCTGTTATCAGCTTTGGTTTAAGCCTGAATATTTGATTAAAAAAATAAATCAGATCTTGTTGGATTAGTGCAATTTCCTTTTTTTTTTTTGGTAAAGCCTGTTTTTGCCAATGGTGATGTTAGAAAATGCTATTGTGATGAGGAAATAATGAGATCATTTCAGTTATCACTGACACATGACGCCTGTGAGAGCAACCTTTACCAGCTGCCAGGCTTGGAGGATTTGAAAGAGGGGGGATGGATTCGTTTCTCTGATGTTGTTTAACCCCTTACACTGCTGTTTGTAGCACGTGTGTGTGTGTGTGTGTGAGAGAGGGAGAGAGAGAAGGTGTGTGGGGCACGTGAGGGGTGCCCTCTTTCCTACAGGCACCGGTCCAGCCTTTGCTTTGCTTCAGATCTTCGTTGTGCAATCTGCAGCCCACCATTATTTATTGCTCATGCACGGCCCCTGGCCTGCTCCACCAGAAGGAAAATTGGCTGCTGCGGTCAGTCATTAGAGACAAAGGTTGACAGCAGTATAGCCCTGGAGTTCCAATAAATTACAGAGATAAAAACTGAGGCACATCCACCTGCAGTGGCTGGGAAGGGAAAAGGGAGACAAGCAGGTCAAGAAGGGACAGGAAGATGTCATCGGCTAGGAGTGCTTGTCACAGTTCCCAACTCCCACTGAAACGCAGTCCTCTCCTCATACCCAAAGCTACCTCTTCCCTGAAAATGTGCTGAATAACAACTTTTTAGAGAGTGGGAGCTTAATTTTTTTTAAATGGGAAAAATAATAGTGCTTCCCTGGTCATCTAAAACCTCAACTACCTTTTTTCTGAAAATTAAAAAAAACACCACTAAGATATTCATAAACATCTATATAAGAACTCACTAGAGTTTTTTTAATAAAATGAAGCATTTTGAAGCCTCAATTACATAACAGTTAAGGAACTCATCAGTGGGTCTCTTTGTGGGACGCAGACAACATTGCTGAGCCATGTGACTTACAGTTACATCTTGCATCATGCGGCGCCGTGTACTGCAATCTAAGTCAATAATGAAATAACATGTCAAAAGCATTAAGGTTTCCATCTACCCTGGATCCAGGCTGTTGGCGCTCCCAGGTGCCCTGGGGAATCTAACATGGAAATCATGAAGGGCTTCGTCCCTGGGGGACGGTGGGAAGATGACAGTTCTAGATCCTGTAACCCTCCCTCAGGGTGCTCACTGTGCTCACTGGCTCAGGCTTGCAAATTTTGTACAGTAGATTTCTGATTTAGATAGTGGATTTTGTAGAAAGTAACATATTTCTTCAAGTTCTGATGAAGATACCTGTATCTATGACACAGAAAAAGACCATCACCTGCTAATCATCATAAACTAGTACTGACAATCAGCGTAATGCCTGAATTTGCAAGGAGTGTCTACTACAGACAAGGCCAAGGGAATCGCTTTGAAAGTAAATGAATGAATTACTCATCCTCAGTCTGCTGCCAGCTTGCAATAAGGGCTCATGCCTCTTAGTCCTCACCCTGGATCAAAAACTCAAGACTTGTGGGGCCAGCCTGGTGGTATAGTTAAGTTTGTACGCTCTGCTTCAGCAGCCCGGGGTTTGCAGGTTCGGATCCTGGGCATGGACCTGCACACTGCTTATCAAGCCATGCTGTGGCGGCATCTCATATACAACATAGAGCAAAATGGGCACTAATGTTAGCTCAGGGCTAATCTTCCTCACCAGAAAAACGACAAAACCCTCAAGACTTGAACCAAGCAAAGCATGGTGAAGCTGTCTCTATAGAGCTGCTCTTTGAGGCAGCCCACAGCATGATCACCATTCCACCCTCTCCATCCTCACCTCATATACTACAGTTCAAAATATACCCATACAGTGACTACAGCTCCCAGAGATGGACAGGAACTGTGTGTGTGTGTGTGAGAGAGAGACAGAGACAGAGACAGAGACAGAGACAGAGAGAGACAGAGAATTGACCCTGGGGAGAACTGCATTGCACCCTGGTGCGTCCTGGAAAGAACAATTAATACCCTCAAGGAAATACCAAAGGCAAAGTTGGAGACAGGAAGTTCTGGCAACAGATCTCCAGGATTATATCTTTTCATATATTTCAATTGATGATTAAATCAGAGAAATAGGCAGTGGAGGTGGGAGAGGATTCCATTTAAATCCAGCAAAGACAGAGTAGATGATGACTTCCCAAATGAGGGAAATTGGGTTAGTAGCCAGGCATGTCATCCCAATATCCAGCTGAGGGTCTGAGAAGTCCTTGTTATGAGAAGTAATAGATTTCCTTACTATGTACATTGAACTGAGTCAAAATTTTTGGTTAACTGCCATCAATGACAGCTTAAGATCCAGAAGGTAATCAGAGCAATATTAAAACCTTCATTTGAAGCTGCAAAAGATAGAGCTGATATAGTGGATAAGCTAAGTCAATGATGTGAGTAACAAATCTGAAAAGCTCTTGAGAAACATAAGGGAAAAGACAACTGTGAGCGATGATTAAAATAATAGATTTGGATGATAGAGTTTGGAGAGCTAACTCAAGGATGACAGAGGCTCCTTAAAAAACAGAACAACTCAGAAGCAACAATCAAAGATGAAATTGAGGAAAGCTTTTTGAAAAAAGCATTGTGTATAAATAGAAAAGAATCGTTGTGGTTCAAAGTGAGTCTCTGAAAATAGCATCTCACCTCCTGGAAGAAGTTTTGAAAGACAAAGATAAAGAAAAATGTCTTATATATTAATTCAGGCTTAAAAACGAGTAGCCTAAAAGGGAACAAAACCAGACTGGCCACGGACTTCTCATCTGCACAGCTGAACGCTGGAAAAATATCAAGTACCAGCAACTACAGTGTTCTGAGAATTTTATATGTAGTAAAGTTTCCTTCATGTGTGAAGGTAACAGACATTCTTTGATATGCAGAGCTCACAAATATACCACTCTCGCATTCTTCTTGAGAAAAATGGCTTAATACTGCCAACTTAAAGATGGATCAAATTAAGAACTCAAGCATGGGTAAGTCATTCTGTAAAAAGACCTCCAGGTGAAGAACTTCCTTGGTTTGAGCTCAAACTGAGGAATCCATACGGACTGCATCCTTTCAGGTGAATTCTGCAGCCTGGGGATGAAACTCAACAAACCACTTCTTTCCTCAGCTCTTGCTGATCTGCTTCAACTCCTTCCCATGACCGGGAAATGCGTTTCTTGCCTGCTATCCTCCTACCCATGGTTAGCATGCTTTGTTTTGTTTTGTTATTATTGCGATGATCACTTGAAATAATAACTGATAGTGATAGATTCTAGCTAAAAAGGGTTTTATTTTACACGTTTGGAACTCTGGTCTAAGATAATTAGAGAAGAAAGAACATTTTTTTTCCATATCTTCTAGGAAGAATTGCATAGACCAAGATAATAGACATTTTCATAGTTTTGGAACTCAGGTAGTGACTTCTGCATCTAAGAAACTCATATTACAGGAATCATTAATTTTTATTTTAATTAATTTAATTTTTTTTGTTTTTAAAGACTTTATTTAGAGCAGTTTTAGCTTCACAGTAAAATTGAGAGGAATATACAGAGACTCCCAGTAGACTCCCTGCCCCCACACGTGCACAGCCTCGCCTGCTATCAACATCCCCACCAGAGTGGTCCGTTTGTTACCACTGAGGAATCTACATTGACGCATCGTAATCATCCAGAGTCCACAGCTTACATTACAGTTCACTCTTGGTGTTGTATATTCTATGTGTTTCGACAAATCCATAATGGCATCTATACATTATTACAGTGTCATACAGAGTACTTTCACTGCCCTAAAAATCCTCTGTCCTCTGCCTATTCAACCCTCCCTTCCCATAACCCCTGGAAACTACTGATCTATTTACTGTCTCCATAGTTTTTCCTTTTCCAGAATGTTATATAGTTGGAATCATACAGAATGTAACCTTTTCATATTGGCTTCTTTCACTTAATAATATACATTTTGTTCCCTCCATGTTTTTTCACAGCTTGATAGCTCATTTCTTTTCGTTGCTGAATAATGTTCCATTGTCTGGATGTACCACAGTTTATTTATCCATTCACTTACTGAAGGACATCTTGGTTGCTTCCAAGTTTAGACAATTATGAATAAAGCTGCTATAAATATTCATATACATGTTTCTGTGTGGACATAAGTTTTCAACTCTTTTGGGTAAATACTGGGGAGCACGACTGCTGGATTGTATGACTGGAGTATGTTTAGTTTTGTAAGAAACCACCAAAGAGCCTTCCAAAGCGGCACCTCACTTTACATTTCTGCCAGCAATGAGAGTTCCTGTTGCTCCACATCCTTGCTAGCATTTGGTGTTGTCAGTGTCCCATTTTGGCCATTCTAATAGGTGTGTAGTGGTATGTCATTCTTGTTTTAATTTGCATTTCCCTGATAACATACGACGTGGAGCATCTTTTCATATGCCTATTTCCCATCTGTATATCTTCTATGATGAAATGTCTGTTAAGATTTTTGGCTCATTTTTTTTAATCCAGCTGTTTGTTTTCTTATTGTTGAGTTTTAAGAGTTTTTTGTAAATTTTGGATAACAGTCCTTTATCAGATAAGTCCTTTACGATATTTTCTCCCAGTCTGTGGCATGTCTTTTCATTCTCTTGACATTGTCTTTCGCAGAGCAGAAAATTTTAATTTTAATGAAGTCCACTGTATCAACCTTTTCTTTCATGATCAAGCATTTGGTATCATACCTAAAAAGTCATCGCCAAATGCAAGGTCATTGATATTTTCTCCTATGTTATCTTCTAGGAGTTTTACAGTTTTGCATTTTACATTTACATTTGTGATCCATTTTGAGTTAACTTTTTAAAAAAGTGTGAGGTCTGTGTCTAGACTCCTTCTTTTGCATGTGGATGTCCAATTGTTCCAGCACCATTTGTTGAAAGACTGTCTTTGCTCCCTTGTTTTGCCTTTGACCTTTTGTCAAAGATCATCTGACTATATTTATGTGGGTCTATTTCTGGGCTCTCTGTTCCATTCCATTGATCTGTTTGTCTATTCTTTTGCCAGTATAATTTATTTTTATTTCGTTTGACTTTTGACAAACTAACATGCCACCTGGTGGTCATCATGTTCCTCTTTTTCTTAGTATTGTTAACATATTTAGCGACCATACTATTATTGTATCACAGACTGTTGGAGTCCAGAGGTATAAAATATTTATTTACTTACCCCATCTAGTCACCCATTAGCCCCTTTGGAGTCTGTTCCTCCCAGGCTTCTAAATTCCCATTCTCCCCAGGCGTCCTCCCTCTGCTCCCGCACACAATGGCCTTATTGATCCCTGTGCTGTCCTCCTAGCTCGCTCCTGGGCTGGGTATGGAGGCAACATCAGCCCCTCAAGTCCTGTGTGCTGCTGGAGGGACATCAAGCCCGTCAGATTCCTTAGGGTGAAGCATCCCTGAGACCGCGGACCTTTTCCCTTGCCCTGGGAGCCTTCCTTCCCTGCAAGCCTGAGCAGTGTTGAGGCTGCCAGAGTCTTCACCAAAGACTCGCTTCCAGAAAAGAGTGAGAAGACGGAAGAAGAAGGGGTTTGGAGGTGGGGAAAACCAAGACGAGAAAGCCCCACTCTGATACACATTTGTGAATTAGGATATCTGCCTCTTGAATAATTTTGTTTTTTTTCTTATCACTAAATTAGTATTCATTGCGGAAGATTTGGAAACTTGGCAAGTAAAAAGAAGAAAGTAGAAATCACTTCATAATCCTACCACCAAGAGAAAGCCACTATTTATGTCTTATATCACTATTTAGTTTTAGGGACTTAGATTTTCCTACACAACTAAGCCCCTGTTTATCTTATTGTTCATCTAGGATCTGTAATTCTTCCTACATTAACCACCTAAAAACATATGTATGTGGTACCAATAAAATAGATTTTAAGGGAATAAACCAAAATGTTAACTGTGATTAGCTCTAGGTAGAAGAATTCAAATGATTTCTATTTCCTTTTTTGCATTTTAAAAGCTTTTGGGACTTTTTATTATAAATATATGTTACTTCTTTACTTAAAATAATGGTGTTTAAAATTTAAGATGTAGATTTAAGACAAAAGTCTTTACAAAGATGGATGGAGTTCTAGCACCACCTGAGCTGAGTTCACCAGATTCCGTCTGAGGAAAATCTGTCACGTCACCCGCGCAGGCCCCAGGGAAGATGAGCTTCCCCCTCAAACTTGGGTCCTGATGGAGGCTGCAGAGTTTCCACGAAGGGCTTTGGTTTTTGACCTTGACCAAAGGGAGAGGAGTGAATCCTCTAATTTCGGCCACAACTTCCGCTGGTTCTATCAGCTTGTCCGGGGAAAGCAGAACCCTGGAGACTGCCTGGCCAGCATCTCTGACCCTGCGTCCCAGCTCCCAAACATGACCTACAAAGGATGACTCCCAGCCCCGTCTCCTCTCTGGCAGTGTTTGAAAGAAAAACCTCTGCACTTCCCTGCTCTGGCAGGTGCTGTGTTCCCTCCTCTGCCACCGACAGGCGACATGGACTTGGGTGGTTTCCAGAGATGAGAGTAAGAGGCATGGGGGTGTTGAGAGTAAATAAGAAACCCAACTGTCCCTTCACAGATGAAAGGATAAAGAACATGTGGTCTATCCACACAGTGGAATATTATTCAGCCTTAAAAAGGAAGGAAGTTCTGTCACACAGCATGGAGGAACCCAAGGACATTATGTTAAGTGATAAGCCAGTCACAGAAGGACAAACACTGCTTGATTCCACTTACTTGAGGTACCTAGAGCAGTCACATGTACAGAGATAGACCAGACAACGATGGTCACCAGGGGGTGTGACAGGGGTAGGGGGATATAGAGAGTTATTGTTCAGCGGGTATAAAGTTACAATTATACAAGATGAGTAAGTTCCAGAAATCAGCTCTACAACGTGGTGCCTATAGTTAACAATTAGGTATTGTGCACTTAAAAGATTTGTTAAGAGAGTAGGTCTCATCTTATGTGCTCTTACCACAAAAACAACACACAACAAAGGGACTCGAGGAAACGTTTGAAGGTGATGGATGTGTTTGCTACTTTGATTAACACGAGTGTATACTTATGTCCAAACTCACCAAACTGTATACATTAATTATATGCAGTCTTTTTTATACAAATTATACCTCCATAAAGCAGGGGGGAAAGGAAAAAAGAACATGCCCGTGCTTAGACCGAGAGCTGGGGGAGGCGTTGGTGAATGGCCTGGGGACTGCGAAGCTGGTGCCAAGTTATGGGTGCGAGGTTCTCAGTTGAGAGGGACCTTATCATCCTAACATTAGCGCTCTCGCAGGACCTCTTGCTAGGAGGAGGTGAAGGCACGATGGCACAGCACTGGGAGGAAATGGTCTGCATGAGAGACAGAGCAGCGCTTAGAAATAGGAGGATTGTTTATCCCTGCTGCCCTCCAGGGCAGACCGCTTCCTGCATCTGCCCGCAATTCTCAGACTGCTCACAACCTCACCCAGACAAAGGGAATGGCCTGTGTGTTATGAATTCTGGGTTCCCAGTGAAGGAAACTGGGGCAGAGGCAGGTGAATGGCTTGTTCAGAGCCCCCAGCAGGGGGCAGGCTGTAGAGCTGAGAACCCAGAGCCTGAGACTGTCACCCCAATGTCCTCTCTTCATACATTTGTGCTTCTGTTGACATCAGTGGGGGGCACTGTTGATGGAAGGGGGGCTCAAGTAAAACAGGAACCAGTAAGAAAAGAAGAGACAATTACTCACCCACTCTGAGTTCACCATAGTCATTGGCATCTGGTATTACAAGGAGATTTTTTTTTACAGAAAACCCTCCAGTTCCTTGCAGAATGAAGCACAGCAGGAATCCAAATTCTTGCCCTGACCTCTCACCGCCGCTGCTGCTCACTGGAAACGGCACCAGTTCCCAAGATTAGGAGGCCTGGCGTTGCCTCGTTATTTCTCCAGCTTCCACTTCTCATTATAATGCCTGCCCCATCCTGCAGGAACAGAGCATCGCCTGAAGCACTGCCTCAGGGGGGCCCAGCTTGGGGCTGACGTTCTGGGAGATTGCTGACTTCACATGGCTGGGCCTCAGCCCGGATCTATAAATGTAGGACCACAGTGACCCAGAAATTCAGAATAAAGCCCTTGGGTCTGCCCCATCTGGGCTTAGAAGGGGAAGGGGGAGAGAGAAGAATTCGGGGCACACATATCTGGTCAAATGTCCCATTTCTGGAGTTTTTGTGAGGTGACTTTCCCAGTCATGCCCAATTCTTTGATGTATGCTCATTGGAATTATTCAGCAACCGTTTATTGAGCACCTACTCTGTGCTAGGCACCAAGCTATGTGTCAGAGACACAAGAAATGAAAAGCCACAGCCCACGGTTTCAATGAACTCATCTCTAGTCCTAGAACGAAATTCATGTTCTTCTTGAGTGGCTCTTGGCCGCCTTGCTCTCCTGCATTTCTCTCCACTCAGATTCTAAACCAGCTCTGACGTGCAGTAGGAGGGGGCTTGCCCAGTATCAGCTAGTATTCATCCTGTTCTTATTATATGCTAGGCAAGGTACTCAGTATTTTACAGGTATTATTTCACTTCTCACAGAAATAGGTAGATGCTATAATCACTACCCTCCTCAGAGGAAACTGGGGCATAGAGAGATTAAGAAACTAGCTAAAGGACACAGAGTTAGGACCTCGTGGAACTCTAGAACTCACAGCACTGTGTTATCCTCTCTTATCTGTGTTATAAGGATGGGAGCTCGTGGCTCAGTAGGCTGTGGGTTTAGTCAATGGGAGGGACTCAGACACGTGAATAAGACACACCTACTGCAGCCCAAATGGGGACAGACCTAAAGGAGCAGGCCCAGTGGTGTTAGCAGGAGGAAGTCCACGCCCAGTTCCAGAGTCAGATGACCTGTGACGGGCTGGGAAACAGTCCACTCTGGGAAATCAAACCAGAAGTGACGGGCAAGCACTGGGAGAAGTGGATGTCATATGACAATGGGAAAGTCTAGGAACAGGAAATATGTGAAAATCCGGCTGGGTGACCAGGTAGTTACCAACAGAGAGGTCTGGGGCAGGTAATTCCTGGGAGCACTAGCGAGCAAGGCCAGGGTCCTGACTACCAGACAGATTATTGACACAGGATCTCAGGTGTTAGGGATTTGGGGTCCCACTAAATAGTGCCCCTTTTCTCCATCTGAGTTTGAATCCAAATGAGAGATAGAAATCAGGCAATGGAGGTCAAAATATCACCTTTCTTATTGATAAAGCTGATATTGAAGAACGTGGCATATGTCAGGAGGTGAGGGAGCATCCCAATACTGAATCCCAGAATAAGGTGGACTTACCCTTCAGTCACAGCAGCACTTGGCCACCCTAGGCCTCTTCCACAGGGACAGGGCTATTTCCTCACACAGAGGAAAGTAGATCAGGACTAGTGCTATCTATGGGCAGTGGGGAGCTGAGCCGAGAATGCCCAACACGTTTATTCTTCCCAAATAAGTCACCCTCCTCCCCAAGGGCACACCAGTAGGGCTTCTTCTACATATAAAGAACCAGCAGAAGGAGGAAAGATTCTCCTCCTTGCTGCCTCCATTAACATTGGACAATGAGGAGCATGACAGGGACACCATCGATAGAACCGGGATGCAATGTGAAGGACAAGTTACGGAAATAAGGCAGAGATCCAGTTGCTGGAATTGGAACAAAGGTCAGGAAGTCGATGACAGTGTTGCAAGGTGAGTTTCCACATATCAGGCCAAATTCCCAACCAGGAAAATCGCCAATTGCAGCAGATTCCTACCTGGTCGCTCTCTGTCCAGTCTTGCCCCATTACAGTCTGTTTGCTACAAGGCAGCCAGAAAGAACTTTCATAATTCAGACCATAGCACTCATCTACTAAAGTCCTTTCAATGGCCACCCACTGCATGGACCACCAGGCACCACACCATCTGTCCTGGCTCGGCTCTCCCAACTCACCTCTTACTCGTCTCTATCCTTTCATTAGTGTCAGCCACAATGGCCTTATTTTGGTCCCTTGAACACTCGAAAAGTTGTTCTTGCCTCAGGACTTTTGCATCAGCCATTCCCTTGGACTGTGTTTCCGTTATCCTTTGCTACATAATAGATTACCCCACAATTTAGTGGTTTAAAACAGCAAACATTTTATTATTTATCATGATTTTATGGGTCAGGAATTTGGCAGGGCTCAACTGGGTAATTCTATTCCACATGGTATTGATGTGGGTCATATGCTAGTATTCAGCTGGTGGCTGGTCTGGTCTAGAGAGTCTAAGATAACTTCACTCACACATCCCTCCCTGGATAGGAATGTCTGGAAGGCTCTGGAAGGTTCTGGAAGGCCATGCCCTTTTCTCTCTCCAGGCACTCTTAGGGGCTCTCCACTTAGTTGGAGTCAGGGGTCCGATTTCTTACCTGGTAGCTCAGAGCCCCCAGAACAAGGGTCCCAAGGGACAGGAAATGGAGGCTGCTGGTCTCTTATGGCCCGGAAACTGGCCCCAGTGTCAATCCTGCCACATTCTATTGGTCAAGGCAGTTATGGAGTGCAGCTAGATTCAGAAGATTTAGCCAGATTCATAGATCCCATCTCTCAATAGGAAGAGAGAGAAAGAATGTGTGGCCCTGATTAGTTTGTCCCAGTCAGAAACGCTCTTCTCCCAGATGGTCACTTGCCTGGTTTTTTCATGACTTAAGCGTCAGTTCAAGTGTTACCCCCTGACCACAGTAATCAGTGTGCCATACTGCCTATCCCACCCTCTCATGCTGTCATATGGTTTCCCCTTTGTCCTCTTTGATCGTCATCATAGTTCTCATCATCATTTGAATTAATTCGCTTATTTGTCTTTTCCCCATAAAGTCTAAAAAGCATGCACTCTGGGACCTTGTCTTTCTCCCCATTTTCTCCAAGGGCCTAGAACAGTGTCTGGCACAGAGTGGGCACTCAAAAATGTCTGATGAATGAATGAGTAGTTACAGAACTGAGCAGAGGGATGGGTTGATCTAGGTGTATAACCAGTGACACTGTGTCCACAGAGGACTCCAAGGCTCTGGGGTTCAATTAAGGCTAGCATTCCCCATCCAAGTCACCCCCGTTCAGCTGTCGTGGCTGGGAGGCCTGCTGAGAGCAAGGGAGGGCCATGCCTAAGGAGACAAGGAGCTGGCAGGAGCTAAGACAAAAGAGAGGGTGTGAAGGTATTTCTCCACACCCTGAACCACCAGGATCAAGTCCAAACAGTCAGTCTAGGCCAAAGTCAGGCAGGCAAGGGGAGGGATGTGGGGCAGATGAACAGAGGAATGTCTGAATGCAAACGAAAAGGATATAATACTTCTAGTTCAAGAAATCAACTCTGACTTATTTAAGAATTAATTGAACATATTAAAATATCAGAGACTATGCAGGCAGAAACCAGCCCTAACCCGTGCACTGAACTGGTTGGACACCCGTGCTGCTCATGCTGCTGAGCACAAGATCCCACAGCTTGGACGGCTGATCCCTCTGCACTGGACAACGACCACTGAGACCCCAGCAACTGCCCAGGGGGCTTCCCTGCTACTGCTGCTTCTCTGCATCCCTCGCTCTTTTCAAAGTTGGGAATGGGCTCTTCTTATTGGCCAAGTCAAATGACATGCCCACACCTTAGCTGCAGGGAGTACCTGGCATTTTAAGCTAGACCTTTGCCTCTCCTCATGACTTGTAAGTTTAGAATTCCTGGAAGGAAAGGCTTTAGACTCTGTACAGTCGCTTAAATGGAAATGGTGGAGACAGTGTGAGAAGCAACTGCAAAGCCTGGTCATTGTAAGAATTCCTTCCAGACCATTGGAAAACATATCAGGATTGTACTCATCCAAGTCTGTGCTCCACTTCAGGATTCGATGGAAGAGGCCATCTGGTAGAACAAAGCAGCCCACAGCTGACTGGGGATGACAGGCGAGATTCCTCCTGGACACCAGCCCCTGGAAGGAGGACTGGCAAACCCTGGAGAGCCAAGGGAGCCAAGACAAAAGGCCGTTGGTGTGCTCAACAAAGATGCCACCTGGACACCTGTAGGCCACCAATCCTAAATCCCACTGGGACTCTGGGAAGGGTGAGATATATGTTAGCCATTGACTCTCTAAGTCAGTGACTCTTAACCCAGCCCACATATGGAAATCACCTGGAGAGCTTCACAATATGCTGATGGCTAGGTCCCACCCCAGAAAGCAAGATTTAACAAGTCTGGGGTGCAGCATTGGGATTTTTTTTAGTTGAGGTAAAATTCACCATTTTAAAGTGAACAATTCAGTGGTATTTAGTACATTCATAATGTTGTGCAAACATTACCTCCATGTAGTTCCAAAATATTTTCATCGTCTCCAAAGGAAGCCCTGCACCCTTTACGCAGTCGCTCCCCATCTCCCCACGACCTTCCCCCAGCTCCTGGCAACCACTAATCTGCTTTCAGTCTCTGTGGATTTACCTGTTTTGGATATTTCACGTAAATGGAATCGTATACAATGTGTGACCTTTTGCGTCTGTCATCTTTCACGTAGCATAGTGTTTCTGAGGTTCATCCATGTTGTAGCACCTATCAGTACTTCATTCCTTTTTATGGCTGAATAATACTCCGTTGTATGGATATATCACATTTTGCTTATCCATTCATCTGTTGATGGTCATTTGGGTTGTTTCACTTTTTGGCTATTGTGAATAATGCTGCTATGAACATTTGTGTACAAATTCTTTTTTGAATATCTGTTTTCAAATCTTTTGTTTGTATACCTAGGAGTGGAATTCCTGGGTCACGTGGTAACTTTATCTTCATCTTTTTGAGGAACTGTTAAACTGTTTTCTATGGCAGCTGTACCATATTACAATCCTACCAGCAGTGTTTGAATTTCTCCATATCTTTACTAAAAGTGATTTTTACCTGCCCTCTTTCTTACTATAGCATCCTAGTGTGTATGAATTGGTTTCTCTTTGTGCTTTTGATTTGCATTTCCCTAGTAATTAGTGTTGGTGAGCATCTTTGCATGCTCTTGTTGGCCATTTGTATATCTTCTTTGGGGCAATGTCCATTCAAGTCCTATGCCCATTTTTTAATTGGGTGGCTTGTCTTTTTGTTGTTGTTAAGTTATAAGAGTTCTTTATATATTCTGGATACTAGACCCTTATCAGATATGTGATTTGCAAATACTTTCCCCCATTCTGTGGGTGCTCTTTTCACTTTCTTGATAGTGTGCTTTGATGCACAAAAGGTTTTAACTTTGATGAAGTCCAATTTATCTATTTTTTTCATTGCTTTTGATTTGGTGTCCTATTTAGGAATCCATGGCCAAATCCAAGGTCTTGATGAGTCACCTCTATGTTTTCTTCTTGGAGTTTTATCATTTTTGTTCTTAAGTTTAGATATTTGATCTATTTTGAGTCAATTTTTGTATATGCTGGTGGGTAGGCATTGGAATTTTTAAAAGCTTTTGTAATGATTCTAATGGCAGCCAAGGTTGGGAATCACTGCCCTAAATAGCTGAGGCAGAAGGACTGGAGGACACCTGTACATGTATATTTGAGAGAAAAGTGTGATAAAATTGGGCTAAAGGTAAGAGTTGGTACTCTCTGAATTGGTTAATTTGTTTGGAGAGAATCTAGTTTTATTATCCAAGCCTCAGGGAGATGTTTAAAGAAGTTAGGAGTACTCACGTCTCTGGCTTTCAACGCTTTGGGGGCTCCTCTGAGGGTAGTGGAGCCTCCTCAGAGTGAAGCTAGGGAGGCCACAGAGCTGAGCCTGCAGATGAGGCAGCGGCTCAGCAGGGGGGAGAGGCAGACTGTGGGGAGAAATCAGAACACACGTGCTGTGAAATGCGCTCTGGTTAGTGGGCGGGGAGCTATCAGGCAGGTAACAAGTCTCCCTACACCTCTGTTCCCCAGCGGGAACACTGAATCTAGAACCCTGTTTCTGACACTCAGGGGTGAGTTACCTGTCGCCCAACGAGCTCAGGCAGGGAGCGGTCTCGTATTAAGTACACTGATTGCAGAGAGCTGTAACACATGACTCACACGGGGCTGCTGGCTTTCCAGCACTGAAATACATTTGAATACACATAATTTCATTATTCTCTAACGATTCAGAAGGAACTGCGGCGTTTTACAGTGCCTTAAGTCATCACTCCAAGCCTGGCAAGAGACCGTGTGCATTAGAACCACTTCATGTGCTTGTGACAAAGGCAGATAGCTGGGCCCCAGTCCAGACCGATGAGTCTGAGTGGCTGTTATTAGAGACCAAGAATAAGGACTTTAAACGACTTTGCCATGTTTACAAACACGGCTCTTACGTGCACTACTTGAGCAGCACTGCTCCAGGTTCATCACTGTGAACATTAACATGTATGGAAGCTTTAGAAAGCAGGGCATTGAATCTAATTGGTTTGGATTTTCTGACATATATTGGATATAATTTACTTCAGTAAAGAACTATGGTAAGTTTTTAACTTGTTATTTGCACATTTGCCTAAAAATAGGGAGTATAAAGTTCAGTTATATAATATCCTAACAAAGTGCGTAACTGTCGACCTGAAAATATATATTCGTGTATTTATTCTGAAAAAGTATCAAAATAGTTTTGCCCGAATTATTTTGTATCTTCAAGAGACTCATCACATTTCCTGTTTCTAGCAGAATAATTTGTCTTTGTGGGATTCCAAACATCTCTAATATCACTAATATATCTCATTTTATCCTCTCTCCATTTTATTTTTCTGCATCTCCAGGATAAGCAGCTTTTCCCCCACTAGGTGGCGCTCTCTGGCCAATGCACTGAGCTGAATTGACATTGGGTGCCACGCATTGGGAAAAATGCTCACGGTCTATCAATTGCATTTGTTTATCATTCTTAGGATATTTCTTATCCTCAGAAGCGACTGTGAAACCGGAAACAAGCTAGACTTCTTGATTGTTTTAAAGAGGGCATTTATTCAATTGTACCCCTTGTGCCATCATAAGTCAAGTGAAAAGCATGCTGGCACAGGATGACAAGACACCAGAGGTGGAGATGAGCCGGTATTGACATTGTTCCATTTCCTCAGGTATAAGTTATTGCTTGGGGAGGAGCACTGACCCAGTTGTAGAGGCTGCTCCACCAAGTGTAGACATGCCATGTAAGGCACAATGTCCCAGATGCAAGGCAAGCTTAGGCTTCACTTTACTAAGAATCCAAACTTGGGTGTCCAGTCCAGGGAGTGGTGTATGACAGCTAAAGATTCCATACATCAGGCAACCATGTGGCTTCAGCTGGAGGAACATATGTCCAATTCATGACATTAACTCTTCAAGGGTGGGGGAAGACAGGAAATAGGCAATGAGAATTGACACCCAGGGCAATGAGAGCTGACAGAGGCGTTGGGAATATAGCCAAGCAGGCTAGGTTCAGCGCAGGACATGGGTCTTGGGAGAAAATGAGGTGAAAGGTGTGGGAACTGGGAATTAAGGCCAAAACCCAGGCAATTGGCCAAGCAGACACCATGTTTCAGGACACTGGTGGGCCACAGCATCTACTGACATACTTTGCTTGACCAGAACTCCTAATCAGAAACCTGGGAAATGCATTGCACTCAATGGGTGGACATACCCCTTGCAAGTAGTAGTAATACATGCTTTAGCAAAGGATTACTTTGAAAAGAGAGGAACATCAACAAATCAAGGATTTAACGATATTTCAAAATGCCATATTGAATTGTGCCCAAACCAATACGGCTTCAGAAGAGGGAGATTTTTAGAGTCTAACAGATTTTTGGTCTCTTTGATATCTGTCCTCCATTTCTCTCTCTGTTTTATGCTCTAACTGAAATTCCTGGGATCATTCTCCAGTCAGACTCCTCTTTTGAGTCCCTTGTGATCCCCCTCATTACTCAGTCCTCTAGGACACTGAATACTCACAGGGCAAGTTTCTTCTCATGGATATTTCCACTTCCCCTTTATACTTGTGTCTCCTTCCAGAATTACGTTTTCCTTCCTTTTGAGGCCTATTTTGAGCCCATAATTTGCAGATTTACCCAAACAATGAGTGGTATCATTTGTTACCTCATTTCCCTGAACTTTATCTTTCCTAGCTCCTGGCTACTGGATCTACTGACAGTTTCCTCTCTTATCTCTTGGCCTAACTCAGGAATTATATCCAGAACATTATCCTCAGCATCCACCTCCCTATATGAGGAGCAAACCCAGGGTGCCAGCCCCAGCTCCATTTCACAGGACCGCATTCTCCCAGTGTTGACCTGTCCACACTATTGGGATCCTGTCTTGGTTCATTGTCCATAGTTTTTCCAATTTCTCTACCTACCACTTCAATTTCTCTGAGGAAACTGGGTCCTGCTATGAAGCAAAGGTACTTGGTGATGGCCCTGATTCCTATCTAGTTCCTGCTAGTTCCTTCTTCTGAGGTAGGAGGACTAAGAAGAACCCTAGTCATTAGCTGGTCATCTGGTGCTTCTCGACTAATCTCCCAGAGTGACTATCCTGCTCTGCCTGCATCTCCATTATTGCCCAAAACTCTTGTTGCCATATCCCACCCTCCTAATACAAATGCTTTTCTTAACTGCACCTGAGCTGGCCATGTTTTTTTGGACCTATCTGCCATCTTTATGGCCTTTTTTGGGTTGCCATTTCTATTTAATTAACTTAATTTTTTTTTTGGCTCAATCCCTGTAAAATGCCCCAGCTGTCCAGTTTTGCCTTCCTATGTTGCTCATGTTTGTAGTGGCCCCCATAGCTTATAAATAAAAGGAATCAATGCTGGGATGTAGCATATTATAATAAGTAATAGACTGGCAAGTAAGATCTCCAGATCTCAGAGGCCAACATCCAACCACAGAATGGCCATCTGCTCCAGCAAGCCATCTTCCAAAAGGTGGATCTTCTAGTCTGGCATTTGCCCTTGCCACTGCCCTGGCAGAGTAATTGCAAATGACTGTGAAGTTCGCGCACTGCACATCTCCAGGGAGTGGCATTCCTACAGACTTCAATAGGAACGCCATCTCCTAAAGCTGTGCAGTGCAACACCTGCAAATGAACTTGGAGCTCCTGAGCCTCAGCCACTGCAGTGATGCGTGTTCCCAACTGTCATTCCATTGTTCAAAGGCTCTGACACCTCCTGGGTGGCAGGACAATACTGGAATTGGGGTCTTTTAGGAGGGTGCTCAAGGTCCCAGAGCTGCCTTTCTCACCCCTCCCCTCGCCTGGTTTGGCTGCTGGATCCACCAGCTGTCCACTGAAGTCTTCCTAAACATGGGGAAGGTCTTCCTTTCTCTCCGAAGGTAGAGCACGACTGTCTCCGGAGATGGGGTCTTGACCTTCAACATCACCAAAGGCCAGCCTGCCCACCTGCCCTGCTTCTCCTTTTGGACCCTGACTTACAAAAGAAATACCACACAATCCTTCCACCAAGGCACTACCATCTGCTTTATTTCTACAATAGAGACCAAACGACCAGAAACTATCAGCAGGTTGTTCTGTCTGCTGACATCAAAGGACTGGTGAACTCTGAGTATCACAATAATCACTATAATTAAGAGAAAAGAGGTCTTCCACTTTAGGCTGCTGGCTTCTAGTTCCTTCCCTCCCCATCTCCTGCCTCACCTCTCCACCCTCTACTGTTCTTTGTAGTTAGAACCCGAGTGGAAAATGGGGGCGGCAGTGGTAGCAGCCACAGAGCCTTTCTGCCGGCAGATCACTCTCTCTCAGGGGAGAATGAAGGCCGGGCCTGAGCGGTCTGCTCAACTCTCAGCTCTACGGCCCCGTCCACAGACCCTCCGGCTCCTCCATCCCACTGCAACGAGGCTGATGGTCGTGAGCTCTGCTTTCCTTGTTGAAGGTTATTTGAAAACCATAAATTCCTGGTGATGCTATTTTCCTAAAGATAGGAAATAAAGAATGAAAAGAAATAGGAGTAGGGGCCCCTGAGGTGCCTGATGGGAATAGATTCTGGCAGTTCTGAGTATCGGGAAATATGCTCAAGCGCAGACTTTGCATTATGTGAACAGGAGAAGCACACATACTCAATTGTAATGACACACTTTCGGGGGTATAACTTGTTGTATTGCCTTCCCATTAGTACGAGGACTCGGTTATAAATTGTGCAGGTTTCCTGGCTACGTGGGCATCTAGAGCTTGCAGTGAGACAAGAGGCACCAGCCCAGCCGAGCTTTGATAGCAATTTCATTTCAGTAGCTAGTAAACCAAAGCAGAAACCTGCATAGAAGAGAATTTTAGGTCAGGGAGGAATTCAAGAATAATCCAATCCAGGGCACAGCAAACTACAGCTGCTGGGTCTGTTTTTGTAAACAAAGTAAACAAAATTCTACTTGAGCGCAGCTATGCCCATTTGTTTATATATTCTTGATGCTGCTTCCGTCCCACAGAGCTGAGTACTGTGACGGACGAGCCCTAAAATATTCACTACCTGGCTCGTGACAGAAAAACTTTACTGACTTCTAGTCTAATTCATCCCTCCTTGTTTTAGTTTTTGTTTACTTATTTTTGTTTTATCAAAATAACATATATTTATTGTGGAAGATTTTGAAAGAACGCAAAAGCAGAAAAAAATCACCCACAATCATATCACCCAAAGAATTTGGTCTTTTTTATGGTATTTTCTTTAGCTTTTCTGTTAGACTTTATTTTTTATTCATCCAAAAATATTTCAGGATGTATCTCCAAAAGAAAAGTACTCTTTAAAAAAATATAAACACACTAGGAGGCCAGTCCAGTGGGGTAGTTGTTAAGTCCTGTCCCCCCCCCCCCCCCCCCCCCCCCCCCCCCCCCACTCCACTTCGGTAGCCCAGCGTTAGCACCCGGGATTAGCACCCAGGATCCCGGGGGCAGAGCTACACACTGCTCATCAGGCCATGCCGTCGTGGCATCCCACATACAAAGTAGAAGAAGATTGGCACGGATGTTAGCTCAGTGGCAAGCCTCCTCAAGCAAAAAGAGGAAGATTGGCAACAAATGTTAGCTCAGGGCCAATCTTCCTCACCAAAAAAACAACCCCCCCCCAAAAAAACCTACTGTTATCACATCTGCAAATAACAATAATTCCATACTATTATCATATTTTCTAGTATTCAAATTTCCAATTACCTCATAAATGACATATTTATAAATAACCTGGATCCACATAAGCTTTATATATGATATGAGGTTATGTTTTTTTTAATTGAGATAAAGTTTACACATACAGTGAAATTCAAAGACATTAAGTGAATGATTTGATGAATGTGGCAAATGTGTACACGCATATAACCCACACCGAAGTTAAGACAGCAAAGCATTCCCATCACTCAGAAAGTTCCCCATGTTCCCTTCTGCTCACTCTCCAGCCCCATAGGAATCTCTATTCTGATTTCTATCACCATACATCAGATAGGCCTATTTTTGAGTTCTTATAAATAGAATCATATACTATGTGCTCTTTTAACTGGCTTTTTTTCCCATTTGATATAATGTATTTGAGATTTATCCATATCATTGAGTGTATCAGTGGCCTAAGCTTTGTTCTGAATAGCAGTCCATTACATCAATATACCACAATTGTTTATTCTTTTCTTTTCTGATAGACATTTGGATAGTCTTCATTTGGGGGCTATTATGATTGATATAGCCCCATACAAGTCGTCTTATGAACATATGTTTTCATTTCCCTTGGATAAATATCTAATAAGGGAATGGTTCTGTCTCAGGGAAAGTGTATGTTTAAATTTATAAGAAACAGTCACACTGTTTTCAAAGTGGTTTTTCATTTTGTAGTCCCACCAAAATTGTACAAGAGTTCCAGTTGTGTCAAATTCTTGCCAGCATTTGGTGTTGCCAGGTTTTCTGTTTGTAGCTATTGTAGTGGGTGTGAGTGGTATCTCATTGTAATTTTTAAAACAGTTATTTATTTTATTAGGATCACATTGGTTTATAACATTGTGTAAATTTCAGGTGTAAATCATTATATTTTGACTCCTGTATAGACTGTATCATGTTCACCGCCAAGTCTAGTTGCCATCCATCACTGTGCACATGTGCCCCTTTACCCCTTTCACCCTTCCCTCACCCCCTTCCCCTCTAGTTACCACCAATCTGTTCTCCACATCTATGTGTTTGTTTATCTTCTACATATGAGTGAAGTCATAGGGTAACTATCTTTCTCTGTCTTATTTTGCTCACCATAATACCCTTAAGGTCTATCCATGTTGTTGCAAATGACACTACTTTGTCTTTCTTTTTTTTATAGCTGAGTAGTATTTCATTACATATCTTCTTTAGCCATACCTTCTTTATCATTCTTCTGTTGATGGGCACTTAGGTTGCTTCCATGTCTTGGCTATTGTGAATGATGCTGCAATGAACATAGGGGTGCATATATCTTTTGCATTAGTGTTTTCATGTTCTTTGGATAAATGCTCAGAAGTAGAAGAGCTGGGTCATAAGGTATTTCTATTTTTAATTTTTTGAGAAATCTCCATACTGTTGTCCTTTGTGGCTTCACCAATTTACATTCCCACCAGCAGCATATAAGAGTTCCTTTTTCTCCACATCCTCTCCAATGCTTTTATTTCTTGTTTTTTAATAATATTTCTTGTTGTTTAAATAATAACCACTCTGATGGATGTGAGGGGATACCTCAGTGTAGTTTTGATTTGCATTTCCCTAAAAATTAGTGATGTTGAACATCTTGTCGTGTGCCTGTGGGCCGTCTGTATACCTTCTTTGGAGAAATGTCTGTTCAGATCCTCTGCCCATTTTTTCATCAAGTTATTCATTTTTTTGTTGTTAAGTTGTATGGGTGCTTTATATATATTGGATATTAACCCCCATCAGATATATGATTTGCAAATATTTTCTCCCAGTTAGTGGGTTGTCTTTTTATTTTGTTCATGGTTTCTTTTGCTGTGTAGAAGCTTTTTAGTTTCAGGTAGTTCCATTTGTTTATTTATTGTTTTGTTTCCCTTGCCTAAGGAGACATGATATTCAAAAAGATACTGCCAAGACTGATGTCAAAGAGTGTACTGTCGATGTTTTCTTCTACGAGTTTTATGGTTTCAGGTGTTACTTTCAAGTCTTTACCACATTTGAGTTAATTTTTGTGTATTGTGTAAGGGAATGGTCTACTTTCACTCCTTTGCATGTGGCCATCCAGTTTTTCCAACACCATTTATTGAAGAGACTTTCCTCTCTCCATTTTATATTCTTGGCTCCTTTGTCAAAAATTAGCTGTCCATAGATGTGCGGTTTTATTTCTAGGCTCTCAGTTCTGTTCCCTTGATCTGTATGTCTGTTTTTCTGCCATTACCATGTTGTTTTGATTGCTATAGTTTTGCAGTATATTTCAAAATCAGGGAATGTGATACTTTCAGATTTGTTCATTTTTCTAAGGATTGCTTTGGCTAATTGGGGTCTTTTGTTTTTCCTTTTAATTTTTGGATTCTTTGTTCTGTTTCCATGAAAAATATTGTTGGAATTCTGATTGGGATTGCACTGAATCTGTAGATTGCTTTGGGTAATACGGACGTTTTAACTATGTTAATTCTTCCATTCCAATACGGACGTTTTAACTATGTTAATTCTTCCATTCCAATCCAACATGGAATCTCTTTCCATTTCTTTATGTCTTTTTCAGTTTCTTTCAGTAATGTCTAATAGTGTTCAGTGTATAGGTCTTTCACCTCCTTGGTTAAATTTATTCCTAGGTATTTTATTCTTTAAGTTATGATTGTTGTAATTTATCCTCTTTCATTTCTGATTTTATTCACTTGAGCCTTCTCCCTTTTTTTTTTTTTTTTTGGTGAATCTAGCTAAGGGTTCATCAGTTCTGTTTATCTTTTTGCAGAACCAACTCTTAGTTTCATTGATCCTTTCTATCATCTTTTTAGTCTCTATTTCATTTATTTCCACTCTGATTTTTATTATTTCCTTTCTTCTACTGATTTTGGGTTTTCTTTTTCTAGTTCTTTTAGGTATAGTGTTAGATTGCTTGAGATTTTTCTTATTTCTTGTGGGAGGCCTGTATTGTTATAAGCCTCACACTTAGTACTGTTTTTGCTGCATCCCATAAGTCTTGGTATTTTGTGTTTTTGTTTTAATTTGTCCCCAGGTATTTTTTGATTTCCCCTTTAATCTCTTCATTGATCCCACAGTTGTTCACTAGCACGTTGTTTAGTTTCCACACGTGTGACTTTTCCAGCTTTCTTCTTGTAGATGACTTCTAGTTTTACACCATTGTGGTCAGAAAAGATGCCTGATATGATTTCAGTCTTCTTAAGTTTATTAAGCCTTGTTTTATTTCCCAATATACAGTCTATCTTTGAGAGTGTTCCCTGTACACTCGAGAAGAATGCATATTCCACTGCTTTTGGATGGAATATTCTATATATATATCTATTAAGTCCATCTAGTCTAGAGTTTCATTTAAGGCCACTGTTTCCTTGTTGACTTTCTGTCTGGATGATCTATCCATTGATGTAAGTGGGATGTTAAAGCCCCCTACTATTATTCTGTTGCTGTCAATTTCTCCCTTTAGGTCTGTTAATAGTTGCTTTGTATACTTTGGTGCTCCTATGCTAGGTACATATACATTAATAATTGTTATATTTTCTTGGTGAAATGTCCCTTTTATCATTATATAATGTTCATCTTTGTCCTTTGTTATCTTTTTTGTCTGGAAGTCTATTTGTCTGATATAAGTATGATGAAACTTGCTTTCTTTGCTTGCTATTTGCTTAGAGTATCATCTTCATCCCTTCTCTCTGAGCTTATGTTTGTTTTTAGAGCTGAGATATGTTTCCTGGAGGCAGCATATTGTTGGGTCTTGTCTTTTAATCCATCCAGCCAATCTGTGTCTTCTGATTGGTGAATTCAATCCATTTATATTTAGAGTGATTGTTGATGTATGAGACTTATTACTGCCATTTCATCTTTTGTTTTCTGTTTGTTCTATATTTCCATTAGTTTTTTTTCCTTGCATTTCTGTCTGCCATTTCAGTTTGGTGGTTTTCTGTGATGTATTTCTCAGTTTTCTCTTTATGTTTTGTGACTCTGCTCTGATTTTTTGTTTGTGGTTACCATGAGGTTAGTATAAAAGATCTCATAGATGAGATAGCCCTTTTTCTGATAGCTTCATGTCTTCATTAGCCTATATAAGTTCCATCCTTTTCCTCTTCCCCTTCTGTGTTTTAGTTGTCACAAATTATCCTTTATTGTATTGTGAGTTTGTTACCAAATTGAAGTGGTTATAGTTATTTGTGATGCTTTCTTTCCCTTTAGCCTTTATATTATAATAGTGTTTACTAACCTGTTCCGATATAGAGTTGCAATTTTCTGATTCTGTATGTATATCACCTTGCTCAGAGCTTTGTAAACCTTTGCCTTTTTGTTTCAGGCAGGAGGGAGCCTTTCAACATTTCTTGTAATGCAGGTCTAGTAGCAATGAACTCCCTCAGCTTTTGTTTGTTTGAGAAAACCTTTATTTCTCATTCATATCTGAAGGATAACTTTGCTGGATATTCTTGGCTGATAGTTTCTGTCTTTCAATATTTTGAATATATCATTCCATTCTCTCCTGGCCTGTAGCATTTCTGCTGAGAAATCTGCTGATAGCCTGATGGGTGTTTATTTGTAAGCTATTTTCTTCTCTCTGGCTTCCCTGAATATCCTTTTTTTGTCATTGACGTTTGACAGTTTTAATATACACCCCAGAGAAGGTCTTTTTGCACTGAGACAATTAGGAGTTCTATTAGCTTCATGTACTTGTATACCCAGTTCCTTCCCCAGGTTTGGGAAGTTCTCAGCTATTGTTTCTTTGAATAAGCTCTCTGCTCCTTTCTCCCTCTCTTCTCCTTGTGGGAGACCCATTATCTTTATGTTACTTTTCCTAATTGAATTGGATATTTCTCATATAGTCTCTCCATTTTAAAAAAATTTAGTTCTCTCTCCTCTTCCACCTGAGTCATTTCTGTATTTCTATCTTTGAGCTTGCTAATTCTCTCTTCCATGTGGTCTGTTCTATTTCTAATGCTTTCCACTTTATTTTTCATCTCATTAATTGTGTACTTCATCTCCAGAATTTCTCTTTGTGGTTTTTTTTTCAGTTTCAGTCTCTTTGGTGGAGTACACCTTCTGTTCATTAATTTTATTCCTGAGCTCATTGAACTGTCTTCCTGAGTATCCTCATGACAGTTATTTTGAATTCTCTGTCAGTTAGATTGCAATCTTCTATGACTTCAAGTTTGGTTTCTGGAGAGTTGTCGTTTTCTTTCTGTTCTACCATGTTACTATAGTTCTTTGTGGTGCTTGATGAGTTGTTCCTCTGCCAGCGCATTTGTGGTACTAAATGCCTTCCTTATTTGGGTAAGACTTTTGTTACTTTGATTCTGAGCTTCTTCTGGTTGTATTTGAGGGCTTGTACTTTCCACCCTCCACTACCTCTGCCAGAGGTGTCATTGGTACCCTCCTTGTGTTCCTTGCACCTCCAAGGTTGCTGGTGCCTTGCTGCTTATGATGCCACTGTAGTCACAGATATCACCACCAGGGTCACCAGGCTGTGAGCACCTCTGCTGCTCCGAGGTCACTTGGGTCTCATGTTCCCCCCTGGCTCTCCCTGGGCTCTTCATGGGCTCTGGTGCTGCTGCCATGTGTCTCCGCTGTGCTGCTGCTCCCAGGTTATCTGAGGGTGCTGGTAGTACTGCTGTGAGGGGTGCTTGGTTCACAGGTGTTGGTGCCACTGTCAGGGGCCCATGATCTTGTATTTAGCCCCCTCTGCTGATACAGTTGGTGTTGGGGTGCTGCCACTGGGAGCTGGGTCATGGGTAATGCTGTGGCTCCTGAAACCTCAGGTTGCAGGCGCCACCTGCCACTGCTGGGGTAGGGGTAGGGGCTAAGCCATCAGTGCTGTTGTATTTCCTGAATCCTCAAGTTGCCAAAACCATCTGCAACAGCTGAGGGAGGAGGAGGGGCTGAGCTGTGAGTGCTGCTGCTGATCCTGCAGCCTCTGCTCTCTGGCACCAGTGTGCTTTCTGAAACCCCAGGTCACAGGCACCACTGCCACTGCCAGGGGTATCCTCGTTTTGGATGCCACCCCTGTTGCTGGAAGGGCCAGCATTGGAGTCACTGTTGCCCAGGGATAGAGAGGAGGCTGAGTTGCCAGCATTGCTGTGTTTCCTGAAGCCTTGGGTCACAGGCACCACTACCACTGCCAGGGGTATCCACATTTTGAATGCAGCCCCCACTGCTGGAAGGGCCCATGTTGGAGTTGCCACCACCAGGGTGGGGGAAGGGGCTGCTCCCTTGTATCCACTGTCTTCCAGAGGCCCAGTACACTCACCTTCAGATGTATAGATGTATGGACCTCTTGGGAGTTCTGGTGTGCTGTGCAGGGAGTCCTTTGTTGGTCAGTGGATGTCCTATTGGTTGTAACTTAGAGGAGAGAGACAAAGGGAACAACTCACTCCATCATGATGCTGATGTCACCAGCATCTCATTGTAATTTTACTGTTTGTGTGTGTGTGTGTGTGTGTGTGTGAGGAAGATTGGCCCTGAGCTAACATCTGTTGCCAATCTTCCTCTTTTTGCTTGAGGAAGATTGGCCCTGAGCCAACATCTGTGCCAATCTTCCTCCACTTTATTTGAGATGCTGCCATGGCTTGATGAGCAGTGCTAGGTCTGCTCCTGGGATCTGAACCTGTGAACCCTGGGCCACTGAAGTGGAGTGCACAAACCCAACCACTACACCACTGGGCCGGTCCCTCATTGTAATTTTTAAAAATCAACTTGATTGAAGTATAATTTATGAAAAATAAAATCCACCTATTTAAAATTAATATTCTAGTGAGTCTTGACAAGTTTAAATACTTATATAACAACTACCACAATCAAGATATAGAACACTTCCATCACCCCAAAAGTTCCTTTTTGCTCTTTTCCAGTCAGTCCCCAGCCCTAGTTTCAGGGAAAAGCTGATCTTATTTCTGTTACTAATATTAGAATGGTCTTTGTTAGAGTTTCATATTAGAGAATCATACAATATAAACTTTTTTTGTTCTGGCTTCTTTAACCCAACATAATTATGTTGCGATTCATCCATGTTGTTTTGTGTACGAATATTTCATTCTTTATCATTGCTGAGTAGTATTGCATCATAGAGATGAATCACATTTTGTTCAGTCATTTATCAATTGATGCAGGTTTTGGTGGTTTCCGATTTGGGGCTATTGCAAATGCAGCCGCTACGAACATTTGTGTGCAAGTTTGCGCGTAGACACATGTTTCATTTCTGTTGGTTAAATACCTACGAGTGGAATTGCTAGGCTGTATGTAAAGCAATTACATACTTTGCTTATGTGTGCTTGCCTTTATCAGAAAAAGCCAAACTTTTCCCCAAAGTAGTTGAATCACTTTATTTCCACTAGTGATATATAATAATTCCGGTTGCATCATATCCTTGTCAACACTTGGTATTATCAGTCTTTTTAATTTTAGCCATTCTAATTGGTGTGTATAGGTGGTTCATCATGGTTTAATGACATTAAGCATCTTTTCATGTGCTTATTGGCCTTTCATATATCTTCTTTTGTTAAGTGTCCATTAAAATTTTGTGCCCATTTAAAAAATGAGCTGAGTGTTATATTATTGAGATGTAAAAATTCTTTTTATATTCTGGACATATAATTTTTAAAATTTATGACTATTTTCTCCTAATCTGTAGCTTGCCTTTTCCATTTACTAATGGTTTCCTTCAAAGAACAAAAGTTTTTAATTTGAAGAAATATAATTTATTCAATTTTTTCCTCTTATAGTATGTACTTATTGTGCCCCATCTAAGGAAACTTTGCTGACCATAGGTTATGTTTGCTTCTAGGAGATTTGTAGTTTTAGCTTATATATAGACCTAAGCTCCAGTCCAGGTTTTGTGTATGGTGTAAAGTATGAACTGAGGTTCATTTTTTCTCATATGGCTATCTAGTGATTCCAGCACAGATTGTTAAAAAGACTATCTTTTCCTCCATTTCATTACCTGAGACCTTTGTAGAAAATCAATTGACTATGAATGGGTCTATTTCTGGACTCTTAATTTGCTTCATTGATTTATATGTGCATCATTATGCCCAAATCACACTGTCTTAACTACTGAAGATTATAGTAAGTAAAAAAAAAAAAAAAAAAAACAGGTAGTGTAAATCTTCAAACTTTGTTCTTCTTTTCCAAAATCATTTTGGTTATTCTAGGTCCTTTGCATTTCCACACAAACTTTAGAATCAACTTGCCAATTTTGATGAAAAAATTCTTCTAGAATTTTTATTGGGGTTGCATTAAATTTATAGGTCATTTGTGGGAGAATTTATACTGTAGCAGTATTTAGTTTATCAATTAATAAATATGAAATATCCTTCTATTTCTTAGGCTTTTAATTCATCTCAACAATGCTTTGTAGTTTTTATTGTGCATATATTTAAAAAAAATTATTCCCAAGTATTTCATGTTTTTCAAAGCTGTTGTAAATTTCAATTTTTGATTATTTCTTACTATTATACAGAAGTACAATTGTTTTTTGCATACTGACTTTTCATCCTGAGACTGCTAAACTCATTTATTAGTAACTTTTTGTAGATTCTTTGGAATTTCCTATGTTTACCATCATTTCATTTATGAATAGAGACATTTTTATTTCTTCTTTTCCAAGCTATAGTCCTTTTACTTTTTTTTCTTGCCTTATTGCATTTGCTAGAATTTCTAGTACAATATTGAATGGAAGTGGTGAGAGCAGACATCTTAGTTTTCCTCCAATTTTAGGCATAAGGTATTTGCCCTTCACCATTAAGTATTTTCCTAGCTGTAGAATTTTCATAGATACTCTTTATCAGGTAGAGGAAGTTCTGTTCCAGTCTGTGAGAGTTTTTATAATGAATGGGTGTTGATTTTTGTCAAATTCATCTATTGAGATTATCATATACTTCTTTTTTTGTCTACTCTGGCAAAATATGCTGATTTTATAAAGTCGTTGAACTAACCTTGCATTCCTGAAATCAACCCCACTTGTTCATTAAGTTTCCTTGTAATATATTGTTGGACATGGTTTGCAAATCTTTTGTTGAGGATTTTGCATCTATGTTCATGAGGGATGTTGACTACAGTTTTCTATTCTTGTAAAATCTTCACCAAGTTTTTGTATATGTGTTATGCTAGCCTCATCAAATGATTGGGAAATGGTTCATTCTCTTCTGTTTTCTGGAAGACCCTATGAAAGATGGGTATTGTTTCATCTGTATCATTCACCTAGGAAGCCATCCGGGCCTGGAGGGTTCTTTTGTAGTTTAAAATTTTTTTTTAATTTTAATTGTGGTAAAATACATGTAAGATTTACTATTTTTAAGCATACAATTCAGTGGTATTATGTATATTCACAATAGTGTGTCACCATAACCACCACCCATCTCCAGAACTCCTTTTATCTTACAAAACTGAAATGCTATATCCGTTAAAAAATATTTCCTCATTTCTCCCTTTCCCCAAGGGTGGCCACTACCATCCTATTTCTAATTTACTTCTGCTTTGGCCAAGAATGTATTCTGTATGGTTTGAACATTTTGAAATTTGTTGGGACTCATGTAACGATCCATCATATGTTCTGTTTTGGTTAATGTCCCATGTGTACTTAAAAAGAAAGTTTACTCTTCTGTGATTGGGTACAGTGTTCTATAAATGTAAATCAGGTCAAATTGGTTCATAGTGTTGTTTAAGTCTTTTATATTCTTACTCATTTTTCTGTGTACTTTATCAATTACTAAAAACAGATAATGAAATCTCCTTTAGTTGTGGACTTCTTTCTTTCTCCTTTCAGTTCTGACAATTTTTGCTTCATTTGTTTTGAAACTCAGTTATTTAGTGCAGACACATTTAGGATTTTTAACATCTTACTGATAAACAGTTCCCCTCATCAGTATGAATTGTCTCCCCCCGAGTAATATTCCTTGTTCTGAAATCTACTTTCTCTGATGTTAGTATAGCCGTTCCAACTTTCTTTCATTTAGTGTTCACATGGTATATCTCTTCTATTCCTATATGGAGAAGTACCTTAATTTTTGAATGTTAAAACCTCCTTGTATTACTGGGATAAACCCCACTTGCTCATGATGTATTATCCTTTTCATATATTTCTGTCTTCAATTTACTAACTTTTAAAAGGGTTCTGAATTGTAATTTTATTTTTTGAAACATACATACGGGATATTAGCCTATGATTTTATTTTCTTTCAATGCTTTTTTAAGGTTTTGGTGTTAGTGCAATGGTGGCCTCCCACCAAAATATGTTTGCACGTCAAGACCGAAGATGCCATACACACCAACAGTGTATAAAAAGATTTATGGCTCAAGTGATGGGACTCTCTGGGGAGAGCAGGGTGGATGTAAGCTGGTCCAGAATGTCTTGAGTGAAGGAAGGGAGATGTGTGGCAGGTGGATTTGGTTTTCATGGTGGTTGGAGGATGGGGCAGAGTGAGAGGCTTGTGTGGTTTGGCTTTCAGTGCCAAGGGAGGGAACCAGGGGGCGTTTGTATAGGTTTGCCCAGATGTGGGACAAAAGGGAGAAGCCTTACAAAGGCTTGTAAAGTGTCAGCTGTCAGACATCAAAAATCAGTCAGCCTCTCTATTATACAACCTATCTCTGTGTTTATATGTGAATGTACATATCACGTAGACAGTTTGTACTTGGTTTTGGCTTTTAAAATCCAGTCTGACGACATCTGCTTTTTAATTGGAATTTTTAATTCATTTACACTTGATATAATTGATATGGTATAGGTTGCAGTCTACAAAATTGCTATTTGTTTTCTATGTTTTCAATCCATTATGGGATTCCATTCTGCCTGCTTTTGGGTAAACCAAAGTTTGTTTACGATTTTATTTTAATTCTTTTATTATGCCTTTTACTTATACTTCTTCATGGTTTTTTTTAGTGGTTTCTCTAGGGATTACAATATGCATCACTTACTTATCATAGTCTACTTAGAGTTAGCATTGTACTATTTCACATAAAATATAAATATCTTACAACAGTATAATTCCTTTCGTGGCAGTTATTCTAGTTATTATGTCTGTCTAACAAATAACCCCAAAATTCAGTGGCGTAAACAAACATTTATTATGCTTGTGGATTCCCCAGGTCAGGAAATTGGACAGAGCTCAGTGGGGATGAATTTTCTCTGCTCTTTAATGCCCAGGGTCTCAGCTAGAAGACTTGAATGCTCGGGGCTGGAATTACTCAAAGGCTCATTTATTTGTATCAGGCAGATGAGTCTGGCTGCTGGTTGGTACCATAGCTGGATCCGTCAGCTGGAATACCTACACGTGGCCTCACCAAGTGGCTTGAGCATCAACACGAGGGCTGTGTTACAAGGACGAGCATCCTGAGAGAAAGACAGATGCAGGCAGAAGCCAAACTACACTTCATGACATAGCTGTGGAAGCCACTCAGTGTATCTTTTGCCACATTCTCCTTGTCAAGGCAGCTGCTGTGAAGACCAGGCCATGTTCAAGGGGAAGGGAATCAGACTCTACCCTTTTTATGAAAGGAGTGTCAAGGAGTATCTATGGGACCAGAAGTATTGCTATGGCCTTTTCTGAAAAATATAAGCTACCACAGTCAGCCTTCTGGCCACAACAATTCATCTCTCACCTGCAAAATACACTCACTCCTTCCCCAGGACTCCCTGAGGTCTCATCCTTTTATGGCATCAGTCTCAGCCTCAATGTCTAGGATCTCATTACCTAAATCAGGTCCAGCTGTGGACCAGGCACGTTGGGTGTACACATCACATAGAGCCTATTATATCTTGGTCTGAAGGCCCATAAACTAAAGGGACAAATTATCTGCTCCCCTCACTAGTAGTGGGACAGACATGTGGTAACTAGTACAGACCCTGCCTTTCAAAAGTGGAGAGGACACGGGAGGCACACCAGAGTCACCGGTCCATGGCAGTTCTGAAATCTAGCCAGCTACATGTTTCCAGTTTCTTGATCAGATCTCAGTCCGTCTATCTGGGAATAATTCTCCATGGCTCTTGGCTCCACCCTTCAGCTCTTTGCCGTGTAAGTCATCCTTTCTTTTTCATAAGAAATGCTCCGTGTTTGCAGGTATAGTTTTTTTGATTGCTTCCTGTTGTCGTAGTTTGGGGTCCAAGGCTTTCTTTTCATTTGGTATTGTCTCTGTTCCTTTGAATTCAAGCTGGTAGTGTTTTCACTATTACAATTTTCTTTAAAACTTTGCTTTCTTTCTATGAACTTATTAGAGATCACATTATTAGACAAAAGCTACATTCTGAAATTTCATCAAGATAAATCCTTCTCTATTTGAGGATTTCTCTAAGACTCCTGAGGATCAAAACACTTAAAATTCTTAGAAACTCTATTGTCACCGGAAAGGATCTTTGTGGCATGCTCTTAAGATCCTTAGAGAGCCTTTGGTTTGACTGAATAGTTCTTGGATGCACCTACTTAGATCTTTCTGAGGCCTTAACACATGATCATATAATCTCACCCTAAATTTGATCTTTGTTCTGATGCCCTGTCTAAATTTGCAAATTTTGAAAAGATTGGGAAGGAGAAACAGATTTGTTTTTTAACGCAGTAAGTTATGAATCCTTCATATATTCTAGAAATTTCACTTTAAAATGGAATAATTCATTTTTAACTCATCTCTCTCCTCTCCCACAGGAGCTAGAAGAATCCAGGCAGCACCTCCAACACCCTACCTGGAGTTCTCCTTAGAAAGATCATCCAGATTACTAAGTATCCTTTATATTTTATTTATTTTTTTATTGAGATATACTTGACATACAGCACTATTTTAGTTTCAGGGGTACAACATTTGATTAGATATTGGTAGATGCTGCAAAATGATCACCATAAGAATTGTAGTTAACATCCATCATCATGTATAATTATAGACTTGTTTTCTTCTTGTGATGAGAACTTTTAAGATTTACTCTCTTAGCAACTTTCAAATATGGAATAGAGTGGTCTTAACTCTAGTCATCATGCTGTACATTACACCCTCATGACTTATTTACTTGATAACTGGAAGTTGGTACCTTTTGACCCCCTTCACCCGTTTCTCTCACCTCTTATCCTCCACCTCTGGAAACCAACAATCTGTTTTCTGTATCTATGAGCTTGTTTTTCTTTTTTTATATTTCACATATAAGTGAGATTATTTGTATTTGTCTTTCTCTGTCTGACTTATTTCACTTAACATAATGTCCTCAAGTTTCATCCATGTTATTGCAAATGGCAAGATTACATTCTTTTTTATTTCTGAATAATATTCCATCGTGTGTGTATGTGTGTGTGTGTGTGTGTGTGTGTGTATACCCCACATTTTCTTTATCCATTCATCAATCAATGGACACTTAGGTCGTTTCCATGTCTTGGCTATTGTAAATAATGCTGCAATGAACATTGGGGTACTTATATCTTTTCGAGTTAGTGTTTTTATTTTCTTTGGATAAATATCCAGAAATGAAATTGCTGGATCATATAGTAGTTCTATTTTTAAGTTTTTGGGGAACCTCCATCCTGCTTTCCATAGTGGCTGCACCAATTTCCATTCCCACTAACAGTGCACAAGGGTTCCCTTTTCTCCTCATTCTCATCAACACTTCCTATTTCTTGTCTTTTTTGATAATAGCCATTCTAACAGGTGTGAGATGATATCTCCCTGCGGTTTCAATTTGCATTTCCCTGATGATTAGTGATGTTGAGCATCTTTTCATATATCTGTTGGCCATCTATATGTCTTCTTTGGAAAAATGTCTATTCAGAGCCTCTGCCCATTTTTTAATCACATTGTTTTTTTGCTATTGAGTAGTGTGAGGTTTTTTTTTTAATATATTTTGGATATTAGCCCCTTGCCAGATTTACGATTTGCAAATAGTTTCTCCCATTCAATAGGTTGCCTTTTCATTTTGTTGATGATTTCCTTTGCTGTGCAGAAGCTTTTTAGTTTGATGTAGTCCCACTTATTCATTTTTGCTTTGTTGCCTTTGCTTTTGGTGTCAAATCCAAAAAATCACCAGGACTGATATCAAAGAGCTTACTGTCTATGTTTTCTTCTGGGAGTTTTATGGTTTCAGGTCCTACATTCAAGTCTTTAATCCATTTTTTTCTTTTGAGGAAGATTAGCACTGAGCTAACATCTGCCACCAAACCTCCTCTTTTTGCTGAGGAAGACTGGCCTTGAGCTAACATCCATGCCCATCTCCCTCTAGTTTGTATATGGGACGCCTGCCACAGCATGGTTTGACAAGTGGTGCATAGGTGTGCACCCAGGATCCAAACTGGCAAACCCCGGGCCACCAAAGTGGAACATGCAAACTTAACTGCGGCACTATTGGGCTGGTCCTAAGTCTTTAATCCATTTTGAGTTAATATTATATATGATATAAGATAGTGATCCAGTTTCATTCTTTTACATGTGGCTGTCCAGTTTTCCCAACACAATTTATTGAAGAGATTGTCATTGTGTATTCTTGGCTCCTTTGTCATAGACTAATTGACTAATATGTGTGAGTTTATTTCTGGGCTCTCTATTCTGTTCCATTGATCTCTGTCTGTTTTTATGACAATACCAGAATGTTCTGATTACTAGAGCTCTGTAATATAGTTTAAATCAGGAAGCATGATGCCCCCAGTTTTGCTTTTCTTTCTCAAGATTGCTTTGGCTATTCAGGTCATTTGTGGCTCTTTACAAATTTTAGCATTTCTTGTTCTACTGTGAAAAATGCCGTTGGAGTGTTGATAGAGATTGCACTGAATCTGTAGACTGCTTTGGGTAGTGTGGATATTTTAACAATATTAATTCTTTCAGTCCATGAGCACAGAATATCTTTCCATTTATTTGTGTCTTCTTCAATTGTTGTATCTTATAGTTTACACATTACCACAGGCAACATTGTTACAACATTTTCTACCATTATATAAAACGTCCTATTGCTTTAACTTCCCATAATATTTCCTTCACTTTTCTTTAAGTCCTTACTGACACTTCCTGAAGAGTCATTAGACTTCTGTCAACAGTGTTTTTGAGGCCCTTTACAGTTTCATTAATGCTCTCCTCAAGGTCCTTCCAGCGTCTACTCACTGCTTGGTCCCAAAGCCACTCCCACATGTTTTAGTTTAATTTTTGTTTGTTTGTTTTGTTATACAAAGCACCCACTCTCTGTTCCAGTTAATTTGACTGAATAACAAATTAACCCAAAACGCAGTGGCACAGGCAACCATTTATTGTGTTGTGAATTCTGTGGGCTGGGAACTTAGACACACTGGGCATAGCTTGTCTTTGCTGCTCAGAGTCGGGAACTCAGCCAGAGGACTTGAAAGCTGGGACCTGGAAACAGCTTAAAGGTCATTCACTTATATGCCCGGCAGTTGATGCTGGTTCTTGGCTGGGACATTAGTTGGGGCTATTAGCTGGAATATTTACATGTGGGCTCTTTAAGTGGGCTGGGCTTCATTACAACACGATTTCAAGGGTTTCACGTGTGAGCTTCTCAAGGGAGAGAGAACCAGGTGGGGGGCATATTGCTCTTTATGATTTAGCTTTGGAAGTCTTGCAACATATCTGTATGGATCATTGTACCCACAGGATTTTAATTTATAGAAGTGACTCAGCAATGACTTGGAGAAGTCAATGCCATTGAAAGAGGAATTTATTCCTTACACTTTCCAAGAGAAGAAAGCATGCCATGCCATGGAGGGCCACCTGGGGAAGCACCAGGTTTGGCCAGGAGGCAGAAGCAGGAGCCATGTGCAAGTGTGGCTGAGAGATTGTATTGCATTTTCTGTAGGAAAGGGAGAGCAGACCAGGAGAAACACTCAGGAATGGGGAGTTCGAACAATGTCAGCAGGCTCCGGGCTAGCAGGGTGGTCTCTAGGTGTCTGGTACCTGGCCCTGCGGTGATTTAGCGCAGGGGAGATATTGGCTTTGTGTGTGAGAGTCAGATAAAGGGGGTGTTTGGGAATATGGACTCAGGGTTAGTTGGTTTGCATATGAAGGGCATGTTCCCACATCAGTTTTCTATTATCTTAGGAGTTAACTAGCCTTGGGAGAAGCAGTCTTTCCTCAGCCAGAAAGGCCTCCCAGGATGTCAAAATATCATAAAATTTAAAAAACATGATTAATATAATATTTTTTGCCACATTCTAGTTATTAAGGGAGTCATAAAGGCCAGCTCACGTTCAAGAAGAGGGTAATTAGACTCCAACAGCTGAAAGGAATATCAAGAGTTTGGAAGAGAACGTGGGACTAATATTGTTGTGGACATTAAAAAAATACAATCTGCCTCAACTGTGCTTTTTGCTATTGTTGCCAAGCATTTTACTTCTGGATGTATTATGAACCCCACGATACTCTGCTCTTGTTTTTGCTTTAAACAGGCAGTCATCTTTTAAAGAAATTAAGAGAAGGAAAGGAAGATAACATTTTATATTTATACTCTTATTTACCATTTTCAATATCCTTCACTCCTTCCTGTAAATCCATAATCTGGAGACCTGGAATCAGCTCCCTGCAACCTGAAGAGGTTTATTTGGCATTTATTGGAGAGACTGTTTACTTTCAAAAATTATTTTAGCTTTTGTTTATCTGAAAATCTTTATTCTATCCTCATTTTTCAAAAATATTCTCATTGGATATAGAGTTCTAGGCTTACAGATGATTTTCTTTCAGCACTTTAAAGATGTTATACTATTGCCATGGCTTCCATCGTTTCTTGCAGAAATCAGTCATATTTTGTACTATCGTTTCTCTGGATGTAATGCGTCTATTTTCCCGCTGGCTACTTTTTAGATTTTTCTCTTTGCCATTTTCAAGAGTTTGACGATGATGTTCCTAGGTGGTTTTTCTTTGTATTTTTTCTTCTTGGGGTTTACTGAGTTTCTTGGATCTATAAATTGATGTTTTTCAATATATTGGACAAATTTTGGCCTTTATTTCTTCATTTTTTTTTTTTCTGCTTCTTTTTCTCTCTCCTCTCCTTCTGGGACTCCAGTCACTGATATGTTAGATCACTTCATATTCCCACAAACCATTGAGGTTCCATGTGTTTTTTTCCAATGTCTTTTCTGTTTTTTAGTTTGGATAATTTCTATTTATCTATCTGCAAGTCCATTGACCATTTCTTCTCTTATTATGCCCTTTCAGTGAACTCTTCATCTCAGATATTATAAAATATTAGAATTTCTAAAAATTCTAGAATTTCCCTTTAGTTCCCTTTCATAATTTTCATTTCTCAGCTTAGAATCTCCATGTATTCACTCATATGTCTGTCTTTTCTTTTGGATTCTTGAACACATTTGTAATAGGACTATAATAATTTAAGGTCCTTTTCTGCTAATCCCAACATCTGAGTCATCTTGGAATCTCTTTCTATTGACTCTTTTTTTTTAAATTATGAGTCACAGTTTCTCATTTCTTTGTATGTTCAGTAATTTTGTGTTGGATGCTGGACCTGGTAGATAATACGACACAGATTCTGGATTATGTTCTCCACCTTTAGATTGATGAGTTTTGTTTTAGCAGGTGCATCCTTTACATCCTGCCAGGCTGTCTTTATTCTTTATTTGGCTGGGCTCGTATTGGTTTGGCCTTCAGTTGTAGAGCATTGCCCTTACTTTAGGCAGCAGTCAGCAAACTTTGGCCTAGGCACTAAATCCAACCTATGGCCTATTTTTGTGCAGCCTGTGAACTAAGCATTGTTTTTACATTTTTAAATAATTATTTTTAAAAAAGAAGAAAAAGAAAAAGAAGATCCATGTGGCTCACAAAATCTAAAATATTTGCTATCTGGTCCTCTCTAGTAAAAGTTTACCAACCACAACTCTAGGGTATGGGGCTTTTCTCAAGGTACGGCCTTTCTGGGGTCTCTCTAAATGCCCAAGATGCTCAATGAGGTCTTTTCATCCTGTAATAGGGCAAAATTCCAACATTTTTCAGATCTACAAACTCTGGTATCCATTCAGCTCTCAGTCCCATACCAACTACTCTTTGCTAAGCCTAATGGAATCTCACATTGCACATGCACAGGGTAGCCAAGTACCCATAGGGAAGCCCCATGCAAACTTTTGGTGCCCCCCCTACCCCCCATGAGCTTCCTCATCTCACGGACTTTACCCTGAACAGCATAGCCATTGCCAGAGCCCTAAACCCAAATCTCTGCCTCCTCAGCTCCATGAGACCGCCATGCTCTGCTCAGGCTCCATCCTCTGCACCATAGTCCAGAATGTTCCCTTCAACTGAAAGCCAGGGCAAATGTGTGGTTCCCCTTATGTATTTCCTTTCCCAAGGATCACAGTCTCCCTCTGTCCATGGTCCATACTTAAGAATACTTGCCTCATACATTTGGTCCAGTTGTTTATTTTAGGAAGGCAATTCTAGTTGCTCCCTTTTTGTCTAAAGTGGAAGTCCTTAGCTGATATGTCCTGTCTGCCTACTGCGATCTAGGGGCTCCCCCCATCTTTTTATCCCACCCCTGCTCTGCGATTTGTTTGTTGAAGGAACTGTGTTATTTGCCTGATTTTTTAAATATTCTGGATTTTGCTATTTTCATGTCTAATGTGTCAGTTAATATGGCTTCTGATTCTCTGTAAATTGGTAGTTGAGTTTAGACACTTGATGAGGTTCGGTTTTGATATTTTTGGCGAGAGTATTTCATAGTGGTGGCGAGTTATTCTATCAGGAGGCACACAATATTTGGTAGGCTCTCTTTCTGGGATATTATCAACTGTTGTGTTACATACCTGCATTCACTGGCTCATTAGATGTGCATCCTTACTTTTTTTAGTTTAGAAAGTTGATGTCATAGTATACATACACAGATTCAGTATCCTGATTTTTAAACCCAACTATATAGAATATATATTCTATATAGAATATATATTCTATATATTTCATTATGTATTTCGGGGTCTAAAGCAGAGGCTTTTCTTCCCTGGACAAGACTATTTTAAGAATTCTTTTGATTTGAATAAAACAGAAGCCATTAGACACCAGGAGACTAGCCCTTTATTCCTATTGTTTTCCATGCCAGATACAACCCATACTTCTGGCCCTTTGACCGTGACTGGTCATCGACCCTCATTCAAATAGTCTCTGAGCCCCAGAACTGGTGCAGGACATTCATTTTGTGATTGGGGCAGATGAAGGGTTTTACCCTAAACCTTCATCTCAATCTCTGCAAGTACTACAGGGTGAGTGTTCTAAGATGAGGCAATACCTTGAAATATTTCATTATTTCACTTATGGCAAAAATTAACAGCCTATACAGTAACCTAATTATGATCTTTCATCTTATTTGAGATGTTGATAGGAAAACCTTTCCTCTAATATCTTATAATATATACAACTATATGTGTATATCCTGTAATATTTTTTATATATCTGTGTCTACCTGTCTGTCTGTCCACCTACCTATCTGTCTACCGACTGTCTATCCATCTATCTTTTCACCCACCCATCTATCTATCCATAAAGCTTATCTCGTGGAAAGGGCCCTCGGTCTGGCTTGTCTGGTTTAAGAACAAGGAGTAATAAGTTAGACTGTTGATCAGGCCATCCCCTTTCCTTCCCTGCCAAGGGTTTGGGTCTCAAAGTCTCAGTCCTAAAACCCCGGAGAGCATGGGTCTGCTTTCCTACTCTTTCCCACTTCACATCAACAGCGATACGTACAAATCCTCCACCGCTGATGACAAGATGAGTTAGTTTCTTGAAAATGAATACTCTCCATTAAATAAAGAAGGAGAAACAGTAAATCAGGAGAGAGATGGAGAACAAAAGACGATATTCACAGCCTTATTAATGTCAACTTCGATTCTCCAGAGAAGGAAAGATGCTTATGTTCTGCAGTTGGGGTTGAGGGAGGGTCAGAATCTCCACAGACGTCGTTTTCCTGGGGCTCTCACTAATCCCAGCTATCCAAAACCTTCCTTAAACATCCTTTGAAATGACTATAATAATCTCTACAGGTTCACTAGAGTTTACATAACTCTCCCATTAATGGTGAGCATTTGGGTTACTCGCCTTGTTTTACTTGTATATATATATACATATATATATATATAGCTGAGATGAACACCTTCCAGCAAGGGAGGCAGGGAACAGTTATCTTCAGTGTGCCAGCCTCTGTGGTGCAGGAAGGCACTCGGGAACGGGAGTCCGTGCTCAGCAGGTGAAGCCTCGCGTCTGCCACACCTGGACACCCCCTCTGCCCGATTGTATATTCTATTCATAATACACTTCGATCCACTGATTAAGTTGTTCATCATTTGCTATATTTGTTGTAAATTTATTTGCCAGTTTGCTCCTTGCCTTTTAGGGTTTTTGAAAAATCAAATGTTGAATTTTTTTAACTGGAACTTTTTTGTGTGTGAGGAAGACTGGCCCTGAGCTAACATCTTTTGCCAATCTTCCTCTATTTTGTATGTGGGATGCTGCCACAGCATGGCTTGATGAGTGGTGTGTATGTAGGTCCATGTCCAGGATCCAAACCCCTGAATCCTGGGCTGCCCAAGTGGAGCACGTGAACTTAACCACTGCACAATTGGACCAGCCCCTAATTGGAATTTTTAAAACTTTTTTATGCTTAGAAATTCCCTCCCACTCAGAAATCAGATATTCATTTATATATTCCCTCCTTCCTTCTTTCCTTTCTTCCTCTCTCTCCCGTTCCCCTCTTTTCCCTCTCTGTCTTTGATTTTAAAACATTTAACTCTTTAATCCATCCAGAATTAGTTTTGATTTATGATATGGGAGAAGGATTCATATGAGTTTTTTCTTTTGTTAACCAAACATCTTCTCAGTGACTTTTTTTTTAAGATTGGCACCTGAGCTAACAACTGTTGCCAATCTTCTTTGTTTTTTTCTCTGCTTTTTCTCCCCCAATCCCCCCAGTACATAGTTGCATATTTCAGTTGTGGGTCCTTCTAGTTGTGGCATGTGGGACACTACCTCAGCACGGCCTCATGAGCGGTGCCATGTCTGCACTCGGGATCCGAACCGGCGAAACCCTGGGCTGTCAAAGTGGAGCACGCAAACTTAACCACTCAGCCATGGGCTGGCCCCACAGTGACTTTAATTTAATAATTGAAATTGTTAAAAGGTGAAGAGCTTTTGTAAAAAAATTTTTTTTGAAGGTTGGCACCTGAGCTAACATTTATTGCCAATCTTCACTTCCTCTTCTTCCCAAAGTCCCCCAGTACGTAGTTATATATTCTAGTTATAGGTCCTTCTGGTTGTGCTGTGTGGGACGCCACCTCAGCATGGCCTGATGAATGATGCTATGCCCGTGCCTAGGATCTGAACCAGGAAAACCCTAGGCCGCTGAAGCGGAGTGTGTGAACTTAACCACCCGGCCACAGGGCCGGCCCCAAGAGCTTTTGTAAAGACAGTAGATTCTGAGTGTCTAGTCTGCGGCTCTTGGAAACCAGTGTCCTGAAGTTAAACAGTCCTCAGAGATTAGTCTCACTATTTCAAAAAGCCTATCAGAAATCAGTTTATCCTTTGGGGGAAAAAAAGTTTACCCATGATAAAACTAAAACTATTAACTTCTTTTTTGCTTTTGATTAGAGTTTTATCAACTCAATTCAATATAATTGAACAAGCATTCACTGAGCTGTGCTTGGTACCAGCTTCCATGCAGAGTCCTGAGTCTTCATGGTTGTAACATTGGTTCTCTCATGGAAAAGCAAATAGAGAATAACCAATAATTGAAGTTTCATGAATAAATTCTTTCAAAACCTGAGGTCCATGGAGGAAAAGTAATAAAATGAGAAAACGTTGTGATGTTTCTTGACATCATGGACTGTGTATTTCCGCGTGTTCAGCAGTAGCCCAGTGCTGGCACCTCACAGGCACTCCAGTCATTATTGAATGATGCGGAACTGACCAGAAACTCTGGATGCTGAGCAGGCTGTGCACACAGCACTCCACACTCCCTCTCTCTGAGTGATGGGGCTTTTAAGTCACTTTGGGAGGCAGTGAATCAAAGTGTTGTATATTTGAGCATATTTTTCTAGAGAGGATTCACATTTTTCATCAAACTTTGAAAAGAGTCTATAAACACTCCCCCAAATAAGAAACATTGTCCTTACTAAAATATCCTCCTGTCAATAGGAGTTTGCTAAAAAACTTGTTTTGTTCACTTAATCACTCTCTAAGACCTAGATTTCAGGAAGGCAGTGGGTATATTTTTTAAGCAGAGAAATATGACTCGGTTCTTTCAAGGAGCTTGAAGAAAATGCTTCCTCCCATTCCCACGGGCTTCACAGGTTACTGGTACACTAGAACCCCGGATGGAGCGGACGTGCTAATAAAATCAGCCAAAGTGAGTGGCCGGCTGGAAGCATCACCTGTCCTCGTGTGCTCCGAGTGACTCCACAGTGTGCTGTATTAACTGCCCCTGCAGGTTAGAAAGGTCTGGAAACTGCGCTCTGAGGTCACACGCCTCCGTGGGAACAGTCCCAGGCAGTGACCCAGCCGCTGCGGGGGAAGTGTGAGCCTCTGGAAAAGATCAGGCTCGGGACACGTCAGGCCTGGCTTAAGAAAATCGGGCATATCACAGCCTCACAGCCCACGCGCTCCGTGGGTGAGACCTGCCATCCTGGGTGGGCTGTCTCAGGGTGGTCCCGTTTGCACTGGCTGCTCTGGGCGTGGTGACCTCTCCGTCATGCTGCAATCACTAATCTGTGCACACGCACACACACACACACCCCCCCAGACTTGCCTGGCGACTGCTGTACCAGGAACAAAGGGGACTTCTTATTAGAAAAAAAAAAAAGAACAAAACCCAGGAATTAGAACTCATAACTGAAGTTCTGAGGAAAGCAAAGCCAAGTGGCCTATAATATGCAGATGCATCTTCCAAATAAAGAAAAGAAATGCCAGAAGAGGCTTTTCCTATTAAAATCAGTTTTTACCCCAAAGGAACTGCCTGGAGAAATCTTGAGAAATTGCACAGGCCATCTTGCATTCAGTGTCAGGAAAGGGGATGTAGAAATGTCCACTAGATGGCACCACAATCCAGGCAAATCGCCCCCAGTCTTGGCAAGGAGACTCATTTTGGTATTAATGCCAATATCCTGGAGGCAAATTAACACAAGGCCTATTGATTCTTCACCTAGATATTTCAGTCTCTACTAGAAGAATTCCCTTGTCTCTGCCACCCAATACTCAGTTGTTGTTGTTTTTTTAAACAGGCCGCAAAAAAGAAATAGTTTCCTCATTTAACTGTGTTCCTAAAAAGCCGTGTGTGAACTCATTAATTACGTTACGCACTTAGGGAATTGATTTTTAAGTTACTGGCAGTGAGTGCTACCACTTGAGCCGTGTAGCAGAAAGGGCGCTGCATTTGGAGCTGGAAAAGGCAGTTCTGGGACCTTACTCTTCCTGTGATGTGGCAACAATACTTACCTTACTAGTTATAAAAAAACAGCAACAATGACCCGTGAATGCAGCCTGAAATATTTACTAATGAAGCCAGATGTGGAATTTATTTTTAAATACTCCAGGGGAAAAAAGAGAGAGAGATGGAAGAAAGACTAGGAAAGTTTGGGAGAGAGGTAAGGGTTCCTGATGCCAGTGTACCTACTTCTGCAGATGTTTAAAATGGTTCCTAGTAAAAGGCCAGAACAATTCTTCCAGTGCAAGGCTGGGGTAAGGATGGAGTGAGATGCTGGATGTGCCATACGATTATAAACTACTGTTTCTCTCTTCTGGACTTCAACTGTCTGTAAAACGAGGGATCTGGACTGTAATATCTGAACTGTAATATCCTTTCACCATCAAATTTTTATGAATGGCAAATGCTACCTGTCCTGTAAGTGGCACACGTGTAGGAACAGACATCTCCTGAGGCAGGCCTCAGCTCTACTAGGAGAGCCCCTCCTTGGACACCTTATCTAAATGCTGGCCCTATGACCGCACCCTCGGCCTTAGATTTATTTTCTTTATAGTATTTATCAATACCAGCATTATGGACTGACTGTGCCCCCCCCCACCCCAGATTCACATGGTGAAACTCTAACCCCCATGTGACGGCATTTAGAGACAAGGCCTTTAGGGAGGTAATTAAGGTTAAGGGAGATTGTAAGGGTGGGGCCCTAATCAGATAGGTCTGATGTCCTTGTGAGAAAAGGGAGAGACACTGGGGATGCTTGTGCACAGAGGAAAGGCCATGTGAGGACGCAGCAGGAAGGCGGCCGTCTGCAAGCCAAGGAGAGAGGCCTCAGGAGAAACCAACCCTGCTGACACCTTGATCTTGGACTTCCAGCCTCCAGAACTGTGAGAAAATTAACTTCTGCTGCTAGTCCACCCAGTCTGTGGGATTCTGTTACGGCGGCCCAGGCAGACTAATATCGCCGGAAATCATTTTCTTGTTTATTTCTAGGTTTCTAACCTGACGCCTCAGCCAGGATGTAAACACTGTGGGACGGTGCCTGGCACACAGAGGAGCACCAAGAAACACAGGCGAAATGCATCTGTGAACGAGCTCCTGGATGCGTTAGAGGCACGCATCCTACGGTTCTTTTGTAGAGGAAAGTCCCTCTGCTGGTTAGACTTGTCCTCCTTGAACTGCAAATGTTATAAATGTAGAACAGAGAGTTTTAAATCAGAAGGCACATGCGGCGGTGGAGGGGCACTGTCACTAAAGAACGATGCTGGTTGTCCCTCCCTGTCAGCCTCTCCTTGCCGTGAGCACCTTAAAAAGTTCAGCTGTGCTTTAGGAACCAGAATGTTCTTCATCTGGGGTGACACCAGGCTGCAGAAACACACCGTGGCCATGCCTGAAGCCCCCGTCCTGTTTGTTCTCACCTACTGTAGAATGTGCGTAACCAAGAATCTAGATCATCAGGAGAATGAAAAAATAGACTCAAAAACGGGACAGTCAGCCCGGCCCGATTCACGCTCGGCCACCAGGATGTTAGAGGAGGGCACCCCCCAGACTCCAAAGGGTCACCCCTGAAGACGAAGACCGAGGACCACAAACATTGGCACTGTCACAACTTAAAGTAATGCTTAGCTTTGTATTTCACTTATTTATGTCTTCTTCCATATCTTGCGTTTTTAAAATAAACTTTTTGTTTTGGATTAATTTGTTTGGATTAATTAGATTTACAGAAGAGTTTTGAGGCTAGTAGAGTTCTCTGTACCCTTCGCCTGACTTCCCCTGCCGTGATCACCTCCCGCTGCCGGGTGTGTCTGTCAAAGCGAAGAAACCAGCACTGGCACGTTACTATTCACCAAACTCCAGACCTTATCGGATTTCACTGGTTTTTCTATTTCTACCCTCTTTCTGTTCCAGGATGCAGTCTGGGGCACCACACTGAATTTAGTTGTCATGTCCCCTTTGTGTCTTCTGGGCTGTGACAGCTTCTCAGTCTTTCCTTGTTTGTCATGACCTGGACGTTTTGAGAAGAGCCAGTCTGGCATGTTTAGGATGCTCCCCAATCTGGGTCCATCCAGTGTTTTCTGTATAGTTAGATTGGGGTCATGGGATTTCAGAAAGAATATCCTTGAGATGAAGCGCCATTCTCACCACAGCGTGTCTGGGATGTGTGACAGCCATGTGACATCGTGGGGGATGATAACCTGGCCACTTGTTAAGGTCAGCTGTGCCAGGGTTCTCCACATGGCAGTTTCGATTTTTCCCTTTCCTTACCTATTCTTTGGAAGCAAGTCACTAATTTTAGCCCAACCTCAAAACGGTGGAGGGTTAAGCTCATTTCCTGGAGTGGGGTGATGTCTACATACCTTACTTGGAATTCTTCTTTAAGCAAGATGTGTGCTTTCTCCCCATTTATTTATTTGTTCAATCCTTTATTTCTTATCAATAAAGACATATAAAAAATAACTACTTTATACCATTGGCACAATTGGGTCCACATATACACAGATGCTGATACGCTAAGCTGTTGAGAACTAAATACTAATTGCAGTGCTCTTAAGGTGGGAACCATCCAGCTGTCTGAGCTGGCTCCAGCTTCAGTGGCACCATCCTCTTCAGCTCCTCACCTGCTCTGTGCCTCTGGGGGCCCAGCTCTCCAGGATTCCCTTCACTGCATATCCTGGCCCCGCTGACCTCACACGTGATGACTTTAGTGCTGCTCTGCCCTCATTTGGGGTCTCCAATTTGCCCTCCCTCCTGCTGCTTTTAAATAAACTTTTTCCAGATTAATTTTAGATTTACAGAAAAGCTGCAAAGAAGTAGAGCGTTCTCGTGTACTCCTCAGCCAGTTTCAGCTTCCCCATTGTTATCTTACATTATCACATCACATTTGTCAAAACTAAGACACAAGGGACATGGACAGTATTTCCTCCCCGACCTGAGCCCCAGGGGATAGGCCTGCCCACTTTCTGACCCCCACCCCAGGAGACCTCCACCCAGTCTAGAGCCTAGTTCTGTTTGCCCCAAGGAGGGGCCAGACATGGACACCCCATCCAACCTCATGCTCAGACAGAAGTTGTCCCCAGACCTCTATCTCCAAAGGTGAACTCATGGGCCCTAGTAACCTTTAGGTTTTAGGGAGTGCTTCCTAGTTTTTAATATTTTAATGAACAAATAGCATTCATTTAACTTATTCTTGCCCATTCTGGCTTTATAGCCTATAGTAATAGCTTTCACCTTGCAGAATATAGTGACAAGATATTTTCTTTCCCACATTCAGCTCTATACGCATTTATTAATTACCTCATCTCCTCTGCCCTCCACATTAGACTGGGCATTCTTGGGGCTACAAAGGCATAGACTCATCCGCAAGAAAGTTAAAACCGAATGGGGGTGGCGGGGTGGGAGGTGGAAAGAACCATAAACATAACCATAAAGGCGGAACACAAGAGATGTTTCAAAAACGATCAACTGATCGCACCACTTTTCTGTAAAGCCCTGTGGACGCTTCCAATAATTATCTTCAAGATTAAAACAATATTCCTCGCATGCATTCCAAACTCCTCCAAGATTTTTTACTATTTCCTCTCATGTTCTGAATACAGGCCGTGGAGAACTTTCAGATCCCTGACTGCTGACGCTGCCGCGTCTCTGGGCCTGTGTTTCCGGACTCCTTCCTGCCTCCTGGGGCAGCCTCACTCCCTCCCGGCAACCGCGGCGGCGCATGCGTGCTCCGGGCTCAGCTAGCGGCGCATCTACAGGGGCGCGCTTCCAGACCTGGACCAGGTTGGATCCTCCTACCACGCCCTCCCAAAGCATCCTGAGCTTCCTTTTCGGACACTCATTGCATTTTTTGATGGCTAGCGTTTAATGCCTGCCTTCCCTGGGTGTCCACGTGCTTCCCTGGACCTTGTTCCCTGCCGGGTCTCCGGTGCCCGGCACAAAGTCTCAGCCAGCGTGTGAGCTCAAGAAGTGTTGCGGAACAAATGAATGAATGAATAGAACGTGAGATAAGTGCATAAGAAGTATAAACAAAGTTTTTTTAGGGTTTCCAAGACAGGAAAAAGGGCATTTAGTTGGTGAGATCAGGAATGGTTCTGGAGGATGTGGCACCTGCACTGTCTTGCAAGATGGAAATGCTGAGCTGAGGGGCCAAGACATTTCTGACAAGAATCCGCGTAAGCAAGAGTGTGGAAGCAGGAGAGAAGGGACTAGTCAAGGCAGCAGTGAGTACTCCAATTTGATTAAGGTTTATGAAAGATATGAGCAAAACAAGAGCATACTATGCCAAGGAGTCTATTTCATAGGACCCATGAGTAGATGAACTCAAAAACCTTTTAGTAACTATTTTTAAATGGAACAAGTACCTCATGAAGGCACCTATCATTACCAACATTTAAGCAAAGACCAGATGACATCTGTCCAAAAATCCCGTGGCAGGTATTCCTAAGTTGGATCAGAGTCTGGACTAGATAATAATCCTAATGTCCTTCCAACTTAAGACTCTATGACCCACTCTATTCTGTGGATAAATAGAGCTTCATGTCATTGACCAAGGGGGTGGCAAGGTTAAACTCAGCTTTAGGAAGACAAAACCAGTGTGATCACTTCCAGGAGGAGCCGGTCTACAGCTCTGGGGCTTCGGAGGGAGGTCAGGCAAGACATATGTACGGCGCTTCATCTTGTTAAGGAGAAGTAATAGTCCACCTGTGGCGGGGTGAGTTCACTTAAGGAGAGAGTATGGAAGGAGGAGGAAGAGGGCTGAGGGCAGAAACGAGAGGTGCTCACAGGAAGGCAGGGAGGTGAGAGAGGTGCAGAGGGAAAGAGTTCACAAAGGAGACGTTATCCTGTGTGTTCAGGTCCACCAAGAATACGTGAGCAGACTGTGCTGGGAGGGCCACTGGTCACCTTTGAGAAAGCAATTTCAGGATAGCAGGGGCAGGGGCTGGGTGGAGGAGAATGTAGAGGTGAGTAAGGAAAGGGGGACAGCGAAGGTGCCTCTGGTTTCCGGAAGCTGGGTGGTAAAGAGCAGAGGAGTAAGCAGAGCCTCGTGGAAGGAGCAGGTGCAGGGAAAGGTGTTTGGTTTTATTTTATTTTATTTTGCTGGGAAAGATTCACCCTGGCTTACATCTGTTGCCAATCTTCTTCTTCTTTTTTCCTCCCCAAAGCCCCAGTGCATGGTTGTATATCATGGTTGTAGGTCCTTCTAGTTCTTCTCTGTGAGCCGCTGCCACAACATGGCTACTGACAGACAGGTAGTGTGGATCCACAACTGGGAAATGAACCCGGGCACCAAAGGGGTGAGAGTGCTGCACTTTAACCACTCGGTCATCTGGGCTGGCTCTGGATTCATTTTAGTAGAGAGTAAACACTCCTGTGTGGGGGAAGGGCGTGGAATCAAGAGAGGAGAAGTCAAGAGGGAAGGCAAGAGCTGACAGCCCATGGTTCCAGAGGAGGTGAGAGGTACTGGGTGAGAGGTTGGCTTTGGCACAAAGGACAGCCGGTCTCTTACAGGGTCTGCAACATTAGGAAGGAGGAGGGTGAGGATTCAGAGAGATTGGAAGGTTGAGGGAGGAAAACAAGAGTCAGTGATCCCACTGAAACAGGAAATGAAGTTATTCATACGAGTCAGGAGCAGACAGGGGCCAGGCATCTCCAGAGGAGCCGACCAGAGTCTGCAGGAAATGAATCCAAGAATTACCAAGTGTCAGTGGGAACGGACGCAGGCAGTGGGATCTCTGGATTTCTTCACCGTGCTCAGCGGCAGGAAAGGAGGGGATGGAGAAAATCGGTGTAGCGTTCCCTCAGTTTGGAATCATCAAAAAGGAAGACATGAGTGAATTCACAATATGAGTGATGTGCTTAGAAGCTACAGGAAGGAAGATGGCACATCATCCCGGTGAGAAGGTAGGAAGGGTGCAGGTCTGTGGTGTGCCGTCTGTAGCACGTGGATCTGGGGCTCCAATGTGGCACAGGGCTCCCAACGCCAGGAAGCCTGGCACTTGGACTGTGGTGGTGACAGGGACAGCATGGCCACGGGGGTGAAGCTGGGGGAAGATGAAAGGAGGAAGATGGCAGATGCCAGGGGTGAGCCAAGAGGATGGTCCACAGAGCTCAGGTGGGCCACGTTTGGGGGATCTCAGAACAACTAGGGGGTATCTGAGATGGTCTGGAAGTCCCAGGAAGGTTGAAGCCGGAGAATATAGTCTTCTAAGATTCCTGTTGCAACCATTTTTACTGTCACACAGGTGCGGCCTGAGGAAGACAGCAAATAACTACCTTGTAGAACGTTTGGAGGAATCACATGTAGTAACACGGTAGGGTATTTGCACGGTCTAGAGGGTGCTCTGTAAATATCAGCTCCCTCCGCCCGAGCATGCAGCGTCACGCTAGGTCTTGTAAAGAAGCAAGAGAAATGACACAGGGGCTCTGCCTGCAAGGAGCTTGCATTCTAGTTTGGAAGAGAAAGCAAAGGTTTGACCACAGGCCTACTCCACGTGGCAGGGAGGGCTGTGCAGTGTCCAGCTGTGCAATGTGTACACAGCCCCGGATGACACAATTTTACCACAGTCACATGCCACCCCAGGTAAGACAGGCGCAGAGATGGACACAGCGAGAGTCCAGGGGAGAGAGGTTGCAGAGGCCTCAGAAATTCCCAAGCGCTTCAGAAAAGGTCCCATTTGAGGTGGGCCTTGAACAGGGAGGTGGGGTTTAGAAAGCTCAAGCATATGGCGGTGTGTGTGCACTGCTGGTGAGTTAGAACTGCAGTTTGTTAGAAGATGCAGTTTATTTTAATGCATCTGGAATGTATTTAATACTAATAACAGTAGGCATACTAAGGATAATGATGATAGGCACGTATCCAGTGTTTCCAGGGTATCAGACACTGAGCTGCACGTGTGTAATCTCGCCTCCTAGCTTTCCTAGGAGGTAAATCATTAGGATTCTTTTGGCCACAAGTCACAGAAACCTGACTCCAATTAGCTGAAAAGGAAGGCACTTTCCTGGCTCGCGTACCTGGATATCTAGAGGAGGGGTGGGTTGCAGGCAGAGTTTCATCACTGCTCTGGCTCCGTCTCCCCTTTCTCAGTGCACCTCACAGTCCTGCCTCCCCAGGCCTCAGCATCATCTTTCCGCATGACACCAACACATTTCCTCTATGCTCCCCGGGACAAGGGGCCGGCGTTCCATGGCTTTCTCCTAAGAGCCAAGGCACTTTTTCTCTAGAAGCCGCAGCACCTTTTTCCTTGAGCATCATTGGTGTTAGTCTTGGCTATCCTTACACCAGTTGCTAACAGTGGGGAGGGAGCCAGTATTAGCCTAGAGTGGTGGTCCTCCAGCAGGCTACATCAGATCCCCTGGGCTCCACCCCAAGTGTCTGATGTGGCAGGTCTGGGAGGGGCCTGAGATGGGCATTTCTCATGAGTTCCCAGGTGCTGCTGCTGCTGCCGGTCCTGCAACCACACTTGGGAACTGCTGGTTCAGACTCTTCTACTTCGATGGTCCAGATGTTGAGAGGTCAATCTAAATGCCTTCTGTGCGCCATCATCATCTCCATTGTACACACGAGGAGACGGAGGCTGAGAGATTTTAAGTGTCCAAGTTCACGTTGCCAGAAGGTGGCAGGCCTGGGTTCAAACCCCAGCAGTGTGACATGAAAGCCTGTGCACTTCACCATCAAGCGGGAGGCCCTTCTGACTGCAGATGACCTCAGCAGCGGGGCGTGAGATGGGCCAGATGGGCTAGAATCATATTATGGAGGGTCTTAAAAGCCAGACTAAGGAGCTTAAGATTGAAAGCATGGGCAATAGGGAGCCACCATAGGTTCCTGAGGGGCGCTGTTTTATAAAGATTGGTCTGGAGGTGAGACTTTCATTTATTTTTTTATGCAGTTCAATTAACATTGAAAGTCTTTTTTTGTTCTTGAATCACAATAGAAGTTGACTTTGTTCTCTTCTTTATTTTATTTACAGTCAGATGGAGATCTGATTATAAAATGAAAAGTTTCCCCTTCTGTATGAGTTGGGAATCTTAATTGCAAGCAACATTGGCTCTAGCTGCATTAAGCAGAAAAGGAACTTACTAGAAAGCATATCAGGCAGCTCGCAGAATCATAGAGGGCTAGAGAACCAGAGTTTGAGGCTAAGCAGCCAGGAACCATGCCCAAAACCACGCTGTGGCAACAGGAATCATCTACCGCTGAAGTGAGCACCAGACAGTGCTGGGTGCTTGATGCTGTGTTCTGTGCCAGGAACACAGACTTACTGAAATGGCCTCCCCTGCCAGCCACACCCCCTCTTCTGTGCCAGGAACATGGGCTGGCTGCTCTTGCCATGCTGCCACCAGCACCAAAGGCACAGGGAGCCCTCTGCCCCAGCCCCTGAGTCCAGAGCTCCAGCATCGATTGACAGAGTCCCAGGCCTGGCCAGCCACAGAGGAGGCTGGGAAAGGAGGGAGTAGGACACGGTCAGCTTCCAGTGGACATCAGCCTCTGTCTCCCGTTCAGAGTCCCAAGAAGGTGTTATGGGCTGGATTAGGTCCCCCCCAAATTCCTATGTTGAAACTCTAACCCAGTACTTCAGAATGTGACTGCATTTGGAGGCAGGGCCTAAAGAGATGATTCAGTGAAAATGAGGCTGTTAGGGTGGGCCCCAATCCAACCTGACTGATGTCCTTATAAGAGGAGAGAATTTGGACACCCAGAGAGACCCCAGAGGCGCACACACACGGAGAAGGCCTTGGGAGGACACAGTGAGAAGGCCCCCACATGCAGGCCAAGGAGAGAGGCTCAGGAGAAGCCTGCCGACGCCTTGCTCTTGGACTTCCAGCCTCCGGAGCTCTGAGACAATAAATGTCTGTTGAAGCCACCAGTCTGTGGTATTTCGTTCCGGCAGCCAAGCAGACTAACGTAGAGGGGAAGTGTCCAACCAGGAGAAGGAAACGGGATGCTGAAGAGCCAAAACAGATGGCAAACCCGCCCTGTGTGCTCCTCACCCCAACTCGCCTGAGGTTGTTTGGTGTCACACACAAGAGCGGATGAAGATTTGCTGAAGTGGGGTCTTTGGGAAGAAAGGCTGCAGGATGAGGAAGGACAGCGTCTTAGGTAGGAAGACATCGAGGGCTCCCTGTAGGCGACCTTCCTGTCTCCTTCAATCACAGTACGAAGCCTGGGAGTCCTGGGTCTGTGTGTTCTCGGAAACCTCCAAAACTGGCAGGGCCAAGTTGGATTTGGCAAACGCGCGCGCCTCTGGCAGCCGAACTCCACAAGCTCGCGGCGCACACCACGAGTCTGGGCTCCGTCCCAGGACGCCCCGTCCCGGCGCTCGCGGCCGCCCGGCCTGTGGTGAAGCTCCCTGGGAGAGCCAGGCGTAGACACGCGCTTTAGCTGAGGGGACCTACTTTCTGAGCTGAGGTTTGTGGCCTTTGGTTTTGTGTTTTCCCAGTTTGCGCGTCTGTCATCTTTGCCTTGCCTTCTTTCATTTCCTTTTTACAAGTGGGTACCGGGCTCTTGTTTACGTCCAGCCATGTGCAAAGCGCTGGGGGAGTTAAGGAGAGGGGCAGAGAGCCGGTGAGGCAACGCCCCCCGCCTCGCGCTGGGAGGGGCCAGGGGTTCAGCTGGGGAGACGTGTGCGTTTCAGCATCGATTAGAGGAAAAATCAAGACAGGATATAATCCGTCTTCCTTCTGCTCTGCCTTCGTGTATTAGCTGATGACACCAGAAGGTCCTTTAGCTGCCGAAGTTCTTTCTAAGTCATAAGTAGCTACATTTGGGCAACTGGAATACTTCACCCAGCAAGGGGAACAAAGGGAAGATGGGAGCTGGTGGTGGGAGGTGGGGCAGTGTGTGTGTGTGTGAGGGGGTCACACAGCAAGAGGATTTTGGAAGCTGCCCCCATGCCCATCTCTGGCTTCCTGAATTCTGAGTTCCAGGATCTTCAGAGGAGCCTCCCTGGAGTCCAGCATCACAAATCCTTGTGCCTCAGCCCAACAGACAGGCTAATTGTCCTACCTCTGCCCTGCACATGCTGTGTGACCTTGAGTGAAGCGTTTGACCTCTCTGGGTCTGTTTCCCTCTCTGTGAAATGGGGTAAATAGCATTGACCTATCCCAGAGAGTTAGCACAGGAGGCATGGCTAATAAAACTTGTCATAAAAGTCGTTATTCTCCCAAGGCTGGGGGGTCCAGGAAAGAGAGGGTCTGGAGCTGTGGACACAGCCCAGGAAGGCAAGGGCTCTTTGCAGAGCCGAGGCTGACTTGGTGAGCGCCACAGTGGAGAACCGAGTCCTCCAGCATGGGCAGGTTGTACTAAGGCCCTCACAGGGGACCCGTGTGAGAGGCAAGGCAGCTCCGGCCTGTGGCGTCCGTCCCTCACCATTGACCTGCTCAGGACGTCTGCAGCAACTCACAGAAGTGACAGCAGCTTCTCACACTTTCATCGGTCTAGTCCAAAAGTCTTTCCAACAGCACTCGGAAGTTGCATGCCCGTCAGGAGAGAACGCCCAAACTTGGCCGGGAGCTTGTTTTTGTACAGAGAACAATGGTCAGAGACAGAGTGCCGTATTCTGTGGTGTTCACACTGGGCTGTGACAGCTCGTCGGAGGCCTGCCTGCCCCAGAGCTGTGTGTGTATGGGTATGAGTGTGTACTAAGTCGACGTGTGTGAGTGTATTATATACAAGTGTACATGTGCATCTGTGTTTGTACACGTGTGGGCATATCATGTACGTGTGCACATATGTCTGTGTCCAGATAAATGTGTATGTGTGCATGTGCGCACATACATGGATGTGTGCACAAAACATGCACACATGTATATTTGTGCGTGTGTGGACACATTCGCATATGTGTACGTGTGTACATATGCATGTGTGCATGTACACTGAAATGTGCATGTGTCCAAGTGTGCATATGTGTGCAGATGTATGTGCTTGGATACATACGGGCACGTGTGTATGCACGAATGTGCATATATGTGCACATGTATGCAAATGCCTGCGTTTTTGCATGTGTACATGGGGATGGCTGGAGGGCACATGCATGTCCATATGCCTTATCTCAGGTCAGCAAATATCACTGACACTGAGGTGCTGGCGGTGAGCGATAGTGTGTGTGTGTTGGGTGCACGTGAAGAGGGGCTGCCATATGTGGGTCAGATCCCTGCAGCCACTTCTGTGGAAGGTTCCAGGGTCAACCTTTCCATTCTCATGAGCCAAAAATCATCCAAGCCGGTCAGTTCTTTGTGCTTACAATCTTAGAGATGCATGAATGTGCCAGAACAAATTTTAGTTTGTATTTTGTGTTTACAACGATTAGGAAAGTCTTTTGAATTTCATATTATCAAGGTGGTTTTTAAAAATATATTTATCAGAGTAGCCCTCCGAATCTTTTCTTACATTTCTCGCTGATAGACACATTGCTTTCCTTGCTGATTTTTATAGTGTTAATACTGGCGACTCAGTGGATGAAGTCTAAGACTAAAAATTGGCAGACAGAAACTCAATCTGTGAGTTGTGTGTGAATCTAGAGGCTCCCTAGAGCTGTTTGGCCTTTGGGAGGTTACTTGGCCATTCTAAGTCTTAAGTTTCTCATCTCTAAAATGGGGATGCTAATAGTAATGGCCTCATAGGATTGCTGTAAGAATTAAATGAGATATTACCAAGGTTCCCAACCTGTGTGCCAACGTACAGTCTGCTGTGAGATACTGAATCCCTCCAAGGGAGAGGAGAGTCTCTCATGAGGCCCCAGCGACCAGCCTTAGGTCATGAGCCCTGCCCGGAGGGCGGCTGGCAACATAATGATGGGTCCCAGTGTGAAAAGAGAAAGCAAGGTCTCTTGTTAAAAAATTATTAGAAATGTCAAGAAAGTGGCACAGAGCATTAAACCAAGTGGCGGGGGGTGGGGGGGGTCCTTCTGTGCACATGGCCCAGTGCGATTGCACTGACAGTACATCCATGAGTGATGCTGCAGGCATTGAGCAGGATGAGTGATGCTGAGCAAGGGTGACATAGGCACCTGCTCCAGTGTAACGTGCTGAGGGCAGTCACTTGGTCTGAAGACTCAAGATTGAAATTGACAGCAGTAGCCAGCCACCGAATGTTCCTCTGCTCACCAAGGGAAAGGGGCCCACGGGCTGTGGCGGTGTTCATGTCCCAGATGCCCAGTGTGCTGTGGAGAGGTGGCCTGGTAGGGATGCAGGTGTTCCTGTTGTGCCAGCTTCAGGCAAGGGTCAAAATTTCTGTTTTACCAAAATTAGATGCTTCTGTCTCTTTGTGGCTGTGTCCATTTTCAGTGTCGTCTAAGCTAGCTGCAGAGTGATTGCTCTCACAATGCATGTACAATCTACAAATTCAAATCTCATCATGATTTTAAAATATTTGCCATTAAAAAAGTTTGACTGGGTTCAAAATAGTGACATTATTGTTAGAAATGTCAACGAAAGACCTTCTAGATTCTTTAAATATAATTTCAACTGATGGACATTTTTGAATGGTTGTAAAAATGGTTTAAAATTTTTGTGACCTATTCATGTGAACAAAATAAATGTCTCTTCAATGGTGAACATCATTTGCCATCCAAGAGACTACCTTTAAAAAGGTCTGGTTGGAAATTGTGACTAGCCATTTCGAGCAAAAAACTTGATATTTAAAAGATATGATCAAAGAAGGAAGCTCGAGTTTTTCATGAAACATTTGGAAATTTTACACAAAATCAACATTTAATGCCTGCCCTTTTGCTTTGTGTTTTATCTCTATCTTCATCATAAACTGTGAATTGAGTGTAATGGATTGTTTCAGACGGCACACCGGAGGGGGGTGTTGTTTGTCCCAGTTTCCCACCCCCATGTGCCGTACCTGCAGCGGCACGATGTGCAACTGTTGGGAAGCACCGAGCACCACATGTAAAGAGCCTCCTGGCATGTAGCAAGCAGTCCATAATATTAGTTATGCCATTAACGTATTATCGTCATCATTATTATACAGATATCAAGGAGAAAGCTCTGAGCTAGTTGTCAGAAATTGTGAGTAGGAGGCGTGCTTCTATTATAAACTACCTAATGAGTCTAAGCGAGTCTGCTTATCTTTTTTATGTCTGCTTAAAATGCAGAGGATATTACCTGTTCATCCTGCTCAATGTGCAATGTTATGTGACTCAAACGAGAAACTCGACATCAAAGATCACTGAGAAATAGGGACTATTTTGCTGGTTCTGTTATTTCTCTTTCTCTAATTCAGTGCTGTCCCACCATGTGTGGCTATTTAAATTTAAATTAATGAAAATGAAATATAATTGAAAATCCAGTTTCTGAGTTGCACCACACACTTTCAGCACTCAAAGCCACAAGTGGCTGATGGCTACCATATTGGATGGTGCAGCTTAAATACTCCTTGCCTCTTAATACAAATGTTCTCCCTCTCTCTTCTGCTTCCTATCCCATTTATGGATCCGGTAAGGAAGACTTACGTTTTTTATAGAGTCTTAATCCATAATAGGTATAAAATATTAAAAAGGCTGAGCTCTACTCCCCTTGGAATGGGAAGATGCCATTGCTAGTAGGATTTGGACCTTGATAGGTCTGCCTTGACCTCCTTGTAGCCTCTTGTCCAGACCCCTCGGCATTTTCACTTGGCTAGCAACGCTGGGGTGTTACAAGCAATAATGAAGAAAGAAAAAGCTAACTGGTGTAACAAGGGTTAAATCCAGGACTGTGGCTTCATGAGCATGATGTTCTTATCATTCCAACTGCCATCTTCATTTTATCATCACCAATTGTAATCATCAAGTTTTTTTATTTAAATCACTCCCATGGACCTTCTGCTTCTTTCATGCTAGTGAAACAAATGCCGAGTGGTGGCAGTCTGAAGCTATTACCATAGCCATCCCCTTACCCACTCATAATTGGGCATTTGTTACCCAGTCCATAAGTGAGAACGATTTTGCTGAAGGCTCTGAACAGCGTGTGGCTAGCCAGTGAATTTCAGGAGTCTGCTGGAGTCATTACTGTTGCTGTGAGGACACCTTGGTGAAGAAATACAGGGCTAGTACTATGTGGTGTTTCAACTGCTGTTAAACTATATCCTCACCACTTCCCAATTTCATCCAGGACATAAATTGTGGGCCAGGGTTTATTTGCATGGTTGCCGTGAGGGGAATCTTCTCTCTGATTGATTCTGGAACAAAATAGTATTTCTTTTGGCTGTTGGTTATTATTTAGTCAGATCAGCTGGGGCAGTTTGAAGAAACATTGGCTTTCTTCATTACCTTTGGAAAAGGCTCAAAATAGATTCGTATACTCCGTGAGCTCCCAATGACCACATTTTTTTTTTTTTTTAAAGAGAGCAGTTGCAACAACAAAAGTGACAGTGCAGTTAACCACATAACTAAAATCATGGTGTTAGCAATATTTGTTATAGACAAAAAATTTTACATATACGGCTTTTAAAGGCTTATAAATGTTTAGAAATAAAAACTGAGTTGAGCATATCTTCTAAATAACAAATATACCTTTAATTTGTAATAGATTTAGAAAATCATTAATTGTCCTCTTACCTTCTTATCTGAAATCTGCTAGGTTGATGGAAAGCACAAACATTTCAACGTGAATCTCACAGCCATTATTTCATAATACAATGTTTCTGATCCACTTTGGTCTGTAGAATTACTGATCTAAAAAAAGTCCAACTTTTTAAGCCTATTTCTGCTGGTTGTTTAGCTTTGCCATACCCCTCTAACTTCTTTATGATCTAGCTTTTCATTTGCTAAATGGGAATAATTCTTCTTTCCGTGCCTTACAGGGATGTCGCAAAGTCAAATACGGGATAATACATGAGAAAGTGCGCTGAAAACATTAGAACATGCAACACACATACAACTTAAGTTTGTTCCAAATTTTCTATGCTTTGTACTATAACCCATTCTTCTTGGTTATTTAACAAACAGAAATCTGAGAAGCGGTCTTTCTGCTACTTGAACAGGGCTATGCATTATATCTGGAAAAAATTGGGAGATGGTGAAGATGGAAGTAGCTTTGGTGGTGCAGGGTGCCTTCTCATTCTGACAGATGAAGAGCTGGTATTGGCTCTGAGCTTCACAAAACCACTGCCTCCAGATGTCGTTGCCTCAATGAGATCCTGTGGGGAGAGCAGAGGAATATGGCTTGTGTGCAAACTCCACCCTCTAGGGCTCCCTGAGGGCCTGGTTCTCCAAGGTAGCAACAGATGTCTTGGCAAGAAGGAATTGGAGACATGAGTGAGAAGATCCATCCTGTGTCTTTCTTTTCTTGCTTTCTTGCTTTCTCTCTCTCTGTCTCTCCCTCTCTCTCTCTCTCTCCCTCCCTCCCTCTCTCTCTCTTTTTCTTTTTCTCTTTCATTCTCCACCTCTGCCTCCTCCATTCCTTCTATCTCTTTCTCTCTTTTTTGCATAAATCCCTGCATTTCTGTGAGGGGTGTCCGATTTCTCACAGCACACAAAAGGATCACTTAAGTGTCCAAGAGTGACCCCTCAGGGACTCACCAGGCCAGTCCACTTTGTCGAACACCCTGGGCACAGTTAGGAGAACTTTGCTCGGCAATTTGGACCAGACAAATGAAATTGGGGAAGTAGAGTATTTCCCTCTGGTCTCCAGTTTTGACAGGGCCACTTGCTGGGGGGACACCAAATCTGCTGAACTCCTTACGCTCTACACTGGCTTTATCTGCCACAGTCTTGCTGTGTTAGTTTGCTGGGGCTGCTGTAACAAAGTATCATGAACTGAGTGGCTTAAACAACAAAAGCATATTGTCTCACAGTTCTGGAGGCCGGAAGTCTGAAATCAAGGTGTTGGCAGGGTTGGTCCCTTCTGTGGGCTGTAAGAGACAATCTGTTCCATGCCTCTCCCCTAGCTTCTGGTGGTTTGCTGGCCATCCTTGGCATTCCTTGACTTGTAGACGCATCACCTCCATCCCATCTCTGCCTTCATCTTCACATGGTGTTCTCCTTGTGTGTGTCCCAAAATTTCTTTCCCCGTTTTATAAGGATGCCAGTCATGTTGGATTAGGGACCATCCTAGTGACTTCATCTTAACTAATTACATCTGCAAAGACGCTACTTCAAAATAAGACCACATTGTGAGGTACTGGGGGTTAGGACTTCAACATATTGGGAGTTGGGGGGACACAATTCAAATCATAATACTTGCCTTCAAGCAAATAGCATGTATCAGGAAAGTGGGTGTGAGAGGTTAAAAAAAAGAAAAGAGAGGAGGAATATAGTTAAGCAGTATGAGAGACGTTGTTTTTCCCAAGGAAAGTTTGGGGGAAAGAGGGGCAAACAGGCCAACTGCCAGAGAACAGGGCTTGGGGTCCTGTTTTGTTAGAGGATATGTTAATGTGCCCCCCAGCAGTTCCCCACAGAACAGAAGAGAGAAAGAATTTGCGGTTTCTCTGCAGGAAAGCTTGTGATTCGGGCTGGAGTGGTACTGTGGTGTGCTGTCCTTCAGCACCTGGATGTTCAGTCCCCAGTTGCTTGGAGGGTTGGCTGCTGATAGCTCATAGCTGTGACCTTAGTGAATCGTTCTTGGCCAACAGAAGCCACCTTGCCCAAGGTTGGGCCCCCTCCCCAGGGGGGCCCTCATCCCATGACTGGTTGATACAAAAGTGGAAAGGCCCAATCCCTTGTTTTGATCCTGGACATCTCTGAAGGGCCATCCCAGCTTCAGTGCTCCTTGAAGCAGATCAGTTTCTCCTGCTGCCCAGTTCTATTTTCCTTACTATTTCACAAGTTCTGGTTTCGAGAGCACTCCTTAATGCAACTCTTGCTCACAAATCTTAGAGTCTCAGAGTCTGTTTCTCTGGGAACCCAACCCATAACAGCTGATCCAGGGAGTGGTCCTAGGAAGGACCTTTAAAAATGGGATCTTGAAGCTGGATCACCTGCTGGCAGACTGGCAGTGAGGGCCACAACACTGACGGCAAGGGGAGCATGGAGAAGCCTGGTCTTGCTGTAGTTACACAATTGTTAAAACTTTCACTGGTAGTGAAGAATAAGAAAATGGTGGGAGAAAATATTATTCGTGGGTGAAATAACTCAGGCCTTTGATATGAACTGGCGTCTCAGTTTGCTTGGGCTGCTGTAACAAAATACCATAGACTGGGGGGCTTAAACAACAGACATTTATTCTCACAGTTCTGGAGGCTGGAAGTCCAAGATCAAGGTGCCAGCAGATTTGGTTCTTGATGAGAGTCCCCGTCCTGGTTTGCAGATGGCTGCCTTCTCACCGTGTCCTCACAGCGTGGAGAGAGAGAGCTCTCTGGTCTCTTCTTATAAGGGCACTAATCCCATGATGAGGACTCCATTCTCATGACCTCATCTAAACCTAATTACTTCCCAAAGGCTCCACCTCCAAATACCATCACATTGGGAGTTAGGGTTTCAACATATGAATTTGGGGGGAGGGGACAGATATCAGTTCAATAACAATCAGGGTAGTAGTAATGATAAGCTCTACGGGATTGGATCACTGTTGCTGAGAGCAATTGATGCCTTAGAGAAGAAAATGAAAGGCTGAGGGAGATTAACCACCAGCTAAAGGCTCAGTGTAGAATCCAGAGGCCTCCCCGGCAGCATTTACAGAGACACTCATATCCTGTAAATCAAAGACAGGAAAGGCCAAGGATCAGACTGGGACTGAATTATAAGAGTAACATAGCACCAGATGTCAAGGGTCCTGATGAGGAAGAATGGGACCCTGAGAGATTGCATGGTGCCATCCACATTTCAACATCTTAAATTCCCAGAGTCCCTTGAACATCCTGGGCCTGAAGAAGTGGCCACACCTCTCTGTTAAAGGCTGGTAGCTTCCATTTGCTTGAAGGCAATGCACAGGCCTCAATCCTTCAAGGTAGCACCTAACCCTATCTCTGGTCCTGGCCATCAGGCCAATAACGCAGGCCAGATCCCAACATATCCAAACCAGGGAAGTGCTGGGCCTGCTAAGGACTATGCCCTGAACATGCCATAGGACCTAAGCACCGTGTACTAGCAAGAGCCAGGAGACTTTATATGAGGATGGATGCTGAGGGCACTGGATCAAAGGGAGCAGAACATAAAGTCAGGTAAAGGAGAGGTTATGGATATGGAGACAGACTGCAGTATTTAATACCTTGGCAAGGACCCTGGAACCCTGGGATCTGAGATCCTAGGAGACATTGCTATCATACTTAGGATGGTTTGGGAAAGTTTGTATAAGACAATGAGAGAAGGAACCAAAAGCTTCAGTGAAGAGGGCATACCACATAAGGCTGGAAACTCACCAGTCAACCCTGTTTCCCAAGAGAACACGGAGGGCATTCTGCTCACCAAAGCAACAAGAAATGAGCTGGTGAGAGGGGCACCAGCACCACTGAGAAATTCAGGGGAGCTGTCCCCTGTAGGTCGGGGCAGATGGCAGGAGATGCTGTTAGGTGACTGGGCTTCCATAGAAATGGGGATGATAAGATCCTAAATAAGAGAGGCTACGTGGAGGCACTTAGCTAGCAGAGGCAAGGTGGAGGCAATGATCATAATTAGCAGCAAAGTCAGAGTGGCAGCCAGGGGGCCTGACCCAGGGAGCCTGATCCAGGGACAGTGACAGAGAACATGGCAGTGTTATATAACTGACCCAAAGGCAGCCCCTGTCTATTACCATGAAGTTGTTTACTTCTTCGTAGCAGAATGAGCCCACCAAGGCCGAACTCAAAATTTTAAATTTAAAGCATCCAATTGCTTTAAACATAGCCCAAATGGATTTCTGGCCACTTAGAGCTTGCTTTCTTGGCATACCCTGCAAAACATCTGTACCCAACATCTGCTAGCCATAGCCATGACAAACCCTGGGGCTATCAAACACTCCCAGGCCTGCTGCCCTTTGGAGCTCTCCCCAGCCAGAGACTCCCTGCCCTGCTGCAGTGACATCTCCCAGACACCTAAGCCTCCCCACCTTCCCCTCTCCTCTGGGAGTCCTCTTGCCTTCTACCCCTCTGGATGGTGGCCCCTTGTCTCTGGAAGGGCGCCTGCAGTGAGGGACTTCCCTGTCAAAGCACCTAAGCAAGCTCATTGTGTGCTACTGCCCTCTTATGGTCATATCTTTGTCCTTGAAGAGCCGTGAAATCCTTCAACTCACTACAGGCACCCCAAGGGACAAGACAGATGAAGAGCCAACAAGGGCATTGCTCAATCTATAGCATAAACAGAAACCCAGGAGGAGTGGTCAGGAGGCTGAGGGCAGCCCTCCAGATAAAGTCATGATCCCTTGCCCAGTTTCCACACCTGAGCAGTTTTCAGACCTGGGACCTACTGAATGAAGCAGAGGAAGGGTCCTGGGGCCCCACAACACTGTGCCGAGTCTACTATCATTGCCAAAGTCCTTCTCTAAAGCAACCTATGGCCATTTCTTTGAGTAATTGCTCCCTGGGGAAAGGTCATAATTCAGACATTTGGAAGACTATTGGATACAGGTTCCAAGGTGACATTGATACCTGGGTACCCAAAGTGTCATCATGGCGCCCCTGTTAAAGACAGGGCATATGGGATCCTGATAATATATGGATTTCTGTCCTGGGTCTGGCTCACAGTGGGCCCACTGTGCCCATCATCCATCTAGTGTCATCTCCCTTGTCTCCAAATGTTTTATCAGAAAGGACATACTTGGTAGTTGGAAACCCTCACATTCGTTCCTTGGTCTGTGAGTGAGAGGGACTGCAGCAGAGAAGGCTGAATAGCGCCTCTGAAATTTCTCCTTTCCCCTAGCCAAGAGAGCAAATAAAAAACAGTATCGCATCCTGACAGTGGAGTAGGAATAGGAGTAGGAGTAGGAGGAGAGATTAAGGCCATTCTTAAAGACCTGAAGGATAAAGAGATGGTGGTTCCTTTTATATCCCCATTTATCCACATCCGCCAAGCTCCTACAAAAACCAGACAAATCTTTCAGGATGACAGTAGACAATCACAAACTAAAACAAATAGTAGTTCCAATTACAGCTGATGCACTGGTTACAGAGTCTTTGCTAGAGCAATTTAAGATAGTCTCAGGCATGGTATGCGGCCATTAATCTAGCAAATGCTTTCTTTTCCATTGCCCATGGAAAGGAGGCTCAGACATAATTCACATTCATATGGGCCAGGCAAGTGTACACATTTATGATATTCCTCCAGCGCTACGTTTGCTTTTTCATCTTCTGTCATAACATACGCTAAAGGGAGCAGGACAATCTGGACATCCCTCCGAACATCACATTAGTCCACTCTATTGACATCATGTTAATCAGACCACATGAACAAGAGGTGGTAAGTACAGTCATGTGTCGCTTACCAGGAGGGTTATGTTCTGAGAAATGCATTATTAGGAAATATTGTCATTGTGCAAACATCATAGAGTGTACTGAAGAGGAACAAAACTTGCCATCCCAAAATGTTTCTCTTTAACATGAGGATTATTTTAGGCTGGTTATTTCCAAGAAACAAAAGATTCAGAAAACTTTTCTCGTTCTCTCTCCCTTAACTGCCTCCAACAATTCAGATTTAAAAAATCTGTCTCAGGGGCCGGCCCCGTGACCCAGTGGTTAAGTTTGCATGCTCTGCTTCGGCGGCCCAGGGTTTCACCAATTCGGATCCTGGGTTTGGACCTAGCACCGCTCATCAGGCCAAGCTGAGGTGGCGTCCCACATGCCACAACTAGAAAGACCTGCAACTAGAAAATACAACTATGTACTGGGGGGCTTTGAGGAGAAAAAGAGGAAAAAAAAAGATTAGCAACAGATGTTGGCTCAGGGGCCAGTCTTTAAAAACAAAACAAACCAAAACAAACCTGTCTCAGGAAGTGAGCTATCACCTTAGCATCACTTGAACTAGGTGGGAGACAGGGAGGAACCTAGAAAAGCCAGTTTGTTGAGCTCCCCGCAGTGTTCTTCTGTTTCTGTGTGGCAAAACACTCATTTTCCAAACATTTGCTCCTTTTCACCTAACTGTGAATTGCCTTCCTTCCATTTGAAGCCCTGGACTTCCTGCACCCCCCCACATCTTCTTTTGTCTTTAGCTGAGGGTAGTATTTAAGGTGAAGGCTTTGGCCATTCTGGTGAGTTGTTCAGTTTTCCTGGGTTTCTCCCATGTATACATGTTATTAAACTTTTGTTTGTTTTTCTCCTGTTAATCTATCTCATGTCATTTTAAATCTGAGACCAGCCAGGAGAACCTAGAAGAGGAGAGGAAAATTTCTTCCTCCCCTGCATACTTACACAAGCCAACAACACACCTAGGCTATATGGTCCCAATCTTATGGGACCACTGTTGCATATTCCCAAGGTCAGCACATATCCCATGAGCAGTTGATGTTGGAGCACAAAGGCACAGGCTTCTTGCCTTGATTTGGGACATCTATGAAGGGCCATCTCAGTTTCAGAGTTCCCTGTGGCCCATCGAAGTCAACATCTCCTTCTGCCCAGTCTTACTTCTCTCATTCGCCCTCATTCACTGTTGACCAGAGCATTCCTCAGCCAACTTCCTGCATCCCAGGCTCCACCCCAGAGTCGGCTTCTCAGGAAATCTAAGCAAATTGTTTTCTCTCTCCTTCTTTCACCCTACTGTTTTCCCTCGTTCTTTCTCCTCTTTCTTCCCCGTTTCCTTTCCGCATAGGGTGACCATATATGCCAGTTTGCTGTGCACAGTCCTCTTTTACTCCTGGTAATCTGGTAACCCATCTGGCCCGTATCCCCTTTAATTCTCAAAAGGATCCTGATTTAGACTATAAATTGTGTGACCAGAGTTCATCTAATTCATCTCTTCTTCATCACACACGCATTCTTTACACCTATTATATTTTACTAGGTGCCGGGAATACACAACTGAGTAAGAGATTCCAGTCCTCTGAGCCCAAGCTCCAAATTCCTATTGAAATTGTCAAAAGAATATTATAATAAAAAGACATATTATCACTGGAAACTAGAGAAATGTGCCATTCTCATACAATAAACTTCAAGGAATTTCTCCAAGATCTATTACAGGTGAGACTGAATTGAGGGAAGGGTCTGCCTAGACAGATGTTTCCTTTGCATTCATTTCATGCATTTTCTTCAGATGAAAAACTACCTAGGGACCACGGAAGTCACCCCACCAGCGTGCCCTAACTCAAAGCAGCCAGGGCAAGAGACGAAGTAGGGGAGCTCTTGGTTCTTCCTGTGCCTCCCAGCTGTGCAGGGGGCACAGAGGGATTCTCAGGGGGAGAGGACTGCTCCAGCACTTATAGCAGTCATCTTTTTGGGGATGTGTCTTAAACACAGAGTGGGCACTGCACAGGTTGGCCCTAACGAGGGCAAGGGAACCCCTAAATAAAGGTCAGTGCCCCTGTTAACATGGGTTGTCATAATAAACATGAAAATAGAACTCCTGGACATAAGGATGAAGCTCTTTAGTACACTGCCCCTAGCTCCAGCTGCCTTCCTGTTCTCCCTTCAGCAATGGAGCTTAAATCCAGAAAAGTAAAGTGGACAATAATTCTAAGCATTTCTCTTCTTTCTTCATTGAGTCCTGGACGGACTGAATAGAAGGCATACAAGACTCCATCTCAACTCCCATTACCTGAAAACATAATAAAAATAGCTAAACTGTATCATTATCATATTTTATAGATGAAGAAACTGAAGCACAGAAATGTTATGTAGCTTTCCCAGGATAGTCAAATTGACTCCCCTCGATAGGAAGAGCAACCAATAGATATGCAAAGTCTTTAGACATTTAAAGAGAATCTGTAGTTAAAAAAAGGAGATCAATTTGATGAACCAGTGTAGAATCACTGGAAAAAGGATGCTTTTAAACAACTTTTAAATAATTGTCATCATAAAGAGAGTAGGGAACTCACTGGGAGCTAACACCTAGTGTCAACATTCTGTGAAAGGATTCTAAACAATTCTTGGGTATTATTATCAAACAGAACTGTAATGGAGGCAGTGCTATGGTTGTGAAAAATAAGAATATCCCCATATCATTTCCAAAAAATTACTCAAAGAGGTACTTTGGTCAACTGAGAAACATACCTGAAGACAGTATAAACTATCGTTAAGGCAACTTTTCTGAGCCATGTCAAAGTTTTATTTCAAACTTGCCATGAGGGAAGAGTGTCATTTCAAAGACTTTTCTCTTGGAAGAGAAATTTATAGAAAAAAGAAGGTAGTACAATAAAGGAGTGCCAATTAATATTATCAGAATCCTCTCAAGGCTCACAACTTCTCAGAAGGTGCTCTTAATCTCAGTAAAGTCTATCAAAAAATTGCTTAAGAATGTTAATCCTTTCCCAGAAGGAATTGTAAATTACATAACACACATAAGGAAAGTTCTGTCCCAAACCAGATTTAGGACAGTTTTCTTTCTTATCATGTTAGAATGTAACCATCACACATTTTTTGTGGCTCACTCAATGGAGAAAACAAAATCTGGACCATTATCTTTGACCATGTTACAAGTTAAACACAAGAGAGATGAAGCACATGAATATGAAAGAGATAAAACTATAATAAAAGCAGGGGGTATTTCTTTGTGATCTCCGGGTACAGAAAGACTCTTAAAGTAAGACCCCAAAGCACAAAAATGGATGGAAGTGACTATATAAAAATGAAGCACTTCTCATCAAAAAAGGACAATAATGACAAAGTTATGGACAAATGACAGATTAAGAGATAATATTTGTAAGATCTAAAACTGACAGTGGATTAACATCTCAGCATACAAGGTACTCCTGCAAATCATCAACAGCAGCAGCAGCAGCAACAAGAAGCATTAGCAACAACAGTCTCCAAGGCTGAAAATCCAATGAGAAAATGAGCAATGCTCTGAAGAAGTGGTTAACTGGAGGGGGAACCAAATGGTTAAAAATTATCTGAAGAGATGCTCAACTCCACCAGCAATTAATGAAATACATATTAAAACAACAGTAAGATATAACTCTATCCATCAGATTGACCAAGATTAAAAACCCAGATAATACCAAGTTTTTGATGCACTGTTGATGGAAGTGTAAGCTGGAATAGCCTTGAAGAAAAAAAACAAAACACAACACAAAATTCAAATATACAATAATGGAAACAAGAAAATAAATTACTTCAGATATAGAAAATTAAAATTATCAGAAAATGCCGTACAGCTCTATGGTTACAAATTTTAAAATACCAATGATAGAATTTTCTATGAGAATAAAAATTACCCAAATATACTCACCAAGAGATAGAAAATTTGAATAAATCATTAACCATCAAATAAATTAGATAAGTTATCAAAGCCTCCATGCCTTAAGAGCAAGTTCTGTTAATTTTAAGAAACGTAGATCCTATGCTGTTGAAACTAATCTCGAACATAAGAAAGGATAGCGATTACTTTTACAGAGCTTGTGTAATCCTGATATCAAAACCTGAGGTGCTAGAGTTTGGTGCAAGAAATATAAACTGTTTCAAACATCATAAGCAGAAAGGGATTTAGTAAAGGAAATCTGGAGCTTGCAAAATTATTGGAAGAGTTGGAGAGGCAAACTGCAAGCAGGGCCTTAGGAATAAGCCACAGAACGGCAAAGAAGGTAAGCTCCAGGATGGATGGGAAGGCACGGGGGTGAGAATAAAGCACCGGTGTCAAGCAACCAAATACATCACACACTGGCCAAGACAGAATTAACAAGAGAAAATTGTAGATCAAGTTCCATCTTCCTCACTGGAATGTAAATTCCACAAAGGCATGGACTTGCATTGTTTGCCACGGTGTCTTCAGCAAGGTAAGTGTTTGATACATTTATAATGAATGAATAAATGATTGGCCCTGTTGGGTTAATTATAGAAATTCAAGGGATAGGCCAACATTAGTAAATTATTAATATAATTAATCACAGTAATAGAAAGAGGAGAAAAGTTATATAATTACCCTAATAAGTGCTAAAAATATATTTGATACAATTCAACATGTATTTGTGATCAAAATTCCTAGGAACCTAAGAGAAATACTTAACAATATCTGCATAACTCATTTTGATAATGGTATATTACAAAATATTCATAATATTCAGGTACAAGACAAGGTTTATCTCCAACACTACTATTTGCCATTGCATTAGAGGCCCTAGCCAATGCAATAAAACAAGTAAAGTAAATCAAGTGTATTTATTGAAGAGAAAAAGACAAAATTATCACTAAGTAGGTGATATAATTGTCTATTTGGAAAGTCTAACTGAATCATTTAAAAAATGACAAGTGATAAGAGGTAAGTAAGATGACTGATTGCATAACACATAAACAACTTCCCTATATTTCAACAATAATCAGTTGAAAAAATGTATTCAAAAACTACCTAGGAATGATTTAAACAAAATTTTGCTAGGCCTTTATGAAGAATGCTACAAAGTTTTACTGCAGGAAAAATGTAAATGAATAAACTGAGGAGCATGTAGTTTTCCTAGTTTCCAAACGTATCATAAATTTCCAGTTCCCATTTAAAAATCTCAATATTTATTTAATAGGTAGATAGACAATGACATTTCACATTTTGGGGGGGAATTATGGATTATTTAATAAATGCTATTGGCACAGCTAACCATTTGGTGACAGAAGTTTGATTTCCACCTCACAACATAAACCAAAATAAATTCCAGATGGCTTGTATTTGATATATGAACAGCAAATATGTTTTGAATAGAAGAATGTATAAATTAAGTATTTAAATATATCTATAACTAACCTTCTATTTAAATTAGTCTTCTAAAATTTTGGAGCTTATTGTTGAAGTGGAGCCAAGACCATAACAAACAAATCTATTTATTGAGGGGAAAAATTTTAATGGAAACAGAAATCATAAGAAAATATAGGTCAATATTGAAATTATTTTGGAATGGGGAAGGATTACCTAAGAATGACACAAAAGGAGGACATTATATTGGAAAAGATGGACAGATTTAACTACATACAACTTAAAGATACTCTTTTTGTGGTGGGCTTGATTAATTGTCTAATCCACCTGCCACTCACAACCCCCATCTCTGAGGCCTGTCACATAGAGGATAGAAAGTAGGTGCTTGCTTTCTCAGCTACCCATTTGACTCTAGATAGCCACGTGACTTAATTACAGCATAGGAGTCATAGGGCTATTTCTGGAAAAGCTTTTGTTTTGCTTTACAAAGTGACAGAATCTTCTGGGACCTCTGTTCCTCTTGCTTCCTGCCTTGAGTGTGTGCTATGATGGCTGCTGCTGCATCAGCCATCTTACCACCTCAGACAGTAAACCTGAGACTGGAAGCTCAACATGCAATGGGTGGTGGGGTGAAGAGCAACAGAACCAGGGTAGTTATGGCATCAGTGAGTGCAAAACCTCACCTGGGGCCATCTACCACGAGACTTCTTGTCATGTCAGGTAAAATTAAACGTCTTTACCACTTAAGCCATTGTTAGTCACTTATTTTGTTACTTGCAGATGAAAACATTCTAAATGAAATACATCTATATCTGACAACAAAAAATTACCATAAATAAAGTTAAAGGCAAACAAAGATTGGGGAAAATATTTGCAACATATTCGATAAATTAAAATGAAATATCCTTAATAAAATAAGAACTTGCAACTCTCCAAAGATGTAAAGTGCCCAAAAAATGAATGAGAAACAATTTCCCCTTACTGGAAATGCATGAAATAGAAGTAAAACACGCACAAAGATACCAAAAAACATTTCCAACCTATCAAATCGGCAAATTTTTAAAATAAGAAAATAACTTCAAGGAGTAAGGAAGGTTTGGGGGGGGGCAGGAGAAGGGAGTGTAAATTTAGTCTCTCAAGAGGAGGATTTGTCAATCTGTATCAAGGCTTAAAAATATGCACCGCCTTGATTTTGCAATTTTGCTTCTAGGACTTTATCTCAAGGACAGAATCACAGTTATGTGAAAAGCTACAACTACAAAGATGTTCATCACAGTATTGTTTATAATGGTGAAGAACTAGAAACAACTTAAACGTTCAACAAGAGCAGACTGGTTAAACAACTTGGTATATCTTTTCTGGATAATGAAATACTAAGCCAATATTAAATGTTACCGTAGGAAAATATTTAATCGTATGGAAAAATAAGCTATATTAAGTGAGCCACAAGGTTACAAATCAGTATGTAGAAATACGCGTAGAAGAAAGATTGGGAGAAAATCCACCCAAATAAAACAATGGTTTTTTATGTTGATGCGATTAGGGATGGTTACGAATTTATTTTGTTGTTGGTTTTGTTTGTTTTTATATATATTTTTTCTGCAAGAAATATGCATTTTCTTTGCAATTGCAATAAAACTTGCAATTAAAAAGGGGCTTCTAGAAGGCTTTATTCCTGTCGAATACAAAATTTTGGAATCTCTGTCTTCCCCTGGCCCCTTACCCTCCACGTTCGCTCCGTCTCGGTTCTCTTGCTTCTGCTTCTCTGTCCCCCAGGTTCGTGTAGCGCGGATTCTGGAAAGCGCTGCTCCGAGAGCTCAGCTTTGCGGGGACCGAGACCCCTAGCTCGAGGAGAGCGGGTCTCCTGCGGCGGGGTGAGGGGGCAGCGAGGGACCCCCGCCTCTTCTGTGAACCTCCGAGCAACTGACCGTAGGACCTTTGCAGAACTCCTCGCGATTTTCTTCAATTCTCTGGTGATTTCCACGATCCCAGCATGCCCGCCCGCCTGCAGCGGTCCCACAGCTAACCGCCCTCGCGTTCCGGGTGCGACCTGTCACCTTCGGCGGGAAAAGGCAGCGCTTGAGCCTGAACGCAGACTCCGAGGAAGTCGCATGCCCTACCCGGGAAAGGCCCCCCACCCGGTTACCTTCCGTGCTTTCTGACACCTGCGTGCACCAAACAGGTGCCAAAGCATCTTCCTAGACATAATTCGGGGTTAACAAAAAGTACGGAGCGCCCACTGCCGGAAGCAGCCCTGTGCCAGGCCCAGGAGCTACGAGGACAAGCCAGCTGGATTCCTGCCTCACGGAGCTCACAGGCCGGGTGGGGAAAGGGGTGGGTCGGGAGCGAGCCGTCCCCTTAGGAGACTCCTAGGACCTAGTGAGGTACAATAAGAAAATACTGTCGTGCTCATTTTACAGACGCAGAGGGCGAAGGGAAGCAAACGTTTTACTGAACACCTACTTCGTGCCAAGCATTTTCACCTCATCTGTCTTCTTATCGGCAAAGCAAAGTGAAGCTCTGGGGAACCAGTATCCCCATTTTACCACTAAGGAAACTGAAGTTCAGAGGAACAATACCCCCACGTTACTGCTTAGGAAACTGAGGCTCAGAGGAGTCAGATCAAACGCGCAAGACCTCACCAGTAAATGCGAGGCTCTAGCCGGGTCTGGGGCCACCAAAGCTGCAGAGTGTCTTCTTGGCTGCGCTGCCCGTGGTGTGGACCACCTGGAGCGCCGCAGTTCCCCCGGCTCAGAGCTGCAGAAAGTGCGGGAGCCGGAGCGTTTCGCGGCCTGTGGTCCAGCGCCCCCTATGTGGCGCGGCCAGCATTGCCCCAAACGTTGCTCCAAGAGCTTCCGGGCCCTTGGACTGTTCCCGCGATGGGGACCCTAAGCCCCGTGAGCCCCTGTCCTCTCCTTCGGGAAACTAGAGTAACTGGAAGTTCTGTCCCGCTTTGAGGGTGGGACGGAGCCGCCCAGCCTCGCGGGCTAGCTCTGTTTTCCCAGCTGTTGCACGGGTTTCTTCAGGCGCCACGTCCCGTGCGCCCTGGACCCACTAGCCTCGAAATGCGCGTCCTGATCCACCGAGGTGCGGGGGGGGGGGGGGGGGGGGGGAGCGGTGTCCCATCAGCCAGACATAGAATTTCTAGGCCTTGGGCAGTGTTTCAGGAGATCGCACACTTTGAAGTCCAGTTTACACCGTTGAAGACAACTTGAAAGCATGCATTTTACTCGTGCCTCTTCCCGATTTTCTCTGTTGCCACCTGAGATGTGCGGTGTGCGTGGAGGTGACGGTGGTGCTGTGTGTGTGTGTGTTGGAGGAAGAGATCGCCTAGTGCCAAATGGAATGAAATTCTAGCTGGTGCCATGTTTGTACTTGTACCCCTCTACCCCCCAACATACATAATCCAGGAGGGGGGAGCCGGGAAGACAAGTGTATTATGGAGAGGAAAGTTGGATCTGGAAGCCAAGGATGTGTTTCTAGGGTCTTGGATGAAGAGGCGACCTGTGGAGGGGTGAAGGGGCGCCTTTTGTCACTCCTCCGCTCTCTGAGGAGGGCAGTCCCTGAGCACCTTGTGAGCTCGGGGCCTCGGTGAGCGCGTGTGCATGTGTGCGCGTGAGTGTACGTGTGAAATGTGGCGGCGCCGGCGCGCGGAGCGTACGCTCTGCAGAAATATGAATAATCAACACATCGCTCACACCTCGGCCGCCAGCCAGGAGGGAGCTGGAGGTCCCGGGGGGGCTTTCCCCTGCCGGCTGGCGGGGGCGGGGACCACCGGGAAAAGAGGGGGGTCATTTCAGAGTCGCTCTTCAATTTTCTTTTCCCCTAAACTGAGCTGAGAAACCGAAAAAAGGAGACGGGGGGGAAAGTCATAATTAACTTTTTCTGTTTCAAGGCCTTAAATTGCACGCCATTGGGGTGTATTGAAAGTGGAAGACCCGCCTGGGTCTTTGTTCCTTATTTATCAGCTGAGATGCCATTTGTCATTTCCTATCCTCATTTTGTACATCTCTGAAATGGGGGCATAGAAATCCCACTCAAAGTGTTGCTGTCAAGTTTAAGAGTAAAAAAGTGTATGGCAGCGCCTGGCACCAGGAAGTGCTGGACGAACGTCCTGCTTCCGTCCGTTTGTCCTTTGCTCTCAGCCTTGTCCTCCGTGGAGACCTTCTCTAGTGGGTCTCTTAATGCGGGTCAATTTGCCCTGAGATCGCTGCGCCTTAATACCGCGGTGACGGAGACGCCAACGTCTTCGTGCACAGGTACCTAGAGGGGCTCTAACCGGCCGACTTACAACCCCGGGCCTGACGCGCACGACACCCACCCACCCAGAGAATAGGTCGCCAGGTTCGCGTGGAGGCCGCACCAGGCACTTCTGTCTCTACAGGTCGCCTGTCCCCAACACGCACACCTCCCGGCTGCCAGTCCCGCGCGGCGGCGGGCCCAGATCCCACGGCCGCGCTCCAAACCCCCAAATGCGGCTACTGCCGCGAAAATTTGTTCTCTTGACCTTTCCGCTTCTCTGCCTGCTGGAGCTCCCTCACTGGCTCTGTACCCGGGATGAGGGGATGGGAAGGAAGGGTGCTTCCTGGGGAAATACTGCAGGGAGAGGGAGCAGGCGAGAGAAGAGGAGGAGAAAGAGGAGAGAGGAGGAAGAGTATTTCTGGAGTTGCCAAGTGTTATGGTAGAGCCAACTCTGGGTCCTTCAGTCCATTTTGGTAAACTCATTTCAGTGACCCGAATGGCCTCGCTGCAGCACCATGTGTCTGTAGAACGTCCTTCCTCAGTATTTCTGCAGCTATTCCCGCTCGAAGCCCCTGCACTATGTAAAAACAAATCCAGAAGCGAATCTAACTTCTTCCCAAATTGTCCTAAAGGGAACTGTTCGGTATGGAAGGTGGAGTCCTCGTGAAGTGTTTGTGGCCCATTAGTGCACAGAGTAGTTTCCTTTTCCCTCCCTCTCCAGGGAAGTCTCATTTATGGAGCACACAAGTCCAGTTTCCGTAAGAAAAACGCCAAAGCTGAAATTTGGAGTGGGAGTTAGTGGAGTTGGATATTAAAAAAAAAAACCTTAATTCACGAAGAATTGTGAGCTAAATATTCGGCAGGGTTCTGAGATGGCGAACAAATCCATTTATTTCTACTCAGACAAATAAAAAGCAAAGTTTCCAACTAAAACAAACAAATTGGAAAATTCGCGTCCGAAGAGAGGCTTACGGGGACCGCCACTTACTTCTTTTACAAAACCCAGACTGACCCTGTGGATCGAATTCCCTGGGTACTAGCTGGGCTCTGTTCTTCTGGTTGCCTAGACCCAGGCGCCGCAGAGTGTGTCTCGGGGTGGGGGTCAAGGTCAGGTTGTGCATGTGTAGGGGGGCTATTCTCGCACCTCGGATTTCAACCCAGGGCCCTGCCAGTCGAGAACGAGGCTGAGGCTCCGAGAGCAATTTTCTAAGGAAAATTTCCGAACCTCTGACCCAGAGGAGAGACGCGGTGCCTAGGAGGCTGGAGCGATCGAGATTGGGGAAACTGGCCTTAAAACCAGTCCAGAGGAAACCCAGCACATCGCGCTGAGGGGCAGATGTGAAACCTGAACGGGGAAAACCCGGGGCTCCTTGGGAAGAGTGAACAAAGGAGGGGACAGAGTACAAGATGGAATACCACCCCCCAGCTCTGTGTTGTGAATATAGATTGTCGTGAAGAATTCACTGTTCATCTTGGGTTTTTCTGGACCCGGCTCGGGGCCGAACGAAGCTCGCGGGCCCGGAGCCCGGGAGGCGCGCGCGGACTCGGCACCCCCGCCGCGCCGCGCTTCCCGGGGCCGCAGCTGCGCCTGCCGGGCCCCCGTGCGGCTCGGGGCGGGTTTTGTGCGGCGTGTTCGAAAGCAGGTTTGTTTGCGGGTAGCCGGAGGCGATGGAGATGGGAGCGACCCTCCAGGCGCAGCCGCCGCGCTCGCGCCATCACTAACCGACGCTCCTTCCTTCGGCGCGGGTGGCCGGCTCTGCGCCCACCCCTCCCCAAAACCTCCACAAACCTAATTACACCCAACTCAGTGGACAGAATTGCTCCCTGCTCCCCGAAGGCCGGAGCGCTGCCTTGCCGGCCCCAAGTTGGCGTCCCCCGCCTCCCTGCCCCCTCCGCCCCGCGCCGGTCGCTAGCCCAGGGACCTTGTCCCAGCCAAGAGGGAACTTCGGCGCCCGCGGCTCGAAGCCCACAGGGCCCCCGGCAGCGTGGCGGACTTTTGCCCCGAGGGTCCCGCGCGGCCGCGGGGAGGGCGCCCCTAGAGCGGCGGGCGAGGAGCGGGGCGGCTCTCCCCCCGCCCCAGGTCGCAGTTCTGGCCTCGGCTCGCGCTACCTGCCTCCCCGCAGGGCACCACGGCCTCTGAACTTGTCTCCGGGAGGCGGGGCGGGGGCACCCGCCGTGCGCGGCTGTCTCGTTTGGGGCGGGCAGCAGGAGAAAGGACCAATTCATTCGCTTCCTGAGGGGCAAAATTTGGGTGGCAGCTGTTGCGAGACAGAAGAACCAGCGTCCCCGACCCTGGCTCTGCCCTTTAACCCCAGCCAACCCAGGGCCGAGGGGCAGGCCCGGGTCCACGGCTGCCTCGCCGCTCCTTGGGCTGCGCTCGGTACCTCTCCTGGGCAGCGTCGAGGTGCAGTAGATGAGAGGCCCCTTGAAAAAAAAAATCTCGGGGCTCATCTACAAGTCTTGAGGGGCCCAAGGGCTGTTCCACACTCTCTGCCAAGGAACACGAGGCATTGGCTCCGCTGGGCACAGACTGCGGGCGAGGATAGGGGTGGGTGGTTACGTGAGATTCGGAGAGATTTCTAAACAGAGTGGGCCAGGATAGAAGACTCTGGGTACCTAGTTTTTGCAGGGACAGAAATTATCTATAAAACCTGCGTATAATAGAGAATAGTCGAGTTAAAATGGGGTGGTAAGTTTCATTCCTACAAATTTCTCTCTCACCTTCCTTCTTTCTTTGGACAATTCTTATCTTACTTGGCTTTTGCGAGAGACCCGTTCCATATTCTGATACCCAATCGCCCTTCATTGCTCTCCCTGCCCGTCTTGTCCAACCAAAAGGACCAAGCCAGAGCCCTGGGGTCGGGATGCCCAGTCGACACAACCCAGAGGCTGGGGTTTCAGGTTCTCCGCCGCTCCTCCCCCCGTACTCAACTACTCCAGTCCCTGGACCCGAGGTTTGTGCAGAACGGGTCCGCGCACCCTCCCCCTCTCCCCATCGGTTTTCTGGTGTCTCGCCGCAATAGTGACCTGCGCTTCCTGAGCACCATCCGCCCGCGCAGTCTAGGGTCGCGGTTTGCCCCCGGGGTAGAGTGGAGGCGCGGACCGGTCCTTTCTCAAGAGAGCGGCCTTTTCCCAAAGTGCGAGCTTCCTGTCCGCCCAGGCAAACGAGCTGTAAGGCGCTGTGTCCTCTAGCGGCAAACTCTTGCAGTTCGTTTGTGAGCACCCACCTACCCCTAAGGGATCTGGTCTGGACTCAGATCAGGCTCAAATTTGAGTCCTAAGTGGGAGGAAAGTGTCCTGAAAGTAATCCAGGCTTTCGCCAAGGTCCCCTCGGTAATGAGGCCGGGAGGCTCGGGCGCAGTCGCTCGAACTGCGGAACAGCTGATTTGTCTCCTCCACGGCAGATGGTCTTTGAGCACAGATTTGCATTCATTGTCTTCAAATCTGTTTTCGCGCTGGTGTTCTAGATTTCAGCAGCAGATCTACGCACAGATCAGAATACAAAAGGAGAAGCAAGAAAATAACACCCAGCCAGGAGGATTTTTAATAGGCACTGCGAGCTGCCGGGCGTAGTTAAAAAGCCGTCTAGGGTTTCAGCTGTTGGGCCGAGCTGCCGCCGCCTCCCGGCCACCAGCCCGCGGCCAGCACCGCGCCGCGGGCAAAGTTCCCGCGACCCCCCGCCGCCTCCCCGCAGCTCTCTGCAGGCCCCCCGGGCTCGGGGACCCCGAGGGAGGAGGGGGAGGGGGCTCCCGGGACAGCCCCGGGCCGCGCTCTCGGACTCAGCCTGCCGCGATCTGTCAGCAACCTCTCTTCTGCAGGGCGCGACTCCCGCTCCCCTCCGCCCGGGGGTGTTTTCCTTAGCTCCTTGACCGTTTTCCCCGACCCTCTATTTATTTGAATAGCACTATGAGCCATGTTCGTCCCCCTACCCGACCCCCGCTTTCATTCATACATCCTCCTCTCTCAACAACTTGTAAACCGCACGCAAAATCTAAGTGTCACCATGTAACTCCAGGAGACTGAGGAGAGCCGTTCAGGGAACTGGGTTACACTGGGGAACGTTTGCACAAAAAATAAGTACATGTGGTCACACTCTCCGCTTCTCCACAAACATGCTCACAGATCCAAGCCACGGGAATGAATGTGCCTGCCTCTCCGCAGGCTACAAAAATCTGCATCTAGAGGCAGGAGCCCTCGAAGCTTTCCGCTCCCGCAACCAGAGCGCGCGGGCGCGTCTACCCTGCTTCAGCGTGGGATTTGGGGGCCCCCATCCCACGCACGCACACGGGATTGGGGCGAGGACGCAGCGCCTGCAGCTTTCTGTCCCCTTTCACCTCCCGGCCTCCCGGCAACGCCGAGCGCGCCGCGCGCTGCCTGAGGACGTCGGCCCGGCCTGCCCAGCGCCGGCCAATCCCGAGCGTCCATGCAAATGAGGCTCCTTATCGGGCCTCGGCTCCGCCTCCCGCGGTCCGGGCCGTAGTAACCCATTCATGGGGCCGGCGCGCGGCTGCAGCCCGGCTCCGCGGCGCTCGCAGCCACCGCCTCCGCTCGGCTCCGGGTCTTCCCTTTCCTTTTACAACTGATTCTGTTGGGGATTTTTTTTTTTCTAAATTGGCGCGGTGGGGAGGAGCAGGGAGGAGCAGGGAGGGGGGGCCCAGGAGGAAGGGTAGAGATTAGGCAGCCATCAATCTCCTCCTGCTTCTCCCAGAACAGGTGATGCTTCTAAATTGTGATCACTTTCTGGAGGCAGCGCTGCCGCTGGAAGGATGCGAGCGACCTAGGGCGGAGGGCCTGAGGCGGCAGATCTGAACTTGCGGAGGCTAAACCCAAACTTTAACTACATCGGTCCGCACCTCACGCGTGAAGCAAAGGACGGGTTATTATTAATTTTTCCCTCCAAGAGAGTCTGAAACTTCGGCACTTGATCCCTTTTCTTGGATTGCTTTGGAGGAGACGGTATCGTGACAGCGTTGGGAAGAGTGAGGACAGTGTTGTAACTCTTATTTTTAAACCGATAGTAGAGCAGACTTTTTAAATGTTTGGGATTCAAGATACTTTAGGAAGAGGACCAGCTCTGAAAGAGAAATCACTGGGGACCGAGATGGATTCGGTCAGGTCCTGGGTCCGGAATGTCGGCGTGGTGGATGCCAACGTCGCGGCGCAGAGGTAACGAGACGGCCGAACAGTTATGCTCGCAGTGTCTCGCTGGTTCGCTCTCTCGCTCTGTCTCTGTCTCTCTGTGCCCCCCACCCCCACCCCGCTCGCTCGCTCTCCCCCCATCTGTCGCTCTGGCCCCGCGCGCTGGGGCCGGCAGGTCGCTGCAGTCAGGGGAACCCTTGCCCCGCAGCCAACACTCGAGTTTCTGAACTCCCCGGGTAGTTTGTGTTTCTCCCCTGCTACTTCCCCACGGAACAGTCTTTAGGAGGAAAAACAACCAAGTAGTATCCTACGGCTCGCAGCTCAGCCCCTGGTCCTGCGAGGCGGGCCCGGGCCGCAGCTGGCAGCGGCGGCCGCGGGAGCAGAGCCGGCTTCCGCGCCACTCCCGGGTTTCCCTGCGCCGCTTGCGAGCGCCTCTCCTCCCGCATCTTGCCAGGCGGTTCCCGGAGCCCAGGAGCCCCGCGGCCAGATGGCGGCGGGAGGAGCGGGAGAGGCTGGAGCGGCTGCCTGGGAAGGCGAAGCGGCCGGGAGCCCTGGGAGGGGGCAGGCTGGAGGGTCCGCGCGCAGAGAGAAAACAGTGGGCCAGACGCAAGCAGGAGGGGTTGAGGGGAGAGAAGAGATTAAAGGGAAAAGACGAAGGAGTAGCAGTAGAAGGAGCCGCAGGAGAAGAAAGGCGAGGAAAGGAGACGCGCCGCAAACGCAGGCATCGCCAGCCTGTAGTTTGGCGAGTCCCTGAAGTTGACTTTCTTTCTAAGCATCCCCGTGCTGAGATGCTAAACGCCTTGCCCAGAGTGCCACCCCACGAAGACATTCTGGTCCCCCTCCCTCATCACCACTGCTGAGCCGGAGTTTGTGGTCGCCTTGTCCTTGTGTTCGGGAGACAGCCCCCTTACCCCAAAGAACCCACGAACTTCTTCCCACGACTTCTGCCTCCCTATCCGCTCTCCTGGCTATCCCCCTCGAAGTCCCGACACCACGCGGAGAAATTCCTCCTTTCCCAGACAGGCCACGTCTCCAGGTGTCCCGGGTAGAGCGAACCAGCCGCCACTCTTGGAGAAGAGGAAGCAAAAGTCGCCTCGCTCCGGAGAACTGGGGGGGCGCCGGCTCCCTCCCTCCTGCCCGAGGCTGGGACGCGCCAGTATCCCTCGGCAGACGGCTCACCGCGGCGGCGGCTTTCCGCAGCCGTCTGGGGACTCGCTCGGCTGCAGACCGAGAGAAATCAGGCAGCGCTGCTCAGCGGGGTCCGCGGCGCATTTCCTAAGCCGAGCTTCCTTAAAGACACCTCCCCTGCTTTCCTTCTTTCCCCGGATCAAATAATTGTTAAAATTGGAACAGGAAGCCTGAGTGGGAGATTCTAGCCAAAATTTCACACTCTTCAAAGGAGTGTAAGTGCTCACGCCCTGGGGCAAGACGCCCGGAGACCCCAGCGCCACGGGGCAGCTGGGGCAGATGCGCGCTCGCCTGGGTCCCGAGTCTCCTGTTAAGTGTGATCTGGCGGCCAGTTTGTCCCCGGCCGCGACAGGTCGGCAGGGAGGTGTGTGCACATACTCCCTACGCTCGAGGGCGCCTCCCGGGTCCTCCAGTGTGCGATTTGAGGGCCGCGGATTTGGCTGGCGGCTCTCCGAGATGCGGCTTGAGCGGGGATCTAGGCCCCAGGCGAGGACACCTTCTGTTTCTTAGCAACATTTTGGCTTCTTCAAGCTCAGCGATTTTGGGGGCGGGGTCCCCAGTTCGTGTTATCCTCCGTGGCCCGCGGTCCTTAGTACTGGTCACGGGGAGTCCTCCCTGCCGCTGTCCCGGGAGTAACTTTTCGGAAGAGCGAGGGAAGCGGGGGTGAGGCCTCGGGGCGCAGCACCGAGACTTGGGCTCTGGGCTCCCTGCCCGCCCCCAGGGGATTCTCGCCCACAGTCTTTCGGAAATAGCGTGGGGGGCGTTGTAGGCAGTAACGCCAGGACGGGTAACTCCAATGAAAGTGAAGGAAAGGGTCACTTCAAAAGTAAAAAGGCACTTATTCCCCTAACCTCAGAGGCCCAGTTCCGAATCCTGACCCAATTGGCGGGGCTACCTGAGGGAGAAGATTGGGGCGGCCCGACGGGACAAGAATTGGGCTGCCGCCTCGGGGGACCGCTCCGGGCCTGGGTCCGCAGCCGAGATCCTTTGGTCTCCTCTAAAGGCCCGACAGTGAGCTGCCAGGCTCTGGGACACCTGGAGACTGGAACAGCAGGCAGGGGCAGCCAGCGGCTAGCGGCATCGGCCCTGCCACCCGATCCCCGTGGCTACTACGACTCCTCTAAGGAGTCCCCGCTTCTCAATCCGAAGTGGGAAAAGGCCAGAGCGGTCCAGAATTCTGGACCCAGGACTTGGACCCTTAACCTGCAATGTCGCGTGGGCGCGTTGGTAACATCGTGTCTTTCTCTCCTTCCCCGTGTCCGGTGTCCCCCGTGTCTCTTCCTGAGCAGCGGAGTCGCCCTGTCCCGGGCCCACTTTGAGAAGCAGCCTCCCTCCAACTTGAGGAAATCCAACTTCTTTCACTTCGTCCTGGCGCTCTACGATAGGCAGGGGCAGCCGGTGGAGATCGAGCGCACCGCCTTCGTAGACTTTGTGGAGAACGACAAAGTAAGCGGAGTCCCCTCTTTCCCTCACGGTCTAATAACTACCTCCTTGCAACGCACTAGAGATTCCATCTGTCACTTGCGACACTTTTCCGCTCACATCAACAGGGATGACAAATCGAGGCTTCTCACCCCCAGCCTCTACATCAGCCTCTTTCGCTGCGCCTCCTTCCGCCCCCACTCCGGCAGCACGCGCTGCGGGGGGCGCTTGCGGCTCTGCGCACTGAGCCTCTGGGTCTTTGGCAGAGCCTGGTCATGGACTGACCGCGGCTACTAGAGCATAGTTTAAAAGTATATCCAAGGTCGCCGCGCTCGCCTTCTCCGGGGTACTTTTATAATTTTGCACCTGCCAGCGCCAGCAGGGTGGGTTAAATAGGCACTAGGTGGAAACTGGAAGCCCAGCCTTCTCTCCCACTCTGGCTCCCCAAGGCAGCGCCTGCTCCCCACCCAGGCCTGGGTTTAGGGGCTGGATTTGATCTCAGATGAAGCCGATGTGTGATGAAAGGAAAGTCTTTTGCCCTCTCTGAGCCTCAGTCTCCTCAGCTGTACAATGTGAGCTTCAGAGCAGGCTCTTCCAGAGGCCCCTTTAGAACCTGGGCCTTGGTCCCTGAGCTCGCGCCCCGGAAGCTCCAGTGGTGGCAGGATAGGGCCGAATGTTGCCCTTCCAAGTGGTAGATCTCTTCACGTTTCTGCCAAGAGAAGCCTTGGGCTTCCTAAGGATGGGCAGAACCTGATGGGTTGGGTGGGGTCTGTCTAAAGGCAGCGTTGACTCGGTGTCCATTTGTCCTGGCTCATTGTCACACATTTGAGGACATCTTTAACGGGGAGGGACAGAGGGTTGGAGACAGTCAACTGGCTTGGAGGTTTGGCAAGTTTGGGAGGTTGGCCAGTGGCAGACGCTCCTGCCCTTTGACCCGGGTCTGGGCAGGGGGTTGCTCAAAGCTCCAGTGTGAGGGGGAGAAAGGCAGCGGGAGACGGTATAGGGACGCGCTCTCTCTCCTCTTGCTCTCATTTTGGGGGGGCTGGAAAGAAAGGGACTCGAAGGCGCCTATCTTTTCAGGAACAAGGCAACGAGAAGACCAACAATGGCACCCACTACAAGTTACAGCTCCTCTACAGCAATGGTGAGCGCCCTGCACCTGCCGGTTGCCGCCGCGCCCTCCCTGGTCTCCTTTAAGGAAGGCGGTTGACCTTGTCGGGGTCGTTTGCATTGGCCTCTAGACCTGGGGAGAGGAGGGCTGCGGGAGGCGCGAGCAGGGCCAGGGGGCGGGTGGGTGGTCTTTGCTCCGAGGACGGCTCAGCCTGCGCTCCAGCCCGGAGCTGCTGCCTGGGCCTTGGCACCCCCGCGGGACGGGTTTAGGTGCCCGGAGCAGCTCCGCGTCCCTGACCGCGTGCCGTCCCCACCCCGCAGGCGTCCGCACGGAGCAGGACCTGTACGTCAGGCTCATCGACTCGGTGACCAAGCAGGTGAGCCCGGCGGTCCACTCTGCTCCTCCTCTCACGGGGCCCTGTCCGTCCCCTGCCCCCCGCCTGTCCCTGACCGCCCCATACCCTCCACTTTTTCCTGGGTCAGACTTCACTTGCCTCTCTCCACGTCAACCCGCACCTTGTCCACTCTGAAAAAAAAGTTTTTTCTCTGTCTCCACAATTGTCCTGGTTTTTTTCAGCCTGGCGAGACGCCGCGGGTGGGGGGAAGCGAACAAAGGAATGAAGAGGGGAAGCAGTTATTGGGAGCTTCAGCCCCGCTAAACATTCCCTTTTGCAAGAAATATGTCTTCATTGGGGTTAACTTCTCTATTATTATTTTGCTGGAGTTAACCAGGCCACAGCTCAGATTCTGTGCTGCGAGCGGGGACTCCTAATGCAGTAGTGGGCAGTGCGAGGAACCGATTTTGTGCTTGCTCTGAAGTCCCCTTCTCTTTGTCCCTCCACTCCCCTCATCTCTTCCCTTCCTGCTCCCCTCCCCCCATCCCTCCTTCTCAGCCCATAGCTTACGAGGGACAGAATAAGAATCCAGAAATGTGCCGAGTTCTCCTGACACACGAAGTGATGTGCAGGTAAGAGCCGCCTTTTCCTGCGGGCTTCGCTGGAGAGCGGGGCAGGGGAGCCGGACCCGCCGCGCTCGGGCGTCGGGGCGCTGGCTGTCCGGAGTGACTGCGCGCGGGAGGCAGCCTCGCGGGCAGCCCGACCCGGGGCCGAGTCCCTAGGACCCTTTCTTAAAGGCCAGATTCTTAGAGTATATCCATTAGGACTCGGGAAGAAAAGCCAGAACCACCCCCCTAGCGTCTCAGGAGTTTCCTCCGCTACGTGGCAGGTCTCTGTGGTCCAGGGTCCGCAGCAGCGCGGGGAGGGCGGACAGCCCCCGGCCAAGTTTGGCATCGGGACTTTCCCTGAACCGGTCCCCTACCCGAGGCCGGCCCTGCTCCGTTGCCGGCGATCCGGCCGCTCGCGGTAGGTTTCCGGGAGGGGCCACTTGTGGAGTTACTGAGTCAGGCGCTGGAACGACTCGCAGTCTGGGCAAGGGACCACCAGCGGGTCGAGCGGCCCATTTTCGGGGCGCTTCCCCCTAGCTGAGGCACCTGTCTACATGCGGCGGCGTTTTCTTCCTGCAGGGATGTTGCTTCTCCCAGGATTTCACGTGGCCGGGGAGTTTCATAGGCAGGAGCAACGCCCGACCGATAGGGTAGAAAGATCAGTCCGGTTCACCACCAGTGGGTGGGAGGGTGGGGCGAGGCCCGGCTCAGGGAGCTCTGCGGTCTGCAGCACCAGCTGGGTTCTGACGGCCAGGTCGTGAGAGGTGCAGTCTCCTACGCCTTTCCCCATTTTCTTTTCAGAGACTAATCCATTCCATTTTGAGTCGTTTCTTGTGCTTGACTAGAAGAAAATTAAAAATCAGAAGAAATTCATCCATAAACTTACTCATTCTCTCAACAGATGTTTATTGAGTGCCTAGAATGTGCCGGGTATCGGGGATCCCACAGCAAACGAGGAAGGACCTAAAAAGGAAACTCTGGGAAGAGGGTGGTTATTTTACCAAAAACATTTAAATATTTATTCGATACACCTTTTTCTTCCTCCAGAATCTCTGATTGGAGAGAAAGCTTCAGTTCTTCCTTACTCTGCTATTGCTTCAGTGAATGTCTTTCATTTCAGACTTTGCTAGTTTCGGGTAATTGCAGGCGGTCTGATTTAGCTTGGACTGTTTTATAGGGAGCTCCCCGCAGCCGGTCTCCCTCTCAACCCAGTCAGGAAGAAACCATAACAATCAGACATGTTTGTTTTGGTTTTGACCAAGTATTGGAAAAACAAGCTTTGCCAAATGCAAAGTTCCACTCTGCCAGTGGCCGCAGCTGAGGGGAATGGAGACTTCCTTGCCGGATGAGGCACCGGGCGATGGAGTGAGCAGAGAGCTGCTTCATTATCCCAGGGCCCCTCTGTAGATTCGTTCAGAAAGAAAAATGCACTTCCCAGATGAACATGCATGTAATACCTAGATTATAAATAGTCAGAACACTTTAATTTGGTTGGCTAATTGAAGGGCAGTTTTTTATTGCTCTTTATACTTTTTAAGTGTCTTTGTTTGGAGAGACAATCTTCTTAAAAAGAAAAGCAAAGAAAACCCCAAACTGGCCCATTGTCTGATGAATTATACCTATCACTTTAAATAATACTCGCAAGCCCCCTCCAGCTGTAGTTAAGGCTGACATTTTTATTTTTAAGCCCAATCAAATCCTCTTCATTTTATGCTGTTTAAGTAGCAGCATCAATTTTTAAAGCCTCTAGTTTAGCCTGCATTAGTAACACAATATAAAAATTTAATGTACTGTAACTTCTCTGCATTTGAGACCTGGGAAGATGCTCTATTTTCTTCCAAAACTAGAATTTAAAACAAATATTAATTATGGGTAAATGATCCATTGGATGGGTACCATGTCTGTAGCACGCGTGCATGCATGTGTGTGTGTGTTGGGAGATGAGCTGGGCTGGTGGCTGGTTTTGGATGTATCTAAAGGGAAGTTCTCATTCAATCTGTCAGTCGGAGCTGGTTGATTCTCCTGCAGGGGAAAAAGTTCCTTCTCCCACATTTTAAGAGCCAGTTATAGCAGTCAATGATTGAGGGATGAGTCAGATGCCCTGTTTCTCAATGATTATTACAGATACTTTGTTTCATTTGCATGGTATTCTTGGGCATACCTGGGAATTTCCCTGAATGGTTTTATTTTCTGTAATCTTTAGTAAAAAAAAGCTCATAAATTGTTGTTTAGCTTTGAGGGAGGAACAAATAAATCTCTTCAGGAATAACTTTTTCTCCCTTCCCTGGTTGTCTCTGCTCTCCCCTTGCCTGCGTTAGTTCATTTTGCCAATTATTAGCAAGGAGAAATCTAGTTGTTATGTTGCTGCCAGCCACCCCTGTGCCCTCAATGCTCAGAGGGTTAAAAGATATTATAATTTGAACAGAAGTCGTCTCAAGGCCTACAGCTGGCTAATAACAGAGTTGTATTGAGCGCGAGCAAACCCCACAGCTGTGACTTTTCGCCACAAGGCGCAGGCTAGACAGGGCCCTGATCAGATGGGCCAGCCGGGCAGTGGGGCCAGTGTCTTTACCGGCCAGATGGTGTGAATTTAGACACTTTTGTTATGCAATCGCAGGGAGGAGTTGGGGAGAAGAAAACAAAACAAAAGCCACCATGCTGTGCGCTTATTTGAGTTTGAAATTAGAGACAGATTTTTGAAAGTTGAGAGTTGAATTTTAAAAACGATTTTGGAGGGGAAAGGGCACATTTGCTTGTCTTGAGCAGGAGTTTGGCTGACTGGACACCCAGGGTCCAAGGCTGGGGCTTTTTTTCTTCCCCAGCCATCCCTCAGCCCTCGTCTTTCCCCCTTTCTGAAAAATGCAGGTGAGATGCAGGATTGGGATAAAATTTCTCATATCGCACCCCCCCCCCCCCATGCCCAGCTTATTTTATTTTTTCTCTTTCTCTCTCCAAAGACTCCATGAGGAGATAGGGAGGATGAAAGCGGCCTGTAAGCAAACTGAGAGTATTTCTGGTAAAAGGTTCTCCAAATGAGTACTAGAATAAAATAAACCAAACTAAGCCAAACTGAGGAGCAGAGGAACAACTTTCATTTTCATTCATTAGGAAAAAAGGGCACTTCTGAGCCTCTCCACGGTAGTGAGGAGCACACTCTTAACCTAGTGCCAAATTCAGTTTTCTTTTCTCTTTGTTTAGTTTTTCCCTTCTTTTTCTATTTTACAGTCTTGTTCAGTTTTTAAAAAACAGTTATCAGGAACTTCAGACTTAGAGCCTTGCTTGTTAGGAAATAACCATAAAAAGCCTTTTAACTAAAGTAGTTGAACCTGGATTTGGTCACTCAGGCTTTGTCTATACAGCAAAGGGAAAGGAGAATTGAGTTGGTTATCTGAGTAACTCAGGGACCCAGTTCCTTCACCTCAACTATCCTCGTACCTGATTCCAGAGCCATTGTTTGGGGACCCTGGCGGGTTCAGGAACCTCTCTCACCCTCCACTTCCCTTTGCTTATGAGGCTGGTGTGAGGACTGAATGTCATTAAAGAAATCGAATAAAGAATAACTAGGACATCTTGATGAGACCTTTTCTTTCAAAAGACAGGAAGAAAGAAAAAGAATTAGCTTTGTCTTAGAGACCAGAGAAGTTTTAAGGGCTCAAATGGGACAAATATAGCCAAGTCCTATTATTTTTATACTTCTACTATTATAGTCTAACAGCCAAGCGAGAGTGTTCTACATCTTTTCTGTGCTGAATATTAACATTAGAGATTATCCTTAAATATGTTACTGTTGGAAAATAGATTGGGTCCTAAAGTTTCTCTGCACCTTTCGTTGAATATCATTTCCTTCCCTGTGTCGATTCCCCACATTGTATTAAGCTGGCACCGGGCTTACATTTTTATCTGTTTTTCTTTTCCTCCAGAGAAAATCCCCATGGAAAGCAGCTGAATTCAGCTGAGCAATTTTGCAAACTTATTCGGCCTCCTCAGAATCATTCCTACTCAAACTAAGCAGATTGGCGTATTCTGACAGTGTGTTGTTGTAATTAAATCAAACCCAGCATTGCACACATATCTGGGTTAGGTTGACGTGCTGGTGATGTCAAAGAGTCTAGCTAGAAGGTCTTCAGGTAACCAGCATGTATGGGGTTTCTGAAACTATGTTGCTAAGAAGAAAAGTTTGCCTGAGCTGCAAAGGAATTCCGCTGACATAAGCAATAGAAATAGGAGAGGTAGGAGACAGAAATGCGTGGGGATAAGGAGTTGGGAAGAGAGACAAGGGCTTTGGGAGGTAAGAGAGCAGCTGGCCGGCATTTTTATTGGTGTTAATCTTGGGATGGATTGAAATTTTAAAAGTTAAGACCTAATATAATTTCAAAGGCAAAATATTATTTTAGAAAGTCCCAGTGGCAAACTCTGGTATTTAAAAAAGTTGAGACAATTTTTCTTTTACTTCCTACTAATTTGATTAAATTTCTTAAAACCTCATTGTGCCCATTTGGTGAAAGTTTTTTAGCATCTCTCAAGTGTATTTTACTTTTTGGGAACAGAATTGTTCACTGGATAATCCACACATGCCTGCTTGAGAGAGATGGACTTTTCTTCATTCATTTGTTCATACTTCTGTAGAGGATCAGAGAAGAGATGGACCACAGAGAGCCAGAAGGCAAATCTAGGACTGGGCTGGGGTCAGGCCTTTGGTCCCTGCTGCCACATGGCTTCCCTCTTTGCCTTATCCTGTCCTCGCTTTTTAAGGGTGCTCAGGGAATCTCATAGTCTCATAGACTTCAGAGAAGGGACTCTGGAAGTTATCTAGTCCAACATTTTAATTTTATATATAAGGTAGGCAAAGCCCAGAGAGGTAAAGAGAGTTAACTAAATTCATGCTCTGGGTTAGCGGCAGAGCTGCGTTAGACACCAGAGCCCTGATTCCCGCTTCAGCAGTCTTTCTCGTGCACCACATCAATCTTAAACTATAGAGAGACTGGCATCGGAAGGGCAGTGCTTACATATAGTTTGGTTGTTGCTAACACTTGAGAGGTATTCTCCAACCAGTGTGCATGATAATGTTTTTCTTAGAAGCCATGTCAAGGCTACATCCTTAATCAACTACTGTTGATGCTGGACCTTGTGCTTGAATGAGCTGAAAGGTGTTCAGAAGTCTGTGGTGTGGACGGGCAGCAGACAACAATATGGAGAGGTGATTTTCCAGTGCTTCCTGCCGCCAAGCTTCCTTTGCCCTTTTCACATTCATCTAGGTCTTTCACACAGGTACCTTGGGATTGGAGTGTTTTCCTCTCTGCTCAGGTCCTACCTATCTGTGGTAATTGCTCTGGGGCCTCTCCTTTCTCGCTTCCTCTCAGATAATTCCACAAGCATTTCTAGAGCATCTACAGGTACCCAGCACTTTGCTAGGTAGAAGTCTTGGGAAGCAGAGTTTTCAAGATAGGACTTACACGGCGAGTCCCATTTCTATCCTGGACTTGGTGAAAATTGTTGGAGATATCATTCTACAGCTCCTTGCCTCATTTCTTCCTATTTTACAATGTACCCCATAGTTCTGGTATTCCTCCTTCATCTTTAGAAAAGGATGGAAATGAATGAATGAATAAATGTTTATGAAGTATAGTGAATCCTCTGGAGAAAGACTTTATGTTAATAATGTTTATAATAATCCAGGCAGCTACTTGGGGTCTAGTTTATACATTTTCCTCCCCCCCCTTCTTCAAATATTTATTAAGATACAAAGATCTAAAATATACAATCATAAAATCATTCAACACGGAACTGGAAGTGACCTTATAGATCTTAAAATCCAACCACCCCTGGTTCAGATTACAAATATGGTTCTTGGGAAAGTTGTGATTTGCTGAGAATTACATAGTTTATAAGTCATAGAGTAAGAATTTGAATGAGTATCTTTGGGCCTCAAGTTCAGTGTTGTTTTTAAACATGGCCATAAATTCTGCTCTCATGTACCTGATAATGAAGAGGCTACCCAGGATATATTAAGTTTTGTGAATATTCTTACATTATATGCTCATTGTGTTTTCTTGATTTTAACAATTTTTTTTTACTCTTTTGGTTCCTTCCCAATCTACAGTCGATGTTGCGAAAAGAAAAGTTGTGGGAACCGAAATGAGACTCCTTCAGACCCTGTCATCATCGACAGGTAGGGAGAAAAAGCGATTAAAAAAAATCATTTCTGGTTTCTTTCCTTTATGAATCTCAACTCTGAGTACTGACCACTTGGGCTTTGCTGTGAGGTTGGTTTCATGTCATGTTCAAGGCATGAAGCTAGTCCAACATGTGTTTTCTTGTTCTGGTTGGCCTTTCTTGGAAGAAGTCAGAATCTTCCTTTTTGGACATACGTCTGTAAATCTATGATGGGATTCTTTTCCAGGTGCACTGACTTCAGCCTAATAAGGAGTATGTGGATGGTAAAGGATGCCCTCTCTCCTATCTGTCAGGGTGGGTTCTCAATCAGTTTCCTACAAGAGGCAGTGTACCCCAAGTTAAATGGCAACCCCTTTATCCTTCTCAGTGATTGCTGTCAGGCTAGAAGACTATCAACTTAGACTCCAGCTTAGGGGATTATGACCACCTCTCTGTTGCATTGAGGGAAATTCCTTTCTACCACAGAGGATTGCATTCTGAGTTCTATGCTATATCCAGAGTGGGAAAGATTCTTGGGGACATTGCTAATTCACTGAAATGTGATTTAGGCATCCTCAGCTGTCTGTTTTTGTGATTGGAAACAGAACTTACAAACCAATGAAGAAATACCAAATTAACTTCCAGCAATCATGTAATTTTTAAGAAATCCCATATTCCCACCCCTAATTTTTTCTCTTTCGTTAAAAAACGGAATAATTCCCTATTGCTTCGTTCTTTGGGTTTTCATGTTTCTAGCCAGGTCTTGAAATGGATTGGAGAGACCACAGTCTCCAAAGTTGTTATTCCAATATTCCAATGAATTCTCAGTTGGGAGAATGGAACCTCTGGCATTCTTCCCAGAAAGCCAGCTTGGTTTCTTTGTGGAAAGTATAGCATAGCCCTAGGAATGAGGAGGCTGAAATTCTGATCTGGTCCTAGCTTTTAACCTTAGACAAAGCACTCTGCATCTCTGTTCTCCAGTGGAATAATGGAGCGGCTAGCTGGAGTGTACTGCCTGCTGCTGTAGGTTTCAGGAGGCCACTGAAATATCCATGGCAGTTTTGCAGTATTCTCTGAGATGCTTGGAAGAGGATGATAGCCAGATATAAAATGTTTGTTGGATGTGTAGCTATCTTTGCCAGATTAGGACATTCAGGTGAGACCAATTTTAAGGAGCTATTTGGAATTTCTTTGGTTTTTCTGAAAATGCATAGAAGCATAAAATTAAAGAGTAGTAGGAACTTTTTGAGGTCATCCATCTTCCTCATTTGATAGATGAAAAGATTGCACCTGGTGACGGCGACATGACTTGTCCACGGTTGCACAGCTGGTTGGAGCAGAGCTGGCACTAGAACAGAGTTGTGCTTACTTCTAAACTGTGCTCCTCTCCCTGCCACAGCTTCCTCCCAGCACTCTCTGTCCTAACTTACGTGAGTTGGATACGCTGATTGCTCATGACATCATTTCCTAACTTCCCAGGGTACCCTCGGGATCCTCTGAGGGAATTTGAAGCATACAAGTGCAGCCTAGACACAGATCCAGTCCTTTCCAGTGTGTACACTGAGCTCACTAATCTTCATCTAGTCTTTTTCACTAACTTTTGCTCCCCTTTCAAGAAAGTGCTCTAACTTCACAATTGCTACATCTTTTCTTGTAATAAACTCCCCATAAAACAGCTTTAGAAATGTTTGCAAACCCGTAAATGCTAACCTGCACCTTACATCTTGTAAGCTCATGTCCTAATGACTCTGCACTTAGCAGCAGTTTATACTCTAAGAAACCACATATAACCTGCACCCCTGGATAAAGCCAAATATGTTTATGTTTTCTTCCTATGTAACACACATGTTACATGTACAAAAGAAAGTAGCCTTTTTGCATCGATGGAGAGAAAAGATTTTCCTATTAGAAGCCTTCATTGTTTTTGCTAGAATGCCTTAAATTCTTCTGAGAAGGTGGAAATTATATCTTGGCTGCATGTTATGGAGCTTTATCTGACTGTGGCATTTGTTTTTACTATCTTATGCACAATAAAACAGCCCAAGGATGTGTCTGCATTACTTGAAATATGTGTTGCTTCCGAAATGTTGTGCATCTACACATGGAACATACGTACCAAAGGCTGCTGTAAGTCGAGCATATCAGGTTTTTAGAGAGCCCGTTTTATTATAAACAGATGCATTTGTCTGACTTACTCGTTTAGGGCTTTTGTTTGAAGATACTGTTCCTTCTCCGGAATCTTGTGTTATTGCCCCAAATGTCTTCTAGGTTTCCCTTAGTCTTCTTCCCTTCGTTTGTGGAAGTAAAAGGGGATGAAGCCAGATTTCCAGTTGTTGGAGGTGGGATGGTAGTTTGTGTCATCCAGGGGTGTGGTCGAGCTGTGCATCTGGTCCCTGGGATCAACATCTGCCGACCTGGAGATGTTGAAATCGTCCACCAGCACCGAATGGCTGCAAAGTAGTCTATTTTGAATTTCCTCTGAGTAAATATAGAACTCTCTTTCTTTGCCCTTGTTCCTATAATGCCAACTAATTATCTCCTCCCCCTTCTTGCTCAGTCTAACCAGATGCGGTTAATTTACACTGTCTGTCTTTCAGTTTTCTCACACAACAGGCACGCTCCACTCTGGCTCCAGGGAAGTCTGTTTATTCCCCTGGAGTTGTGCATGTTTGGGGGAGGGGAAGAGGAGGCTCAAGGGCGGTTCCCAAACTTTTCACCACCAAGGACCTCTTTTATTTTTCTCCTTGGTGAACCAGGTTTTGTAAGATGTTGCCTGCCAAACTGCAATTGACAAGTAATAATTCAGCCGGAGTTTCATTTTTATTAATCAAAGACATACGACAGAATGGAAAGGAATAATCTGGTTCCAGAAATGCCCTTGCTCTTATCAAAGGCCAATCAGAGTTTTTGATCAAGACAAGACAACCAATGTTGCCACACTGACTTAACAGATTTCCAGCTCAAATATAAAACAACGTGACTTTCACATAGTCCATGTGACCACATCCTGGGCAGGTATTCAGTTTCCAATAGGCTGCTTGAAATATGAAAAATAGCTTTGACTACCTTGTGGCCCCTTAATTGAAAAATTATTGGATTTTACAATAGGGCATCCCCCATCAGAGACGTTGTTCTCCGTTTCCTAAGACTTAGCCCCAGACTGGGAATTTTTTCTTTTCTGCTAAATTACTCCCTGCCTTGATCTCTCTATAAACATAAATTTAATTTTTATTTTTAGTTGTCTTTTCAGCATGCTTTTTTGAGTTCTTTGGCAGCCACACCCCTCTCCAAAAGATCAGGCCAGCACATAGCCCAGCAGGACTTGCTCCTGAATCCTGGGCCTCCAGCAGAGCCTTCCTTCTGTGTACAAATGTGTTTGCATGTAGAGTGTGAGTAGAGGTTGTTCATTTTTAGCATAAAAATCCAAAGTTCCTATTTGGAAAAAACCCAACAAAACAGAGCAGAACAAAACAAAAACAACATCGAAAACATGATCCTTCCTTCGGTCTTCAGCCTATAAAGATCTGTGTGTGGTGAATAAAAATAAAAAGGCTCAAACTGATTTACAGTTTGTGGTTTCAGACAGAAGCTCTAATTCAACCTAGTTTCTCATGGGTTGTGTTCTCTTCAGACTCTCTTCTCTATCTGGAAGCTTCTTCTGAATATCTACTGAATCTCTGGGGCTCAGGATAATCTGGTGGTCCACGAGAAGAAAATCTTAGGGACAGTCTCACTGACGTGGGGGAAGGAAAAAGAGTCCCCACTGTTCCTATTCTCGCAGCCCCATAAGAAGTCAAATGGGTGGAGAGGGCAAGATTTCTTTTTGAATCTTTGTAGGCTGCCCCTGCCCCTGAGCATACTGGTAGGATATTTTCTATTAAAAGGGCAGGTCCACCCTATTTCTCACATGCTAAATATCCCAGTCTTCTATCTTGAGACATTGGTCTCCTATATTTCTGAGCCCTGTTCCCAGGAGGATCATCTTAAGTCTTGATGTGTTTTTGTTTATTTTCTTTTTCAAGAAGCCAAACAAACAACAGAATAACCCTCTTTCCAAAGGTTTACTCAAAAATATCTGGTGGTTGGTTGTCCATTAGGGGTTTTCCTGGTATTATCTTCCTTTTTTTAAAACAGATTTTTAATTGTGGTAAAATGTACTCAACATAAAATTGACCATCTTAACTATTTTTAAGTGTACAGTTCAGTGGCATTAAGTACATTCACATTGTTGTGCAACCATTTCCATCATTCATCTACAGAACTCTTTTCATCTTGTAAAACTCAAACTCGGTACCCATTAAACAATAATTCCCTGTTCCTCCCTCTCTATAGCCCCTGGAAACTACCATTCTACTTGTGTCTCTATGAATTTTGTTACTCTGGGTACTTCATATAAGTGAAATTATATGGTATTTGTCCTTTTAGGACTGGCTTATTTCATTTAGCATCGTGTCTTCAAGGTTCCTCCAGGTTGCAGCATGTGTCAGAATTTCCTTCCTTTTTAAGGCTGAATAATACCCCATCGTATGAATATACCACATTTGTTTATCCATTTATCTGATGATGGTCACTTGGGTTCTTTCCACATTTCGACTATCTGTGACTAATGCTGCTGTGAACATAGGTGTACAAATATCTCTTCCAGACCCGGCTTTGAATTCTTTTAGGTACATACCCAGAGGTGGAATTCCTGGGTCATATGGTAGTTTGAGGAACTGCCATACCATTTCCATCCCTACACTGTTTCCAATGGCTGCACCATTTGACATTCCCATCAACAGTATACAGAGGTTCCAGTTTCCCCTTATCCCCACACGCCTTGTTATTTTCTTGATTTTTGATAGTTGCCAGCCTAATGGGTATGACTTTTTTTTTCTAAATGAAATTTTCTCTTGCCGCCATCTTGGTAGACTTCTTCACCTGCTGCTTTCTTCTCTGGTTCAGGCCTCTTGTTTGCCCTTCCCTTGCCGTCTGGCACATCTTCTTCCTGCCTCTCTCTGCCTCGCTGATTACTTTGTTCCATGGGAGCAGTGTTTGGCTCCTCTTTCCTCTGGGCTATGCTTGTTATTTCTCTCTCAAATGTATCACTTAACTCCAGAAGAGTGTTATTTGTGTGATGGGATCTTTCAGAGAATAACTGTGGGGAGTAAAACTCTTACCACCTTCCATGGATTCTAGAGGGTATTGCATTAATCCTGAACACTAGAAATTTTTTTTTTGTTAATTTATCAAATGAATGTCTTATTAATCTATTCTTGTTTTGTGGTGTCCATTCTACTTTTAACCCAACCATGCCCTTCAGCATAGGAGCAATATTTGGGTAGTAGTTGGAGTTGAGCTCTCATTGAGATTTATGTCCACAAAGCCCAGCACATTCCTGCCATCCTAGGCCACTCAGGCCAGTTTTCAGGCTGTGACCACTCCCTCCATTTCCCTGGAAATAGACAAGCCAGATATATCAGTAGTGAGACCTCCCGAATGAAGAATTTTGGCTTTGAGAAGGATGAATAAGAATAATACTCAACATTTATCTAACATTTAATTGGCACTTGTGTACTGAGCATCGTGCTTGGCTATTTTCATTAGTTAAATAATCTTCTTAATTAATCTTTAATGGTTGAGAAAAGTCTCAATTTTACAGAGGAAAGAATGAGTCTTAAGGAGTTAGATAACTCAGGCGAGGTCCCATAGCCAGTTTCAGTGGTGAAATTGGAGTGTAGTCAATGAATGGAAGTTGCAGAGAAAAAGGTTTTGGTATAACAGAAGCAGAAACTTTCCAGAATTTAGAGCTGTTAAAGAGTGGAAAGGCCTGGTGAGCATGGTCTGGAAGGACTCCTGATGGGAGAATTAGAGAGGGGATCTGTTCTCTGGGAAGTGGTGGGCTTTGTTGGCTCCTGAAATGTCATATAACTCTGAGATTGTACAAGTCACATTCCACTGGGTGTCAGGTTTGATGGAATATCAGTCCCCAGTATGACTGAGAGGCAGCACAGTGTAGGAGAAATGGCCCTGCACTAGGCTCAAGACACACTTGCTTCTGGATCCAGATCGTTCACTAATTAGCTGTCTAATGTTATGGAGGTCATGAGCTGCCTCTCTGAGCCTCAGTTTCCCTATCTGTAAAATTAAGTGCTTTGGATTAATGGGTGACCTTAACCTTACCTTCCAGCTCCAAATTCTCGGATTCTAGCTGAGGGCCCAGGATTGGGTGTCAGGCATCCTAATTCATCATCCTTGCTCATCAATAATTTACGGGAGCTATTAATATGTGCCTTCTCTGCTCAGACTCCCCATCTCCAGTGTAGGGGAGCCCAGTGCTGTGAAGAACCTACAAAAGCCTGGCTCCAGGCTATTTTATTTGTTTTTAGTGAAAATTTCATTCCTTCAGGGAGGATTTAGATTTCTCTCACTAAAAACACAAATATCTACCTAAAGCAAATGTCATATTCTTTCATGTTCTCCTTCCTTTGTTTTCTAGTGAAACCTTGCAAGTTTCTTGGTCATTTCAGGGAGACAAAGGTAGGAGAAGGGACTCTGCTACTTGCTGATGTAGAAAAAAATGTCCCTTTGGGTTGAAAGCACTTCACTCAATGACAGCCTGAGCCAAGTGGTAAAAAAGAAATGAAATTTCCTTTGAGAAAATCACTCTCCTTCTCCTGATTAAAGAGGTGGGGCTGAAAAGTTATGATGTTCACTTCTGTAGTTGGGTTAGTTTTTAAGAATTATACTTACTCCACTTGACTGACCAGTCGTCCTAGACTTGCAGAGCTCAGGGAATTGACCCAAACTAGCTTGGTTGTCTATATGTTGGTTCACTCCATCATTCATTCATTTAGTAATTTTTTTTCTGTTGTTCGGTTATTAAGCAAATATTTATGAACTCCTGGCCCTGAGAAACCATCAGGGAATACAACAGGCATGGTTCCTACTCTCATGGAGCTGACAGCTTAAATAATCACACAAAGAAATGTATATTCACAAACTGTGAAAAGTGCTCTGAAGACGGGGTGAGTGGATGGTAGGTCAGTTTGAACTTTCTAGTCCCCTCATTTCTTCTCTGTGAATCAAAATGGAATCAAAACATTTGTTCCATTAAACAGACCTTGAATATTTCCTCTTCTCTCCCTTTGCAATACAATTTCCACTTGGAATACCTACCCCAAACTCTCTGCCTATATAAATCCTATCCTTTTCTAAGACCTGCTTCAGATTCTACCTCCTCAAAGATATCAATTCTTGTAGCCAAAGTCTTTTCACTTGACCGTTGTTACATATGCTTGCTCTTGTTAGGATGTATGGATTTTGTTGTTTTTTACCTATTTGGGCTTGCCTTACATTTCCAACTATATTGTAATTCTTGGATGTCAGATACCATATGTCACTTAAGTCTTGACTCTAATTTTATTAACTATGTGATGGTGTTGAGTTGTTATATTAATACGTTAATGTTTGTAAGGTGTCCCCATAGTGCGTGATGGAATAGATGCTTTAAAAAAGTCATAGCAATTATTGTCTCCCACAGTGTCTATCCAGTGTCTTAGATATTATAGATACTTGGTAAATATTAATTAAAATAATAACATGTTAGTTATTAATTGACATATTAATCTCTGACTGCCAAGCATCGAAGAGTTTGGATGACTGGGTCCTTTGCCATTTCATATGGGACCTTTCCTGTAACTACTTGTATTTGACAACTGCTTAGAAATCTTACCCCCTAGTAACAAATAAGTACAAAACAATGCCAAGAACAGATATGTAGGGTTGAAAGACAGAAAGAATCCTTATTCATTCAGTAAATATTTATCAAGGGCCTCTTATGTCATGGACTTTGCAAGGTGCTCTTGGGGATAATAAGATTGAATAGACACAAAGCTTTCCCATAAAGAGCTTATAGTTTAGATGGGAAAACAAATGGTGTGCAGAAATAAGTGTGACACAATGTGGAATGTAAAAAGTTCCATGAAAAATCTAGAGAGAAGAACTCTGGAAGATCTGAAGTGGGGAGATGAGTTTCACATAGGTAGAGGTGTGTGGGGTGACGGCTGTAACTTGGACATATGCAGTTGAGGTCGAAGGGCATTCTAGGAGGAGGAAAGTGTGTAGGAAAAGGCATGGAGAAAGGAAAGAATTTCCTAAATCTGCTCGTAGTTTTAGAAGTACATGGATATGGGAAGGGGGACAGTAGGAGAAGTTGGAAAGATTATTTGGGTTCAGATTTTGGAAGATTTTATATGTCTATACGAAAGTATTTTGATGTTATGTTCTTGGTGATAGGAAGACATCAAAGAATTTTGGGTGGTGCAATTTCATGGTCAGGTCAATATTTTGGAGAGATAATTTTGAGGATGAATTGGAAAATGGAGAAAGGAAATACGGGAATCTTTTAGGAAGACGTTATAGTAGTTCACGAATGCTTTTCTTTTTGTGGCTTTTTTGGGTATTTATCAGTTTACCTGTCAAAGCTTGGGCATTATTTCCATCACCCTCTACCACCAGGAATTGAGAAGATGGGCACAGACTTCAAATTTTGTGACTTTTAAAAATATCCTAGGTTCTGATTTAGTTTTTTTCAACTTCTTCTGGACATGCCCTCTTCTACCACCAGCAGTCGTTGGGAGTCAGTTTTTCCCTGCCAAATACCAGTCTCTGGAGGTGAAAGGCCCATTTTCTCACCTCACCATACCCGTCTTCCCCTCCCCCAATACACTTCCCCACTCCAAAGCTTTTGCTGATGTTGCCACTTGTCCCCATGAGTACACGTCCTTTGTTCACTGGAAAGCTCAGATCCTTTGCAAAAAACTGCTGTTGTACCATCTGGCAATCTGTGAATTTTTTAGTAGCCTGGATGTTTGTGAGAAAGCAGAAATAGGAGGCCAGAATCCAAACCATTTGTAAGTAATTCCTTAGAAAAGAGGAAGACCAAAACCAGTTCACCTTTACTAGCATTCTCTCAGAGTGCTTACGTAGGTCCCCTGGATCAATTCTCAATGAAAATTAGAGGACCAACTGGATGAATGAGGTTATTCAGAACAGATAATGGTATGCTTCAACTTCCAGCTTCTTCCTTATCAAATTGTGTGATGTGATTAAATAGCACATTTGCCAGGAAGTGGATGAGTCAAAAGGAATAGAATAGTACTCTAAAATTGTGCTGTGCTGAAAATAAGAAATGGATGTTTGTTTCTAGAAAAGGTATCTCTTTCCAGAGTTGTCTAGCTGGCTTTTGGGGGAAAAAAAGGACCTGGGGCTTGGAAAAGATTGATAAAACTACATGTTCACCCAGAGAGAACATTCCAGAACTTCTAGTTATTTTCTTTTTCTGAGTAATTGGGGCTGGATAAGTTTTCTGGGCCTACTTTTGACCCAGCCAAGAGGCTAACAGGCCAAACGATTGGGAAATGGGACCCATATCCCAAGGAGATGAGAAGAAAGTTATCACAGATGATTTGCACATTTGGGATTCTACCCACTAGGGCTTGACTAGGTTATGTCTTGACTGAAATCTTGTAAGAATTGTTCTGTGTTGCTCTGTTCTTCACATTGACCTAGAGTTGCAATTGGAGGGGGTATTTGATCAGAAAGGAAAGTGGTTGAGTGACAAGAGGCTCAAAGCATTTCAGGCAGCCAACTCTTCCAGGAGTCAGCATTTCATCAGTCTGGACCATGTAATTAAATGCTTGTCCTCTAGGACGGTTTGGTTCTAAACTCAGTTTCCAATGAAGGCAAACTTTCCTGGCCCCTTCAAGACCACCAAGGAGCCAGACCTGGTAAGAAATGCTGCAGCCGCTCCCATATAACAGGAGCTTTTGAGAAGGAAATAAGGGAGAAATTTCTCATCTTGCTGATATGATGACAGGAATGGAAGAATTTGCAGGGATGGAACCACTGGATTCAGGCCAGCACTTTGGGGTCAACACCTCCATTTTTAAGGCCCATAATATGCCAGGACTTCCAAGAAAGAGAACTTATAAAATTGTGGTAACTTCAGGGTCAGTGTACCTCTGAATGCTGTTACTCACACATAGCCCCTCCAACAAAGCCCCGGGGTGGGTCTCTGTGGAGACAAAGGGTGAGCTCTTTGTTTGTTTGGGGTCCAGATTTGCACAATTGCACAGGACATTATCCAGATTAATTTAAAGCTATGCACACGACTTATTTTAGCTACATACTGGGGCTGTCATCCCGCTTTTCAGATGAGAAAACCCAAATGAAGAGCAACTGTGTCACGGGCTGTGTAGCAAGCAGGTCAAAGACTCACCTGGGATTAGAGACTAGACCTCTAGCTCCCAGGACAAAACGGTGATGGTCTATGCCAGGAGGGGGCAGGAGAAACAATGGCATTCAGGCGAATGTCTTTTGCTGAACTGCAAAGCTTCTAACTGGACTGAAGCTTCGGAGGATTCTTCACCTTCCAAGCATGGGGCCTTGGGTCAGACCGATGCATTTGACTTCACTATAATCACCAATTTTGTGTGTAGCCAGTTTCTTCTGTGCAAAAGTCTTTTTCTCACTTCAGAAGAAGCAAGGTTGTGCATAGGATGCAGATTAATGACGTGGGTTGAATACTTGAAGTGGCTATTATTCCTGTACTAGGATAGTGACTGTAGTAAAATCTGGCTTCAGATCTGGGTTCAACTACTCTGCCATTCATGCCTTCACCCATTCATTTGTTTCCTCCCTCTCATTAAATCTGGAGTTGCCAGATGGAGCAAATAAAAATAAAGGATGCCCAGTTAAATTTAAATATCAGATAAACAGGAATGAGGTTTTTTTTTTTTTGGTATAAGTGTGTCCCAGTTAAATCTGAATTTCAGATAAACAAATACATTTTCAGTATAAACCTTTTTGCAACCATGCAATATTTGGGATACACTTATACTGAAAAATTATTCGTTGTTTATCTGAAATTCGAGTTTAACCAAGCATCCTGTATTTTATCTGGCAATCCTTCCTGAGTCCCAGTTTCTTATGTGAAGACTAGGAAAGCAAGTGCTGCCTTGCAGTACTGGGAGAGGCAGAGAGATGAGGTGTGAGAGAGCCCTGCGCCCTGACTGGCCCCAGGGCCAACCGGCATGTGCTTGGTTCCTTCCTTTTAGTGTTTTTCTGTCTTCACGTGGGACTCATTGTCATCCTCTGGTCTATGTGGAAGATGACTCACACGGAGGAGATTCATTTAGGGGGCTGTTAGGTGAGCAGAAAGCATTATTCAGAACCATCAGCATTTTTGTGCCTATCTCATCTTTGCCAGTCTCTCCGCCCAGCACCCTCCACCCCCACCAGCGTTCTGTCTCTTCTCTTTTTGTCACCTCTCAGTACCTTGGTCTCATGCTGTCTAAACCCTGTTTTACAGACTTGTCACCTCCCCTGCATTGTTTTTGCTTAGTGTCCACTGTCCATCTTCCGTTTGCTTTCTTCCTGACTTGCCTGAAGCCTTTGTTCAGCGGTCCCTATGTCTCCTTCTTCAGCCCTTCCAACATGTGGGATTGTTTAGGCTCGGGTGATAAATTGCACGGAGTTAAAGGTAAAGAGGAAGCTCCTCTCTCCCCGCTTGGTCCTAGCTGACGTTTGAACAAGAGCCAGACTTTACTTCAATTTAACGCTAACAGTCCACTTGATGCTTGCCCGAGTAAATGCAGAGTGGCTAATGCATTTTATCATCCAGATGTCGAGTCACAAGATGAAGGATAGCCACCATTTAGATATATATCTGGGTAATTTAGTGAACTTAAAAAAAACTTCGAAAATTTGGTGTCATGTCGAGTCAACCTATGTAGACAAAGGGATGGCGGGTTTTAAAATTCCCCTTCTTCCCTCACTTCCTTTGCGCCCCACACTTCTCCCTATCTCCCTCCTTTTCCTTAGTTCACCTTTCTTTTCACTTCCTGCTTTCAGTTTTAGGGTCTCCCTAGCTTTCTACCCGCTTGTCTTGCATTTCTAATGAGGTGTCTAACTTTGATTCCAACACGGGCCGTCAGAAACGTTTCCATGAGCAACTTGTACCCTAATGCCTTTCTCCTCAATCCTCCCTTTCTTCTTTTCATTCCCTGATGAAGAATGAAATGCTGGTTTCACTGTAGGTGTTCCATTTATAACTCCGGCTTGGGGGTTTTCACTTCGAGTGGAGTCCATTGAGCTTGTAAATTGTATTGGATCAGTGAGCCCATAATGAGACCTCCAAACCCAAACAGTGGAAGTCTGCTGGGATTTTATTGTTCATAAAGCTTCTTCCCTGGGGAGGGATAGAGTCATTAGGTGTGCACTGTGTTTAATATTTGGTCATGACAGGAAGCAATAATTTTCTATTTTTACGGAGGCTTCTGAGTTTTTAAGGCAATTGTCTAATTCCCATCACTGAGACTGGAAGCAAATTAACCAGACAGTGAGGTAAGCCTGTGTAGGTTTTGGTTGGGATGTGTCTTGTTTAGCATCTTTCTCTACCCTGCGTCTGACCTCTGCTACCCGTGATGGCCGGCACCTGCCTACACAGGGCAAACTTATCACCTGGAGGCTCCTGAGCTCTTCCTGTCTGGTAGAAATGTTCCTTCTCTAAAGGGGAGGTGTAGTGGTGGGCTCCTTTTTGAGAAGCCCTCCCTGTCTTTTAAACCTTCCCCTCCTTAGATGAGAGAAATGCTTGAAGTTTTTCAAAATTGGCTCCGCCCTGAAAATAGTGGCCTCTTCCTTTCTTACCCGCGGTCAGGCAGGTGGTTTTGAGTATGACTCTGGATCTCCAACCTAACCCAGCACTGAGAAAGCCCCAGGTCAAGGTGTGAGGTCTCCTGGCTTCATGGCAAGGGCAGTGCTTTGGCTTAGAAACTTCTGAAACAGAGTCCAGGTTCTGTGGGAAACCCGAGGACCTGCAGCCCAGGGCAGAAAGAGCAGTTTGATGAGTTTGCGTGATTTCTACCAGCTGGGCCAGGCTGACCCGTGATACTGGAAGATGAGGTGGGAATTTCCAAGGCCCTGGGCTCAGCTGCTCCCACTCACATCTGAACAGGCCATAAGTAGTAGATTACCACATAGGTCCTGAGGCCAATGGTCCCTTAACTTCTGGATGCTAGTCTGCCCTGACAGCAGGATTTGCGGTTTCATGGGACTGGGATTCTATGATGTAATTCTGAGGATGAGGAGGGATGAGAAGAAGGCCAATTGTTTTGAGACCCATTCTGTCTGTAAAATATCTTGGTGTCTTCAGCACTTTTTTTTGCTAGTAGGAAACTAAAACTGAGGCTTCAATGACATGCTTCCTTGAGAAGTCACAGCCTACCATTTTTTGAGTTTTACAGAGCTTAGTGGAGACCAGCTGGGCAAAATTGTGTCAGAAAAAATTGTTGTGCTGGACCTGACCTGCAAAGCTGTGGAACTAACTCTCAGCTGTTAATCAGATGTGATGACCTTGAGAAATACTTTCAGAAAGCTCCCTGGCATCTGAAATCTAAACTTGTTGCACATTAGAGAGTCCAGGGATGGTTAGGAAACCTTGGCCTAAAGGCAGAAAGCCCGACCCAGGGAGCAAATGAAAGGATCTCCTTTCCAAACTGAAAATCACACAGACCTGTCCGCTGAAATATGCCTGCAAAGGGAGAGGACGCCTCACACCTTCCCGGGGTTTTGGAATTCTTCCCCTCCTTTTTATTTTTTTAACCCTGGACCCTGTTGGCCATCCAGGGAATCCTGTGGATCTGTAACACTGTTGGGGCTTGTTGTCTATGTTTAAAATTATGCTAAGTGAAATAAGTTAAACAGAGAAAGACAAATACCATATCATTTCACTCATATGTGGAAGACAGACAGACACATAGATGAGGAGTACACATTGGTGGTTACCAGAGGGGCAGGGGGCAGAGGGAGGGTGAAAGGGATAAAGAGCACATGTGTATGGTGGTGGATAAAGACTAGACTAGTGGTGGTGAACATGATGCAGTCTATACAGAAACTGAAATATAATAACGTATATCTGAAATTTACACAATGTTGTAAACCAATGTGACTTTAATAAAATAATTTTAAAAAAATGGCAGGAAGGGCCACCTGGGTGGCTAAGTAGTTATGTTCGCACACTCCACTTCGGCGGCCCAGGGTTTCACCAGTTTGGATCCTGGGCACAGACATAGCACTGCTCATCAGGCCGTGCTGTGGCGGTGTCCCACATAGCACAACCAGAAACAGTCATAACTAGAATATACAACTATGTGCTGGGGGCTTCGGGGAAAAGAGGAAGAAAAAAAAATGCCAGGAAACGCTAAATTTTGCATAGGAGTCAGCAAAAATAAAGATGTAATGTTTACCCACCCAAGTTCATGGACCTCTTCAATCTCCAAACCCATGGGAAGTGCCGCTGATGACTCTGTGTGCTCCTTCCTCTCTCTCCTCCCATCACCAGCACTTTGTTCTCTTTCTTGCCTCTTTACTTTCACCCGCTCTTGCTCTTCCCTCCTTTTCCCTTTCTCCTTTCCTCTCATTTATGCCTGTCTTTTTTTCTGTCTCTCCGTCCTCTCGCTGCCTGTCTTCCCCTCCCTAAGTTATCCAGGACTTCCGTGGGAGCTGACTGCCAGCGTGTTTGTCGTAACTTCTTCGTTTTAGCATTCTGTTGCTCTCAATGGCCCATTTGTTTGCTCCTGTGAAGGAAAAAAAAAAAGAACTTTTCCAACCTTCGAGTTCCGTTGTCTCCCTAGGGATCCTTGTTTGAATCTTCACTGTAAGATTTTTTTTTCTCCTATGAAGTACCAAAGAAATAATTGCCTTATCGTTAACAAACAGAACCTGGCTCTTATCATCCCATACCCCAGAGCCTTGGTGCAAAAGTTGGGCCGTGCCAAGTGCATGCATTAACCTGATACGCGAAACCCCTTTTCAAAGGCGGTCCTTGGAGGACGCTCATTGAGGGCGTTTTTGTCGAGAGGTAGCACGGTGAAAGCACTTCTTACGGCGCTGGGTGCCAAAAGAGATTGGCTGGCGTTTACACCCCTGTTACAACAAAAAAGAGTGTATTTTTCTGGGAGGAACATTTTCAGATTGTTCTAATTGTCACTGGCAACGAGCAATACTTGGAACTTGAGTCTTGCAGTGGCCTCACTGGAGTTTTAAAGCATCCCTTGGCATGAGAGACTTTTTGGTTCTGTGGGTGAGCTGTGGCTGTAAAAGCAAACGGATCGTAAAAAGCACCAGGCCTGGCTGCCCACATCGCCCTGTGAAAGGATGTGACATAACCTGGAACTCGGTGGCACTGTCAGAGTGGATTCCGAGTTTGTTTTTGGAACCATGGAGGCCTCCCATGAGAGCTCATTTGCATCTCGTAACAGTCTCTCCTCTTCGACCTGTTCATGCTCTACTTTATAAAAAGCAGTGATTTTCCTTAGCAGCCTTGGCAGATTGTGGCATCTTCTCCTCACGTAAATTGACGGTATCATTTGCAGAACAGCTGAGTATGAAGCTGGCCTCTTTCTATTCCCATCTAGGATTGGAGCAATACAACTTCGGGTGTTTTTTGGATCTTTAGACAAAGCAGATGCACAAGAGACTTGGGGAAATGCTTGCTTTGGGGTCAAGTTGAATTGCCATCCTTTTAAAAAAGATTTCCCTATAGTGTCGTCTTTGTTAACATAAAATAAATAAATAAGAAAACCCCCCAGCAAAACACAAAAAAGATATACGATGTTGCATTGACATCAGATACTGACAGCTAGTCTCAAAAGATCCTTGGGGAAGCTTTTGTTTGGGGTGGGAGAAATCTTTCTCTTAAGCATTTCCCAGCATTCCTTCAAGACATCTGGTTCTCTCATTTTCTCTCTGACTTCTCTGCTTTTTTTTTTTTTTTAAATAACTCCACTACTGTCATTATTTTTATTATTTTTAACCATTTAACTAAATGTGCTAAATGGTGATCCCACATGACATCTTGTCTAAAACTCGTTTGACCTTCAGAAGTGATGACCTTAACCAATTTTTACTGGCAAGTGTCTTGACTTTATTACTCAGGAGACAGTTTATTTTTGTTCCTTAAGGGGAGAGTGAACAAGAGAGAGTGCGCTTTTCTTAAGATCAAAGAAAAAGAAAGAGCAAGGAAGTTATACCCACCCATCTCTAAGCTGGAGCAAAAATTTTCTCTTTCCCATCCTGTTTTATTATTATTCTCAGTGTCCTTATGAAAGCATAAATAAACAAGGTGGACTCTCACCCATGCCTCCTGCAGCCACATTTCCCTCTGGAAGCATTTGGGAGCTCCTCTATTTGCACTTTGAAATTGGGTGGCTGAGTTGATGCATTGTCTAATGTAACCATCATATTATTTTCTTTTGCCCAATATAAGTAGAGGCCAGATTGATTAAATACAAATAAAAAAATAAAAGGAAGAAAACTGGGTTGATCAGGTCTCTGCTCTCTGGTAGACATAGGTCTGAGTTGGATGAATTAACCTTGCTGCAATCTGTCCCCTGCTGCTCCTAGTCCATATCACCAAAACCAAATGGAAGTAGGCGGAGTGGTGTGCAACTGGCAGACACTGCTACAGAGACCCCCACGTGGAATGAGCACAGTAAATGAATTGCCATTCTACCCTGGGGCAGGGTGGAGTGAGCAGTATCAGGAAAATAGAGCCAGACTGTGCTGCCTCACCCTCCCTACGCTGCATAGACATGTGGTTTTCTGGCATCATAAATCTCAAAGACCTGCAAACTATTGGGAGAAAGAACATTTACACTGTAGCATCTTACCTGAAAATGGAATAATTCTCTTCTAGGTTATTTGTGGTAGTATATTGGCAAAAATATTAGGGCCTTGACATAGAGCATTTCTTCTGGTGTGGGGGCCAGTGGGGCTTAAGTAAAGGCCTTCTTCAGGTGGTGGAACTATGGAGGGTGTTGTGGTATTGGGAAGGGGTCCTATCAAGTCAGAGCTTAGGAGGTGCTATCTCCTGTCACCCAGCATCCACCTACAGCCACTGTCCTCAGAGTCTCTTCTCTCTTGAAGGACTCAGAATGCAGGTGCCATTGGTCCAGGCTTTGCCACAGACATTTAATGATGGTTGTTTAAGAGCTTGACCAAGGCACCAGGAGTTTGTGCAGATGCATTCTTCATTGATACACCAGGCTGAGGAGAAAAATCCCCTTTATAGTTGTAGTGTAAAGTTTGCAATAAATACCATTTTCAATAGCTGGCTATAGTAATTGGAGCCTTCGATGTATGTTCCATATCACATCACCCCACCCCACACTGTCTCAACTTATTGAAGTCAAGCAGTACTGTTGGCTCAGTTACTTGATCAAGCGCTTGGTCAACCTAGTGTGTAATGTATACCTACTAACCCTCAGCACTGTGGTAGTGCTGTTGCGGGGTAGCAGAACTTCTGGTTCAGGATGGCAGGGCAAGAACTTGTGGCTGGGAAAGGTGAGCATTTATGCATTCTTGATGCTGTCTCAGCTTATCCGTGTATCTAAGCCCTCTTAAAACATTGCCTGTCTCCTGGGCTCAAACTAAGCAGTCAATTCTAGAAGTCATGTTGATGTTGTTGCTCGATTGTTTTTTCTTCTGTGGTCACTATTATTTTCTTGGTCTACCCATCACAAAACAGAGGTCAGAGCACCATGACCTTTTCCTGGTGGAATGGACCGCTGCAGAAGTCACATGGCCAAGTTTGTATCGGGGGTCCACATTTGTTTCCTCCACTCTTTTAATCAGAATGCTCATTTAATTCTATTCCAGCACCTGTTCAGCAATTAACACCCTACGATTTGCATCTTACCCTGACATTTGCTATCTTTCCAATTAGTTTTTATATCAGTATAATTAGGTAGGGTTATTACAGTGCTCAAGCAGGGTCATGGTTATTCCCAAGCCTTTAAGCACTTTCCCAGATTTGTTTAGGGAAGCCACTCAGGGCAAATGGTTGATTAGGATCACTGTTTTTCTTCTTCATTCAGATCAGGAGAAAACTGTTTCCCCAGGTGGCTCATGAAAGATCAGGGAAATATGTCAACCTATAAGAATTAGTATTATGTAGTTCATGACTTTTGGGTGAATTTACAGAGGATTATAAATAAGGTACAGAAGGTGGATGTAGTGCAGGGCTTTGCTGTGCAGGGGCCAAGGCAAGGTCCTCACTTCACTTGCCTTGGGTTATCAGTTGCAGGGACAAATGGAAAATGTTAAGGGAAGTTGAAACCTTCAATTTCAACTTCTTAGTATGTGTGTGTGTGACACACAGAGAAAGAGAGAGAATAAGAGAGCGGAAGAGAGGAGAGGGGGAAGTGTTTTCTTTGTAACGGTGCAAGGGGATAAAGAAAAAGCAATTTCAAAATTCAGCCAGTATCTATACTTAAGCTTAAGCTTGGTTTTGTAATTTTTACCCACACTGGGAGTATCTGATGAAACAAAAACCAAACATCTCTACCAAAAAAAAAAAAAAAAAAAGGTAAATTCAGAAGGCAGAGACTTTGCTGGATCTATTACTGTATTTATCTATTATATCCTAGATATTTAGAATAATGCCTATACTATCTATAGGTGATTCATAATATGGGCTGGAGGGAATTATTGCCTGTCACTAAAGGGAATGTTCAGAATGTGAACTAGTCTTTCATGAGTTAAGATTTAAAATATACACCATCCAATAATATATCATCATATGATATTACAGTGTATATATGGCGTTTCCTCATATATGCCTAGGTCAAATTCCTAGTGTTTTCTCATAAGTGTATATATATAGGCTATACATAAATGTTTAGGTCAAATTACATTTCACCCAACACTGAAGTCCTGAAATTTGGAGAGTTGATAATTGTTGGAAACAAATGAGGACTTTGAAATCTCCTGGAAGAGTTTAGATTTTGGTGGGCCTGGACCTGTTTGTAATGGTATCTGACTTCCCTGCTGAACTGGTAGGATGACATAGCAATATCTGGATGCTGCATCTGATACAGTTGTTGGAGAAACAATACCATGATTGATGGGGGATGTAATAATGCCAGATTCCTCTGGGAGAGAATTTTACACTGTCTGATTTCATATCGACAAGGTTTCCTTTTACCTGTGATACAAAATTGCACGGAGTCATCTTGTTGTGGCTTGCCTCGATTTTTTAATAGTGAGTAGAAATGTGATTTTAGGCAGTGTGTGCCAGGAAACCAGGGAATCTGAATTGTCATAACTGGAGCACTTCTATTTACAATTTGGAGGTGTCTGAAATTAAAAATCAGGTACTGAATTGGGATCCCTGAATGTTTCTGCCTTGAGAGGGAAAGGAGAGCAAGAAGGATAGGGTGGAGGCAGATGATGGAGCAGGGGGGAGAGTCATGTGACATCATAGATGCTGCTTTTACACCATCTTGATATTTCTTCCTCAAAATGTTGATATAGAGTAAAAATCCACAAGTATTTCTTAAAGGAATGGCAGAGCCTACTGTTAAGACAGCAGGAACCAAATGGTGCCAGTGCAGTGGGAAAAGAAGCTGAAGAGTGCGGGAAAGCGCAGTCTGGTCTCTGGAAGAAAAATGCGGAGAAATACAGCCGTTTTACCATTGGCTGTGATTGGAATGATAAAAGCTAATGGAGAAATCGTTGTCATCAGTTAATTCACATCTACTTTATAAGTGGGACTGTACGTTTCAGTGTGAAGTTTTTGCTCAGATGTCCTTTGGGTCTTTGCTTAAATGTCGCCTCAGTGAAGCACCTCCTCCCCAATTCTGAGGTTCCTAACCCTACTAGATTTTTCTCCACACGTTGTTCACCAATTAATGTGATATGTGTTTTACTCATTTATTTGTTAATGGTCCATATTGCCCTCCCTGACCTCCACTACAAGAGAACAGAGATTTTCATCTTTCTGTTTAGTGGTTTATCTGCAACATCTAGAATAATGCCTAACACATAGCAGTTGTCAATGCATATTTGGTTAATGCCTGACTGACAGAAGACCTCCATCAGGGAAGACTTGGGTTAGTGTTTTACGGGGAAGGTCAGGGATAGTGGGATGCTCTGTGTGTTTACACTGCACACGAACAAGGACACAGGGACCTTTCCTTTTACCTGGGTGCCTCTCTGGTAGCACCTGTTTGAAATCTGGCACACACCACGTGTAGGGGAAATGTCTCCAAGGTAGAAGACAGACATGTACTGCCAGAATAAAAACTGTGACTATGTCCATTAGTGGAAGGGTAAGAACCTTGTCTGCCCGTCTTGGCTCACACTTCCTCTTTGTCTTAGGATATTTCACCTTGGAGTGCAAGCACTCTTATAGAAATTAAAGGGCCTGTTTGGGATCCCAGATACCCGCTCTAGGAGGAGCACAAGAGTGAGAATAAGAGTGACAGAAACAAGCTTGGGATGCCTCAGGAATCTCTTAGATGATTTTCACTTTGGGGATAAGGCAAATTTCTTTATTTCAAGTTAGTTATTTTTCATTGCATTTTTCTTTGTGTGGTCATACATCACTTAATAACGGGGCTATATTCTGAGAAATGTCATTAGGTGACTTTGTTGTGTGAAGATCATAGAGTATACTTACACGCACCTACATGCTAAAGCCTACTACACACCTAGGCTCTATGGTACTAATCCTGTGGGACCACGATCATACATGCTGTCTATTCTTGACTGAAACATCATTACGCAGCACATAACTGTATACTATTCCTACAAACCACTATTTTCATATAAGTGAAAATACACTTATCCTAATGTTCCTTATACCAGTAAGTATGATATGAACTTTACATACATGTACTTATACATATCAGCAGAGGCAACATTCCACAGAAAGTCCCTCTGACATGTCTTACCTGTGGCTTCCCTTCCTCCTTTCCCTGTACCCCCACCCTATACACACACCTCTCGACTTTAAGGACGAAAATAAAATCTCATTCCTTTAACCAAAATCTGTGATACAAGAAGGAAAATGATATGCTTGCAAAGAAGTAGAAAAATAAACAGGGCATAATCTTTCTCTTCTGTCTTGGAATAGGAACAGACGGATTTGGCCTCCTAAGGTGACGAGGTTTCTTTCCCCGCTTCGTTTTCTGGGGCTTCGGTTCTCTCAAGGCTCCCTTGGTAAAGGTGCCACAGTGAGGTGGGAAAAGGTTAAGGGCTCTGCAGGAGGAGCTCCGAGAGGGGGTGCCTACCTAGGCATCAGTTTCTCATTGATATTATGCCTTTTTTGGCTATGTAAATGTCCCAGAAATTTGATAACATGTTGGTTTAAAGAAAAAAGTCCGAATAAATGTTACTCTCCCCTAAGAATGCTCATGGGATGGTGAATCACACCGGGGAGAGAAGTAGCGACAAATGTGGACTTGATTCTGTGAAGATGCGTTTCAGGTTCTCGGGCAGAGCCCTTCCCTCAATGGTACCATCCCATGTTTGCTTGCGTGTCAGTCGGTGGAAGACCTTCTGGGAAGCGGGTTGCTGTTTGAACTGACGTGTCTTGCCTTTGGCATCGTGCGTGGTAACAGCACCGGACTGAGGGATTACCTGGGCATTATTACTTATTGATTGGCAAACTTTTGAGAGTTGAGGTGGGGAGAAAGAGAAATGATCTGAAGAGATATGCTTATTGGGAATACCGTAGGTGAGGACAGCATTGAAAGCCGTTCAAAATGGAATTCAAGATAAGAGGGTGAGGGGTTTGCTCCCAGCACAGAAAATATGTAAGGAAAAAGTTTCTCCTGTTCCTCCACCTTCTTCTCCTGTTTTCCTTTTTCTTCTCCTTTTACCAGAACAAGTTGGTTATTTCATGAAAACAACCTAAAAATAAGAAACCATAGCATATGTGAGTGAGAGCAAGAATAGCAAAATAATCAATATAAACAATATTACCGACTGGATGCAATTTCCTTGGGAACAACCCCCAGTTACCAGGATGCAATTTCAATTGCTTTGATAAATGTCGTTTGCCGTTATCCCTAAACAGCTCAGCTGATCAACTGCTGAGCACTTGTTTAGAGTCTGCAGCAGTGGGGAGAGAGTTAATAACTTTGGCTACAAATCTGAAGTAAAGGCTACCTTGGAGACATATATGTACGTGTGTATATGTTTATTTTACATATACACACGCACATATAGACACACATGTGTACACAAATACCTAAACACACATATGTATATGCATAAAGCAAAGTTAACATGCCTATTTTATGTAGGTGATACTATGGGGTGGACTTGCTTCGTGTGGGCAGGTGAGTGTCCACGCATCAGTGCCTACTCTAGTGCCTGCCTCTCAGCTATACGTTCAGGGAAGGGGTGTTGACAGGGACAGGGAGAGCCACCCCTCTCTGGGGCTGATACAGCAGCAGGCCTCAGGGAATATTCTCGTCAGCGCTGTGCCCTTAAATCGAGGGAAGGCATTCCAAGATGTCATAAATAAATAAATAACATTTGCCGTTGTTTATAAATCAATTAATTTGTAAGTTGAAAGGTCATGCAAAATATTTAGCGATTTCCGAGGCGGCTCTGGAGCTGCCGCGGCGCCCGAGCAGCAGCTGTCAGGATGGTGCTCCCTCGCTCAGCTGCTCGGCGCCCGGAATTTTCTGCTGGGGACGGGTGACCGCTTGATTAGTCGCTACTGGGTTTTGTTCAAGGGAGAGCTCTGCATGGTTGCATTTTAACACCTTCTCCACTAAGCAGGAGGGCAGCACAGGGTGCTAAATTCCTGTCTGTGGCTGTCTGTGAAATAAATCTGTGTGTTGTGCCGTTCCAAGCTGTCAGCAGTGGTTCGCCCTGATGGGCCCCTGAAAGGAGTCTCCTTTCGGTCTGTGGAACAGTGAGCAGCCACTAGGGAGCTGTCTTTAGCTCAGATTTCAGAGTTAGCTCATTAGACCAATAACAGCAGACACTCTCTTAAACATATTCACAAAGTTATATTATGAGAAGGGAAGAAATCGCCCCAGCCAGACAATGCTGATATTGGGTTTCCCTTGCCTTCTGTACCAGCCGAGATGGGAGACAGGAGGGCTCCATTACTTCAGGACCCCCACCCCCATCCTTTAGGTTTCCCCCCTACTTTCCCTTCTGATGTGTGGCCTATCTCCGTGACAAGTTTATTTATAAAGCTAAGTTTCTTCCCTCCCTGGCTGGGCAGTATCTCCCGTCCATTTTCTCCGTTCCTTCTTAGCAGGAGGCTCAGCCAACGGTATCTGAAGTGGAGGGCGTCCAGTGAGATGAGCGTTCCATGTTCTGGCTTCTCTCGCTCCCTCTTTCAGTGCATGTTTTTCTTCTTGGCTCTAGGCTGTCGGCAATCTCCTCAGATATTTATGTGAGATTCATGAAATGAAGCCAGTCACTAAATTTCTGAGTGGGGTGTTTCCCTGCAAAACGGTTTTGGCTCCTAGCCTCTACTTAGCTTGCTCAACTCTCCTACTTTAAACATTCCAGAGTTTCTGTACCTCTTTGCCCCGCCTGTTTTTGGCACATGATTGCTAGACTATACTAGATACCACATGGATGCCGTTTGTAAAGAATCTCGGAAACCTTTAATTTGGGGGCAATATTTCTTAGAGAGTCACAGCTGGAAGAGGCAAAACCCGGTCAACACCCAGTTGCCAGGGTTTTGCAGTGTTTGTGTTTCAGGAAATTCTCTCTACCTACTAGATGATTATTTCTGGGTTAAATGCCTTAAAAATAATGTAAAACATCTAATTCTTTTTTGGATGATGGATACTAGGTACATGCTTGCTTTACTATTTCTTGCGGTTATTTGTCATTATGATGTGCGATCTGATTTGTGTCTGGTAATGCTAGTTTTACGGTTACACGTCGATGTGCCTCAGCAGTTCCCTGGTGTGCACTCGTATAGAACATGCTGAATACGTTCATACTTGGCTTCAGCACAAAGGTGATTCTTTTCTTGCTGCAAAAATAAAAAACTTGGGCAAAGTATGTTCAGCCATTGTCGAGTAACTCAAAGAAAGGGAAAGAAAGAACAAAATAACTTTTTTCTTCTTTTATGACAAATTCAAACTCCCACTCCATGTGCTGGTTTTTTTTCCCCCTTCACTCATGGATAACTTAAAAATGGCTCAACTTGAAATTTTCCATGTGTCCAGGAAAGCTCGTGGGACTTCTGAGGATATGTAGGCAGGAAACACTTCAGAATATATAAGCAATCAAAAATTTGTTTTCAGTTTGCGAGCATGCTGTATAAAATCACAAATTCTTTGGCTTAAGTACTTTTGCCTACAATTTTATACGCACAAAGTGTGTTGTTGTTTTTATTTTTGTTTTAGGTTTTTTCCTTTGAGAGGTTGACAAATAGGGCCAAGTGTAGTTAGTTTATTCTCGGAATGGATAGTTAACTATGTATTTCTATATAAAGCAACTTTTTTTTTTTCTGTTTAGTTTCTAAGAGAACAAATGCCTGGTATGTGAAAAGCAAAGAGGATAAAATGCTGCTAATTTAATACTGGTATTACAATTTTAGACAAAAGGGAAAAATAAAATGTGGAGCGATGATTTTTATCCTAACTGCACTTCCTGCACTTTTCAACAGAGGGTTTTCCCTTATTAATTGTAGTTGTCTCCGTGAGTATTTTGGTGGTTAACTAGTAGGTTCATGTGCTGAATACCCAGGCGGTCTCTCTGTGGCACCAGCAGGTGACTTTTTTGCTCTTGAACAGTAGCTTAAACATCAATTTAATGGGCATAGAACATGACCTCAGTAGGTGCTTCTCAAGCGAGGCTTCTCACAGTGATAAAGCCAGATGTATTTTGCAGTATTATTAGTCAAACGCAGAATAGGAAGCATGTGAAGGGAACTGCAGTAAAAGGAGGAGAAAATGTGTGAGTGTAGCCATTCAGCACGTTGTGGTTTTCCATATACCTCCTGAGGGCCAGGCGTTGCCTGCCTCTTGCCATGGGCTGTAAATGCTGCATTGTAAAAATAGACCCACACCCGTGTATCGCTGCAGTCCATCTGGTACGTAATTTGTGAAAACTAATATTGACCTCGAAGATCTCCCAGGCCCTGCTGGTCATGACGATTGCATTGGAATTGGGGACATAGTCTCCCAAGTGGATTCAAATATTAGCCTCTGTGAACAGCCCAAATGTAGGACATTTAAAACGATTTCACTTGGAAAGTATGCGGTGATATCTTCTTTTTTCAGGGAAAAACGCTGAGATATCCGGTGAAATTATTTCCTAGGGAAACCTGTGTGTTGTGCTTTTCAAGTTATACCAGGCTGGGCTTGGGTGTGGAATTAGGAGCTGCTTTCTCCGTGATATGTGTGTGTGTGTGTGGGTGTGTCGGGGGGGGTGTTGTGTGCAAAAAGTTGCAAGCATATGTGAAAGTGATGGTCCTTTAGGGGCTTAAGATCTGAGTCTGATCCAGGAATCCAGGACGATCCCAGTCTTGCAGCCCAGCCTCTGCTCCTTGGCTTGGAGGCCCAGCGTCAGCCGGGGACCTCCATGCAGGGATGTGGAAGTCTTGGTGCTTTTGCGCTTCTCCACACTCTCAGGGTAACCCTTCTTAGCAGCCTCTACTTGTGCTTTTATTTTTTAAATGAAGCTGTTTTAGTATCCATTTCTTTACGTCTCTTTTTTGGTTTTGTTTTTGGTTTTTTCCCCCACAAATTGACCCCAGGTTACATGATTTTCAAAACACAGCTCAATTGAAGAAGAGAACAAATAGTGAATGACAATATGGGCAGGAAAACATGATGAAGTACATTGCATCTCTATTTTCCCAAAGGGAACTGATACCAAAATGATTCACATTTTGTGAATGGAGAGTGTCAGAGGCCACAGGGCGTGCGCCGGGACTCACTGAGGGTCTTGGAGTGAGGCAGTGCAGAAGGCAGGACACAAAGCCTGGCGTCCCCACAGCTCACCAAAAGGCCAGCCTCTCTTCCTGTGGGGCCAGTCGTGTAAAACATGGTGATCTGAAATGGTCAGATCACAGAAGCAACCTTCACTGAAGAAGCACGGCTTAGAGGAGCAAGGATCAACTACAGTCCTCTTTAAGTTATACTTCATTTCTCATTGAGAATATTTCTTAGGGCTTCTGTACCTTGACTCAAGCAATTTCTTTGCTGCTATGGCTTCCTGGAAAGGTCTGCTCCTTCAGTAGAAGAAAAACTTATTTATCCCTCATGGTAAGGAAGACTGTGCTCTTGCCTTGGGCCACTTAAGGTGACGACATGAAGATGGCCAGAGGAGTGCTTTCTGAGGGTAGATTGTGGACTGAAATGTACGTGCTGAGCAAGTACTGCTGTATTCATATTGCCGAGTCCCATGACCTCTAAAGGGAAAAAGAGATTGCTCTGGTTCTGAAGAGACACAACTCAGAAGCGAAAATACTATTTCTAGTTTCTTAGAAGCACAGGGACAAGGCCTTGGCAGTATGCCACGTCCCAGTAAAGCCAGCAGCAGCCTTGCTAGTGGGCTTCTGATTTTTGCTTTGAAAGCACCCCTGCTGGGCCCTGGCAAAGTGATGGTGTCAAGAAAAGGTAATTAATTGGACAATGTAGTTTCCTCACTAGGAAGTATATGGGAGGTTGTTTATTTTAAAATAGACTCAGAGGGGATAATGTAACAGGAAAAAACCCTCCATCCATGAAGATGTTCATTACATTATTTATTATCTAGAATAGCAAAGACCTGAGCAACCTGAATTATTTCATGAAGAGAATGACTAAGCAAATGATGGCACAGCGATTTGATGCAATAGTACACAGCCACTGAAAAGAATTATAGAGGCCATGTAGCAATGTGGATAAAATGTTGAGTGAAAAATAGAATGTATATTGTAGATACACTGATTGCTGCTCTGTAAAATGTGCCTGCATGTGTCCGTGGAGGAAGCAGAGAAGGTAAAATAGTCAGTGGTCCAGGTGGTATGATTATGGCTCTGGATCTGTTTTTTATTTTCTACTTTTATTCTCCTTCCCCAGTGAAGTTACAACCCGTGTTCCTAAGAAGGATCACCTGGACCAGCTTTTTGATAACTTGACCCAGAGTATGTTTTAACTTTTTATTCCCACTCTGGATTCGTCCATGTTCAAGGATGCCAGCCGTTTGTGAAAATGAGTCTTTACCCTGCAGGAAGGGAATTTTTTTCTTTTGCTCAGGAGGAATGGATGCCAATGGAGTCATGCTAGATGGAGGCCTTGACCGTTTCAAGATGGCAGACTAAACTGTGGCTACTTTGGGAAAGACTCATGCTTTGACCTCACTGCTTATCCAATGGTCCTTTTCCTGATAGCATTTTAAACTCTTTCTATTAAAAAAAGATACACAGGACACTCTGTCTCATCATAGAGTTGTTGCTGTGCACATCAGTGTACGAAACACCTCTTAGAAAGAAATAGCCCAGCTGGTCTCTGACACCCAAGTAACTCCTTAGCGACATTCCGTAGGCTTTTCATGACCCGGTAGAAAGCACAATAGATAAAGGAAAGGAAGTTTTCCAGTTTAATTTGATTTTTGCTGTTAAACTTGTGTTTCTGGGCAGGTGGTTCTTCTTCTTCATGCCTCAATTATCTCCTTCATGTCTCTCATCTACCTCAAAGGAATACCAGCAGCCTCTTGGGACTGTTGTGTATGATCCCATTGTTCTAGATAAATGGAGAAATTAAAAATAATTCAGTTTTGCTTTTTATGAATGGACTTTATATCGCGGGGTGAGGTGGGGTTCAGCTTGAGCTATGGCAGCCATCTCTCAGCTCTGGTTATGGAGCTATCATTTGGAATGTTGACTGTCATGCTTAAAAAAATGGTGTTTGTAATTTTGGTGGAATAGTTTTTATAGGTAGCATCATATAAGGTACCACTGTGATTTTAGCCCTATCTTAATAGTCGAAGTGATTTGTACTTGGAGTACAATTTGGAAGTTGGATATCAATAAAAATCATGAAAAAATTCTATCATGTTAATTTTTCTCGCAATAATTTTACCAAATGTATGCCAGTTTAGAGAGATTGGGGCTAAAATTGTGTTCCAGGAAAAGCCAGTATGTAATGGATTTATAAATATTGAAACCAATAGTAACAACAAACTGTACATGTTGATTTTATTTTAAGTAGTTTTAATCTCTTTTTTTTTTTTAACATGTCACTATTGTCCTTAGGCCTTTAGACATAGGGAAAATACTAATTCAACAATTAAATGACACCTAGAAACAAAAGTCCTCTGCACAGTGGAAGGAAAACGCCTCTCCTAACGAGATGGAAAACAAAGATGAGGGAGTTCCAGAGACAAAGAGCTTCGGTACAAAGTGCCCTCAGTCCCCTGAGAGGCCAAACTCTTGCTGGCAAGAGAGAGCACTTTGGTTAATCCCTAATTGTTCTCTTGGTGCTTCGCCAGAGAGATGATTTTTTCAGGAGAAGATGTAAGGGTTCAGATCAGAGGATTCGAGAATTCGGTGGTGGGGAGGGTCAATAACTTTTGCCCTCTCAGGATGCGGCTAGAAGCAGATCTGACCATCACCTGCTCCTAGGGGTTGTGTCTGGGGTGGAGGCAAGGGAATCTCTTGCCCATCTGTCCTAATGGCCCAGTGTTCGAAGACCTGCTTCCTTATGGACCTGCAGGCTCCTCGCAGTATGACTGGCCTGAGTACCTCCTGCAGTCACTTCTTAGAGTGCTTCAGATTTCAACCTGAGCTTGCCCGTGACCAGGGAGAGGCCCCCCTCCCGGACCCCTGCACCATAGGTGCTCACCATAGAAACGGCTGCTGCAGTCTCCATCCTCCTAGGCTGGATCTGATTCTGGAAGTTCAAGTACAGGAAATTGATCCGTCTGCTGCTTTAACCGCATGTATGCAATTGCAAACGACATTCGTCGCCCTCTTTTGGGGAAAGGATTGGGCAGTAGTGGGAAAAGACAGATCTATCAGAGAATTCTGAAAATTCTCACTCACAGAAAATAATTTAGCAGCAGTGATTGAATAGAGGTGGGGAAGAAGGGGCAGGAGGACATGCAGAGCCTTTCTAAAAGGGCCTGGAAGTTTCTGGCCACTTTCTAGCAGGTTTGCATGTAGGCTCAGTGCCCACGGATATGCTATACCACTTATGTGTCCATCACACGCGACACTCAAACCCTCCCAGCTCCATTTTTATTCAAAGTTCCCAGAAACTCCCAGAGTGGGAGGGAAGGAGCAACTCAGAATAGTCTCTTGGAGTCCAGGCTAAGACCATATTCCTTTCCCCAAACAATCAGGGATTTTCTTTGTTCTCTGGGCTCCTTGTCTGCAAAATGAGGCCGGGAGCAGGGCAGAGACCCTCCCCAGATGAAAGCTGTCTGGGAACTGTCCCGGGGCATGGCTTCTTCTAGCCACCTGCTCTCCTGACCAAGGCTGGCTATCCCGTCGGCTTCGAGATTGAATCCATCACTGCAAGCAGCCGCACTCTGACTTTAGAAGAGGCTCCACACCCAGGGGGAGAGGTGCAGCCGGGAAGAATCGGGCCCATTATTACTCTCATTATTTATTTCTCACCCAGCACTCCAAAGTCTGCAAGGGAAAGAAGTATAATTCCCTCCGCATTTCAATCTTGCAATATTTACTCCAAGCCAGAGCCTCTGCCTGTTAATGTTCTCTCTGAGGAGTGCCACTTGCTTTGAGGCAAGTGCTACGGGGAAATTGAACACAGAAGGGAGAAGGAGGCAGAGGAGGGCTCAGACCCGGGCCTTCGCGAAGAACGTGGGCTGTCATAATTTACACACCTTGCCTAATGCACAGCACATGTCTCGGCTACAAAAGGCGTTGGGTAGACTGGCGCTGTCTGCCTCGCCGTGGGCCTGCTGTGAGCGTGTCAGCAATACTCTTAACGATGACAAAGTAGTTCATCAATAATTTTTTTCCTAACACCCTTATCCAAGGACCAAACAACAAAATAAAATCCATCTCCTTTCAAGCCCACCCCTCTGCACTGTCTTGCCCCTCCACCCCCACCCCCACCAGACTTCTTCCCGTGGCCTCAGACAAGGAGGCCACAGGCTCAGAAGTGGGCTCCTGGTGCCGGTTGGGACCTTGAATACAGCTTTCAGGTAAAGGTCCTTGAATCCATATTTTCCTTTTTCCGAACACTTCGCTGGCCTCAGCTGTGCAGAAGTCAGGTGGTACTGAGGTTCTCAAGTTATTATGCCTCAGAAAGCGAAGTCTCTTATTTTTTGTAATTATCTCAGTGCGTTCAGTTTATTTCAGGTCACTTTTATCCATCATGCTTCCTATTTCTGGTGCCCCCATGTGAACAGCATCATTAGGATCTGGAGGCTGCTCGGGGAACAGGCATGGGCAAGGGAAAACAGATAGAACTGTTCTTTTTAAAAATTAAAAGAAACTTACTGCGTTTTATTCACATTCCGTGTTTAATGGAGAAAGATTATTTGAAATCACAGGCAGTGTAAGAAAAAAAACAGCCAACTAGCTAGGACTAATGACTAATAACATTTGGTAAATATCCTTCTAGATACTTAGATCTCTTTCCATCAACCTCTTTTCCTTGTTCCCTCCCTTGCTTCCTCCCTCCTTTCCTCTCCATATATGTAAGTTCTCTGAAAGGTGGGAGCCAGTTTCAGAAGGTGCTGATCCGTGTCTAACTTCCCTTTCCTTTCCAGTCTGGGAGGAACAGATTGGCAGGAATTGGCCCTTTGAGGGCCCAGCAAGCCATTCCGGCATAGTACCTGGCACTTCGTATGCACTTGGTGCTCATTGAGTTATGGCTTCTTGCAACTTCGTAGGTATCCCAAATGCGGTATGGTGGCTTTGCATGCTAGAAATCATGCTAAAGAAAGCATTAAATCTGAAATTTATGTTAGCAGTCAGGGTCCCTCCCAGAGGTAGGTTTGACTTTTACTCCCACCTCCTTGCTCTTATTCGAATTCTCTGCTCACTTTCCACAGCATGACCATTGGTGGCCTACCATAGTGCAAGGGTTTTTCTTTATTTATTGGATTAGCTCCTCGGCTGGCATTTTTACGGTTGTGTTGTGCCTGTTGATTGTTGTTGGCTAAAGAACAAACGCCTGGCTAATGTCCACAGGGAAGAACAATTTGCACATTTATTTTATCCTTTTGTTGATATTTCAGTTCTAAAAGCTCAAAGTTAGGTTGCTTAACTAATGCGTTATCCCTTGAACCCAGGTGTTTCCATATGACGGTGTTGTCTGGGCTTGACTCCCTGGTGTGACATTCAAGACTGCTAGAATGTACACATCCTTATGAAATACTAGGGGTTACAGAACCAAGGTACAGCCAGTTGATTAAAGGAACAAATGAATAGTGCATTTATTTATGTGTCAACAGAGGCTAGTTATTGAATTTGTCTGATTTTTGTCGTACAATATGGCCTCAGCAGTGGTGAGTGTTGCCGGTGGTGCCCGTTTCCAGGCTGTGAGCATTGAGACAATAGGGACCACGTCTGTCCATCTTCCACAAGACTTGGAACTAGAAACAAAATATGTCTGTGCTTCAAAATACTACTTGATGATGTCCATGATGGTGGCGGAGCTAGCTAGCATTTGCCTTGCTTTGTCCTTGGGCAATCCAAAACTGTGAGGCCGGGTGGCAAACCATATACACCACCCCTTGTTTCTTTCCCTTGACAACATCAGGCCAAAACAGAAGGTTGGGCCTATCCCAAATCCCCAGGGGTAGTATGATTTGGGAGTAAGGACTCAAAATGCCAGGCTCTCACTTGACTATAATTTAGGAGGTTCCAGGATTCCAAAAACATACCAGGACAATAACATTGTGATTTCTGCAATTTTCATGGCCTGTTTATGAGTTTCTAACTGCTTGGGAGTTTTCAGCCATGGTGGGCGGACTCGTTGTTTTTGAGTTGCTGGTATTGTCAGTTCTGAGGTCAAGTGAACTGGGGGAACATCCATTTCGGAGACTTTGTTTAGAGGTCTTGGTTCAAATGGAGACGATCTGAGCCACACAGCTGAGACTGGAGAAATGTGCTGGGAGGTGGGAAATGTAGAAAAAGGTTAGGGAACAGAGACATGCTGAAGAATGAGATGGTAGAAAAACTAGACAAAGAAGAACTGGGTGGGATGATTGTATATGAAAAATAGGAAGAGGGACTAGAGAGGAGGAGCTCTCATGGAAGGGAACACGTGAGCACACGGGGGAAGGTCTGGGACATGAGAGGCACAGAAAAAAAGGAAAGGTGAGATCGAGAGTGAACCTGACAGGAAGCGGAAGATGTGTAGGGAAATGAAAGAGGAAATGAAAACCCAGATCTAGAGAGACCACAACTGCAGGAAGAAGGGAAAGAAAGGGATGGAAAATGAATGTAGGAAAAGAAAATTGGAAGTCCTCTCTGAGGGACATAAATAGAGCGTTAGTCAGATGAGACTTTCTATGCGACATGCTACATTTGTTAGTTGACTCCAGGAGGAGAGGGCTGAGAAATGCAAACAGACCTTTATCTGGTGAGTTTTTTAAAATATTATTTGCTTATATTTTTGTTGGCACCAAAACCCGTGGAATAAAAACCAAATCATCATGGAAAGGTGTTTTGGGGAGAAGAAAAGAGACAAAAACGATTGCTGCAATAGATTGTTTTTCATTTTCCATTTCAGAAGCAATTTAATAACAATTTGGCTTTGATGCTTTTGTTTATTTTGCTTCCTCTTCTCAGGGGCCTATTGGATCCATGTCTGTTTTGCTTGCCCCTTAGCATCGTTTGTTTACAACTAAGAGGGAACCTAATCTTTCACTTGAGTAAGATCAACCTCATTTTCTCTAGGAGACTGAGTTTCTTTCTTTCTTCTCCAGCTCTTCTACGAGAAATTGGCTGCATGTCAATCTTTCCTTTTCTTGAAAAGTATTTTCTTCCCCTACTGGTTACTCAGTGGTCCTGATAAGTGGGACCTGCTATTTGTTTATTCAAAGAGAGATGGTGGTGATGAGTGTATTTCCTGCATTGTGAAATCGGAACTCATCCGCACTCTTGTAAAGAGATGTCAATCTTTTGTGTAATGCCAGGTACTGTGCTTAATTGCCCTCTTGTAATGTGTTATCCCTGAGATGATGATTTGAGTTATTTCTGTGTTAACCTTTACACAGCCAATAACAAATTAAACATCATTATCTGAGTTTAAAATAGGCTGTAAATCTCTAAGCCCTGGTAATACTCAGACACTTACAACCAGGGAGTCATAAAATGACATTAAATGACACTCTGAAACACAACCCAGAAAGAACTACAAATAAATGGGAAGAAAGCAGCACATCTCCAAGAGGAGTTTATGTGGGATGATCCCTCTGAATCATGAGTCAGAGATTATTCAAATTATGGCAATTTTGCTCTAACATATCCACTTAAAATATACTTTCTTAATCTTTCTTCATGTTGCCTGTGACTCCTTCCAGTCTGGACATTCCTTCTTCATGTATTGCTTGAAATATTGCAAGAAGTTCAAGTTTTGCTTCTGCTGTGGAGTCAGCCTCACTCACTTCTCTTTGCACTGACGTCCTTGTCTGTCTGCTGTCACACTCATTGCCTGAAGCTTCCACTTGGTCACTTAATTCTCTTCTGCTACTTTTGCAGCTCTTCTGTTACTGCTTGATGTTGTCAGTCGTTATCTCCCTCATGACACTGTGGGCCTCTTGCAAGTAGGATTACGTCTTGCCTTTATTTTGTATAGTAGGTGTCTGATTTCCAAATGGGGGTTTCTAGGTTCTGTGCAGTCTTTCCAGGGATGGTGATGGAGGGTGAGGAGGGGTGGGGAAGAATGTATATATATATATACCTTATATATATATACGCAGATATACGTGTATATATATATATACATGCAGAGGGAACTGCTTTTGGAACCAAGCTGTCACTCAGGTTTGTTTGAAAACTACCTCTGTGGAATCACAGCATATTCAAACTGAACCTTACAGCATATTCAAACCTCAGTATCAGCTGAGGGCCAGAGAAAGAAACTGCCTTCTCCAAGATAGTATTAAAACTGTAGTTAGTCGTAAAGCAGGACTAGACCTTAGACTTCTGGGCACCAGTTTGAATGATCTTTCTACTGTACCCCATCTCCATGGAGATGGTTAGAACTGGTCTGTTAGATTAAAAAAATTTTTTTTAATTGTATGAATAATGGTGATAACTTGAGAGAATGTAGCTCTGGGACCTTCCAACCTGAGAGGAGTGAAACCATAGCATGTATACATCGAATGTATGCACAGAATACACATGATGGGCAGCAGGGGTGGGTTGCACAACACAGCCTGGAAGTTCTGCCCCAGCTGTGCAGTCTCCAGGATGTCATGGGAACCATTGCCACCGCCTCCAGTGTGTTCCTGACCACTCGGAAGAACATCTTTGCTCAAAGGATGCCTTTGAAAACATTTTCAGTTTTTTGTTTTTTTTTTTTAAAGATTTTATTTTTTCCGTTTTCTCCCCAAAGCCCCCCAGTACATAGTTGTATATTCTTCGTTGTGGGTCCTTCTAGTTGTGGCATGTGGGACGCTGCCTCAGTGTGGTTTGATGAGCAGTGCCATGTCCGCGCCCAGGATTCGAACCAACGAAACACTGGGCCGCCTGCAGCGGAGCGCGCGAACTTAACCACTCGGCCATGGGGCCAGCCCCAAAACGTTTTCAGTTTTATAACAATTGTCGGTCAGCTTACGTTTTTTACTGGAACATGTTTCATTCTAAAATTCAGTCTTTTCCTATAAGTAGTGGATTTAGTCAACGTTTTCATACTTATTAGCACATAGTTGTATGTAGTGTTCTACAATTTTTAAAATCTCCACTTGAGCTGTGGTTCAGTTCCTGGAGCTCCCTGCTCCTGACGAGGCAGGTGCATTGTGTTCTCTTTCTCTCTCACTCTCTTACTCTGTCTTCTTCTCATTTTCCTTGGCAGAAGTTTTTCTATTTTGCATTTAAATTATTTATTTAAATTTATTAGTCCTACTTAATTATGGTCTGCTTTCATCTCTGTAAATTCTGTCTTCCTCCTTTCTATGGGATTATTTCAATTTCAAGTTTCTTTGATTGAATTTTTAGTTTATTTTAAATTTTCCTTTCTTTCTTTCTTTTTAATCAGAGAAAGCATCTGGGGTCGTGCATTTTCCTCTGTGTACAGTTTCAGTCATGAGTTTCCATGACTTTTAATATGTTTTTCTTCCTAATTGTTGTTTATTTATAAGTACTCAAATTGTAATGTTTTTGTTTTTTTTTTTTAAAGATTGGCACCTGAGCTAGCATCTGTTGCCAATCTTTTTTTCCCCTTCTTCTTCTTCTCCCCAAAGCCCCCCAGTACACAGCTGTATATTTTTTTAGTTGTGGGTCCTTCTAGTTGTGGCATGTGGGACATGGCCTGACGAGTGGTGCCATGTCCATGCCCAGGATCCGAACTGGCGAAACCCTGGGCTGCCGAAGTGGAGTGCGGGAACTTAACCACTCGGCCATGGGGCTGGCTCCCTCAGATTGTAGTTTTGATTTCTAAGCGATTGAATTATTTTTGTTAAAATTAAAGATATTACCTTGAATTATTGCATTGTGGTTAGAAAATGTGATTTGAATCATTTCTACTTTTTGGAACCCTAAAAGAAAAACTGTCTTGATGTTATTTATGTCTTCTCCAATCTTATTTTTTAGTCTCTTTTATCTACTAAAGAGCAAGAGGGCTATGTTTAAAAAATCTGGCCGTAATGATCTTTCTGAGAATTTATCCTTGGAATTTTAATACTTCTAAAATTTATAGATTTTGATGTAGCATATTTGTATTCATTTCGCTATGCATTATTATCAATATAAATGTTAGCTCTTTTCTTATCTCATCTTTTTTATCCAATGTAGTGCTTTTTGTCTTTTATTTGATTTTGTCTACTATTAGTTTTATGAACTCTGCTTTATTGTTGTCTACCTTTGCCTCATAATCCTTTGCACATCCTTTTATTTCTAATCTTTGACTTGAGTAGTCTTTTTATAAAAACAGTTGTATTGATGTAGAGTTGACATACCATAAACTTCTTTCATTTCAGTGTATAATTTATGATTTTTAATAAATTAGTAGAGTTATGGAACATCTGAGTATTCTTTTAAACAGCATACAGGTGGATATATTTTTTATTCAATGTGACTATCTCATTCAATCCCCTTTTAATAAGAGAGTTTAACTTATTTACATTTATTGTTATAGTTGATATTTTTGGTCATACATCTATCATCTTGTTCCATTTTTATTTCTTTGCCATTTCCTTTGTCTGCTGTCTTTTTGTATACAGACCTTATTTTCTTTGCTTTTAATCTTGAATATTTTCAAATGTACATATCTTCTTTTAGTTTTACTGTTGGTTAAAATTTTTTCAAAAACACTTCTTAACCTGTGTTTCTATTATTGGCAGCCATGAGTGAAATGTGTCTTTCTCTCTATTTGATGGCAGTAATTTAGTGCAGTTTTGCCTTTACATCATCCTTTTTCTCCTTTCTTTTTCTGCCATTTCTTAGTTTAAAATCAATAAATAATAAATTTGAAATAATAAATTTGTCTTTCATAACCAGATTCATGTAATTATATCAACATTTTTTATTATGTATATCCTCCCTTTGAATAACTATTTTTAGCATTTATATTTAAGTTTTGTAGTGATACTTGTATTGATTATTATTAGGCTTACCTCTATTTTAATTGGTTTCAGCATCCCCACTAGTTCCTTCATATTATAATATCTGCACTTTTGAGCTCTTACTTTTCTTTTTTTTAAAGATTTTATTTTTTCCTTTTTTTCCCCAAAGCCCCCCGGTACATAGTTGTATATTCTTAGTTGTGGGTCCTTCTAGTTGCGGCATGTGGGACACCACCTCAGCGTGGCTGGATGAGCAGTGCCATGTCCACACCCAGGATCCGAACTGATGAAACACTGGGCCGCCTGCAGTGGAGTGCGCAAACTTAACCACTCGGCCACAGGGCCGGCCCCTGAGCTCTTACTTTTGCTTTGTTTTTCAGGAGTTGGATTACATCTTCAATAATCTTGTCAGGAAGAGTGCATAGGTGCTATATTTTCTGACACTTTGCATATCTAGGAGTCTTTTTCTGAGGTCTTCATTTATAAAATATTGGCTATAAAACTCTTGGGTCATACTCTTTTCTTCTTAAAACTACCCAGACATTGCCCAGCATTTAAACGTTGAAATGAAAATGTCTGGTAATACCTTGATTTTCATTGATTATTCCTGGTACATAATGAGTCTTTAAAACCTACATACATTTCTTCAAGTCAGAAAATATTCCTCTATTGCATTTTTTTATGTGTCTTCCATTGCATTTCTCTGTCCTTTCCCTCTGTTTTCTATGAGAGCATCTCACCTTTGCGGTCCACATAATGGTTTCAGTTTTCTCCTTGGCTGCTGTGTGGAGAATGGACTGGAAGGTAGTTTGGGGTGGAGGCAGCTGGGAGAGCACTTAAGGTGGCTCTTTAGACTCAGACCAGGGGGGCAGCAGTATAGATGGAAAGAAGCAAATAAATTTGAGATACATTTGAGAAGTAATTTTTCATGTTGCTGTGAGCTTTCTCCTCCTCCTCCTGCTCCCCCCCCCCCTCCTCCTCCTCCTCCCCCTCCTCCCTCCCCCACCCCCCATCTTCTATTGTGAAGGTAGCAGAGATGGCATAGGAATCCTTTAGCTGGAGGTCATTTTGAAGCAGAAGTTAGCTCACAGATTCTCGATGTGTGTGTGTGGCAAATTTACAGGGAAGAGGAGTCCCAAGAGTTGGTCATTTGTAAAATGTTTTAAAATGTATACAGTAATGCCTTAATTGAACCTCTTACCCCAGAGCAGTTGACGGTACAGATAGAGATAATAAAATGAAGATGCTGGGCAGTTTAATGACTTGCTCAAAGTCACCAGTTAGTCAGTGGCAGAAGTGTGACCTTCTCATCTGTTTTTTAGTGCAGTGGACTTTCTACTTTGCTAGTGTATTCAGAGCCTTGGGGATCTGAAGAGACTCTGGAATTGTCACTGAAGTGGGTGAGGGGCAGGGGGAGGTGGCAGATCAACTCGACACACAGGGCCTGGACCCCATGTCCTCCACGTTGACCAGAGCATTGCCCCTTTTGCCTGTTATATTCTTGTAATGTATAAATATGAAATTTTTATTTAAAAAAGTTCTCTTGCTAAACAGTAAAGTTTGAAAACCATTTTAGGATACCATTGCCTTTAGTCTTTGGGCTTCATGGGTCAGTGGCTTTAATACAAAAGATGCTTGAATCCTCTCCCTGCTCTTAATCTGGATTCTGACCAAGTGCACCGCCAAATGGAAGAGGCACGACAGTCATGAGGCAAGTGGTACAAGTCATACTTGAGCTTCCCTGAGCGAGGTGGCTGGGAAAGACCTGGGCTGCATCTGCTGTCAGCTTACACGCCGCCTTGCTCCTTTCTTGTCCTTCCTTTCACGGAGCCTGCCCTTAGTTAGGGCCTTTCTTAGAACAGGTATTGCCCCTTTTCTTCATATTTATTCTTTTCTTTATATTTTCCTCCTGTGATTTCTGTTCATATTTTCTGGACTCCTCCAACTTGATTTCCTTCTACTTTTCCTGCCCAGACTTCTCTTCATGATCTTCATTCCCTGTCCTTCTCTTCTACTATCGTTTCTTCATTTTCCTTCATTTCTCCCTCTGTTTTCCAACATTTTATTACGAAATATTCAAACATACAGTGTTAAAAGAATTTTACAGTGATACCTGTGTATTCACCACTCAGATTCCACTATTAACATTTCACAAAACTTGCTTTATTGTATATCTATCTATCTATTCATCCAGCAGTCTGTTTGGTCTTTTTTTTTTTGATGATCTCAAAGGAAGTTTTAGGTACAGACATTATTACACTCCATCGAAGTCCTTCAGCATGTGTATCATTAACTAGAACTCCATATTTGTTTACAGTTCCTTTAAGGTACAATTTACATGCAATAAACTGCACAAATCTTAAGTATACCATTGGATGAGTTTTGACAGATGAATGCCTCTGGGTAACCCAACCCCTGTGAAGATAGAAAACTCTCTGATCACCTCAGATGGTTCCTTTGTGCACCTTCTCCACCAATCCCTGTCCCCACTCACCCCTCAAGAGACAACCACTGTTCTGATAATTTACCACTCTGGATTTGTGTTGCCTATCCTAGAACTTCATAAAAATGGAACCAAATAGAACATACTCCTTTCCGGAAGGCTTCTTTCACTCAGCAAAATGTTTTTAAGATTTGTCCAACTATCAGTAGTTTTTCCTTTTTTATTGCCAAGTAGTGTTCCACAGTATGAACATACCATGGTTGGTTTAGCTCTTCTCCTACTGATGGTCAGTGTTTGCTATTAGAAATAAAGCTGCTATGAATCCTCCCTTTTGTTCTTGCTGTCCTCCATTTCCTGCCCCCATGTCTCCCCCTTTTTGGTCCTGAGCACACTCAGGATGCATGAGTCACATGGAGAGAATAATTCCTGTCTCACAGGGTTGTGGTGGGAAGAAAGTGAGATAATGTATGAAAGGCTTCCAAGTTAGTCCCTGGTACACAGTAGGTACTCAATAAGTGATAGTTATGATTGTATAGCACAGGCACAAAGGCTTCTAGTTGGAAGATGTTTTATGATCGAGTTTCTGCATTATTTTTTAGCCCTGTGGCTTTTGCCAAGTTATGTCACATATACCTGCCTTCATTTATTCCTCTAAAATCTTTCCTTTTCCTCATGAGTTGCATAAGGATAAAAATATAAACCTTCTCAGTATTATTGGAAGAGAACGATGAAGAAAAATGATGGCAAAAGAGTTTGCAAAAGAAATAGCATCTGCCTTTTTTTCTCACACTACTTGAGTTTTTAAAGAAATTGCTTCGAGATCGTTGGATGAGAAAACCTTATTCAAAAGCCAAGAGCTACAGTTTGAGGGAGATCCTTTTCCCAGACCCATTAGCTGCCATTCAGCTAGGACTTAGCAGTTTCCACTGGAGCATAAAGAAGTTTATTTTACCATTTTAATTTGGTGCTGCTTTATTTACCCTGTTTGTGCTAACCCAAATTTGGCACCCACTCTGTACTCCAAGTGCTAATTTAAGTGACATATTTCCGTTCTGCCTGGGAAGAATACACAGAAGAGCTGAAAGACGTGTGTTTATAATTATAAGGTACCGCGTTGGCTCAAACAACGTCTCATAGCATATGGGAACTATGTGGGCTAGTTAGCAAAAGTTTATGCTGAAGCCTGATGCTGTTTGGCTGAGTTTTGTAAACTCAGAGTTGTTAAGCTGTGTCTAATAAAACATGGGTTGAGTCAATTTAATATTTCCAGGCTAGCTTGTTGTTGTGGTAAAGACAACCCCTTTCTCTTTTCTTGGCCTAAAAATGCAGAGGATTTGAATTCAGTTCTGGAGAGGGTAGATCTTGTTGCGATAAAGCCAGACTATTTTCTTACAGCACGTTTTTCAAGGACCTGAAATGAGTGCTTGGCCCCAAGGTGACTGAATCTGGCTTTTTATGTTTCTTCCAGATTGACATTGACGAGGGTTCTTGATTTATTCTCAACATATCCATTTTAAGCTTTTTGTTTAAAACAATATTATATGAGATCTTTTAAGGTTTCTACTTATAGACCTTTTTATTATTATTTAATATAACAATGCATATATAAGTAGGGTATTTTAAACTCAGAGGAAAGATGTACTGTTGTACAAATGGGTCTAATGATTATATGTGTGTGGATATATGTGCATATGGATATATCTGGGTATACACCCAGAGCACTGTATTATATGTATGTGTGTGTATAAGGACCCTTTTTATACAATACGACTGTAAAACTGTGGTTTCAGTAAGATTTTATTGTACGTCTACTGTGTGCAGACAAATGTAGATCTTGCTTCTTGACCTCGGGCTTCCTTTTCTATCTGCAACCTCTGGGGCTGGGAAGAGGAGATGACAGGAGAGAGCCACCAGGGGCTGAATTCCCAAGCTAATCCTAATGCAGCTTTAGGCTCTAGAAGTTGACCCCTGGGCCAAGTGAACTGGTGGAGAGGAAAACCATTAACCCTCAGTGGAAGGCTTCTTGGCAAGTCTGCTCCTGCTGCTGCGTATCACGTTTGCTTGCTGGTAAGTAGAGGAACAAGGCGACCCACTGGACCTTTTATCCCAAAAGCCAAGTCAACTGAGCTTGTGGAGAGCAGCCGCTCGCACCCTTCTCCCCGTTATTCACATGGAATACAGTATCGTTCTATTGTAGGAGTGCTGGAAACAGACTGGGTCAGAAATTCAAAGCACTTGCAAATGTAGGGAGAGTTCTCTGCAAGCATCTTGGTTGTCGTGTATCTGAATCACTTTTATTCCCAAGTGCCTCAGGTATATGAGGCTGAATGGTATAATGTCTGTGCTTTCTGAAACCCCCTGGTTAGGTTGGATATTTGTTTAAAGAATCGGAGTTTCATGTGCCAAATAAGGTGCTTTGCAAATCGTGTATTTTTTCATCTTCTGGAGTGGATCAGATGAGGTCTTGCTCTTTCACACGTGGGCTACAACACAGATCTTTACAACCCAGATTTGAATGTGTGCAATCCAAAACCTTGCCCTGAATCTCACATGGGAGGCAGTGAAACCTGTTCTAATGTGGCCCTGACCCATGGGATAAGCATTTCATCCGTCAACATCCCCAGCCAAGGGAGCCCCTTTCCTCTGTGCTGCCACCCATACCCAACAGTCACAGTCAGTGCTCCTCTTCTGTCTTTAAGGCAGCTCCACCTACATTATTTCCTACAACAGCTCTCTGGGGTAGCTGCCATGACCCCCATTTTACAGAAAACGGAGGCTCAAAGAGGCTAAGGGATTTGTGTGAAGCCATATATTTTTACCAGCCAGTGGCAGGCTGGGTTGTCTGACTCTAAGTCCAGCCTTGGTCTCTCTACACCCCAGCTGTCCCTCACAATTGCGTCTTACACAATCAACTTAGCATTATTGGGTTATATGATGCTGCTAGTTTAGTTTTCATGTACTCGTCTTGCTTTGCAGAACCAGCGTGGTTTCTTGAAAAGAGCTATGTGTTTGGAATTTTAAGAACTGAGTTGAAGTTCTTGCTCTTCCACTCTTTAGTTATGCAATTTTGGGCAAATCAACTTACTATTTTTATTTTTTTATTTTTTTTTTGGTGAGGAAGATTGTCCCTGAACTAACATCTGTGCCAGTCTTCCTCCATTTTTGTATGTGGGATGCTGCCACAACATGGCTTGATGAGTCATGCATATGTCCGTGCCTGGGATGGGAACCTGCGAACCCTGGGCCACTGAAGAGGAGCACACAAACTTAACCGCTATGCCACTGGGCCAGCCCCAGGGCAAATCAATTTTGAGCCTCAGTTTCCTCAGCTGAGAAATGGGGATAGTAGTAGATGTTTTGTGAGGCATAGGGAATGGTGTTTGACAAAGCATTTTGTAAAACATAAAGTATTATGCACAATGTAAAAAATTATTATTATAATTCTCTCTCCAACTAGATTGTACATTCCTTGCCAGACTGTCACATTGCTTTTCTATTTCTATAACTTAGTATAGTGCCAGCTACATAGAAATTACTCAATAAATATAAGCTGATCGATTTATTGATTGATTGAAAGCTGGATCATGCCTTCCCATTCCTTTGTTTCTTTTCCCCAGTGCATAATATGTTGCCATTCAAATAGTAACACCCCAGAAATAATTTTTGGCAGATTGAAAAATGTTTCTTAGTACATATATATGTCAGCATTCATATGTGTGTACATGGGCTTGTAAAATTCATTTAAATGTGTGCGGGTGTGATCATGTAGAGTATTTCTGCACGTGGGTGGGGAGTTCACCATTAGTGGGGGGGGGGGCTCACTAATGGCTGATGCGTGGGGACTAATGGAGTCTTCATAGGATCAAAGCTTGTCTGGTCCTTGGAGCTCTATGGGCAGCTCTGATGTATCCAGGGCTCTCAGAGCTATGGTCAGGGCCCCAGGGTGGGAGCATGTACCCCAACTCCCTATTTGCCCACCTATCCACACTCCCCAGTGTCCCATCCAATGGCTGACCAAATAGATTTATGGACAGGAAGTGCCAGGCTGGGAGGGGCCGACAATCCTGAGGTAGTAGGTCTCTTGCAAAACCCTGGGACACCACTAAGCTGTCCTTGGAATGTATCTGTGTTATGAAAGAATTCAGCGGATTGTAAGATTCCCTGTAAAACGAAAAGAAAAACCTGGCCAATTGGTAAATGTTCTCCAGAGATTTTTTTAAATTATTGTTTCTGTGTGTGTTGCTGTAATATATACGTGAGTGGCTGACGATGTGTCTGTAGACTCTGCTGCTACCTGGAGCCCAGGTGAAGCTTGGAACCCCTAGGAGGAGGGGCTCCTAGGGAATGCAGGAGAAGCTTCCTAGAGGGGCATTAAATGTGGGGAATTCTTGGGAAGTTTGGTTTAGAGAAGAGCAGTGTGCTATAAAGCACTGAACTCAGGGGTCAGGAGACCTGGGTTTCAGTTTGGCTGTGTTACTTGGGATAGAATTTAACCTTTGTGTGCCTCAGTTTGCTTAGCTGAAGAACTGAGGCAATAATCCTCATACATGATAGTTGAGTGACTCAATGGGACACTCTGCATAAAAGGTCTTAGAAAATTCTATCAAGTGTGGAGCAAATAGAAGGTGGTATGATTATTGGCTTTTGAAGGCTTGAATGACCTGTAGGGCCAGCTGTAGTAAAGTGATTAAGAAAGGGCCTCCTGAGACTCCCTGGGATCAACTCCCAGCTCTACTGCTTACCAACTGTGTGACTTTGGGCAAGCTACTGAACCTCTCTGTGCCTCAGTTCCCTCATCTGTAAAATGGGGGAAAATAATAGTGTCTGAACACACAGTTCAGGTCTCAATCAATGTTTTATTTAGCACAACCAGAAGGACCTACAACTAGAATATACAACTATGTACTGGGGGGCTTTGGGGAAAAGAAGAAAAAAAATGTTTTATTTGATATAAAACACTTATATATGATGTATATATACATACATTATGCATATCATATATAACTTAGATTATTATCCAATGAACAAGAACCTTTAGTAAATGGGATTCCCACATCATTGCTCTCTCTGTCCTTGTCCCTTCCTACCTGTCCGGCCTTATCCTCCCTCTTTTATTAATGAGAAAGATGAAAATTATCATGGACTATTTTAAATTCCAGGGTAAAGTCTAGAGCAGTGGTTTTTGGTCACACTTAGCAGAACCTTGAAGGGTCCAAGAGAAGTGTGACAGAGCTGATGGGGGTAAGGGTAGGCCGGCGGGGCAAGCGCCTGGGCTCCCCACTTCGGCTTGGCAGAGCCTTCATCCACATTGGGCTCCTCGGCACGATTTTATTTGACATGAGTTCAGCTGCTGTAGAAAGTTGGAAACCACCGGCTGAGCACCAGCACAGATTCAGCTCCCGTGTCAGGAGCCTTCTCCACCCGTCTCCCTTACAGCTCACAGAGAAGTGCTGGTGATTCTGACGAACCACAAAGTAACGTGCCATCCAAAACCCAGACACGTTAGTTTTTTAGAAATTGTTTTTGTTGATGTGCCACATTGAGCAAGTGGACTACTAATCTGATTTAAAAGGATTAAAAAATAAAGACTGAAATAAAAATTAACTCTCAGATAACCAGAAAACATCCCCTTAATTGAGATTTCCACACAGCTGAGCATCGATCAAGGTGTATGTGCTGAGAACCTGCTAAGTTTGGTGCCATGGGAGACATGACAAAAATGAAGGCACTGCCCCTGTCTTCGGTGAATTTGTAGTCTAGTTAGGGTAACTATTTGGAGCACTTAACAGCGATTCACAAATGATATGATTTCATATTCAACAGTGCTCTCGCGAGTACTATAGCCCAGGGAAGAGAGGAGTTACAGGTTGCAGTAACAGTAGAGGAAGGCTCCACGAAGGAGCTGGGAGTTGAAATACAAGTAGAATTTAAGTAGTTGGAGGGCACGGCAGACGGGGCTACAATGCGAACAGAGGCAAAGGAGCTGGACCCAGCCAGGCATGTATCAGCATCTGAGACGGAGTCTGGTAGACCCAGAGACAGCTGCCGTGCTGAACCGTAAGGTTCGTGAGGGCAGGCACCATGGTTTTTTGCATTCCAGTGTATGTGCCTGGCACATAATAGTTCCTCAATAAATATGTGTTGTATAAATGAATGCATATCTTAGGGCTATGTAACGTCACCGTTGTGATCATGAAACTTTTGCAACACCCCACCTTGTTTTTCAGTAGCAAGATTCCCATAACTTCCCCCTTAACTTCTCCACTTCCAGCTGGACCAAGAATAGCCTTTTAGTGAATATCAGGGACTTGGGAATGACCTTTAGTATATACCTTTACAACAGGAGGAAACTGAAACTCAGAGAGGTTAAGTGACTTACCCAGGGTCACACAGCTAGTTAGTGGCAGCACTATGGCATTTTCTTCTGTTCAGAAGTCTGGCTTCTCAATGAGTGTCTGGCTTTCTCATTAGAGCCAAGTTGATTCAGGAAACCTCTCCAGTCCCCTGGACCACTTATCCTGCTTTGCTCTCTGGGGGCCTACCACCTGGGTTTACTGATGGAGAATGCTGAAATTTTATGTGTATATCATGTGTGAAGAAACCTGCTGTGGCACTATATATTTTATACGTAGCCACTGGGTATTTCACGGAAGACTGCAGCTAAATTCCCAATTTAAAGGGTACGTCTTATATGGGGTTGGCAGAGAAGCAAGGGACCGGCCACGTGGAGCCCACGTTGAGAACTCATTGGCGGCTTGAACTGTACTGGTTAATTCCCAGCTTGGTAACTAACATCCCTGCGGATCCCAGCTGATGCTTTGCTAAGGTCTGTTTTGTCACTTTTCAAATATAAAACAATTCTCCGCCTTAAGAGCAGAGTTTACTGTCCCTGAGATCTGGAGGCAGAAGAAAGATACCTTTTCCTTTGCTTATTGTAGAGGCGTGCTTTTTTTTTTTTTTGGCAGAAGTTGCGTTTTTTGAGAAGTTTCTCAGTTTCAGGGAGTGGGTGGGTAAAAATCTTTGAGAACACCCAGGACGGGTAGCTCCAAATCTGAGCTTTGCAGATCTCATTCTGTAAAAATCTAACAGCCTCTACACGAAGAAAGAACCCTGGGCTGCTCCCAAAATGTAGACATCAAGGAACATTGGGCAAATTTCATCGCCTGGGAACAGGGCAGGGGTGGGGGGAGGGCGGTCTGAGGTGTGAGCAGGCTTGCTGGAGTTCCTTGAGTTTTCCCAGGCTCTGTGCCTTGTTTGCTTGTAAATGTCAGCAAACCTAGATTTTGGGGTCTATTTACATACGCTTTTAATTATATGGTTAATGCAACTGTGTGTGAAACTGACACTCAAATTAAGTCAGCCAAGATCATTCCAGTGAAATAGCTGTGTTTTTTTGCACTGCTCTGTGAAATGCTCAAGATCTTACAGTCTTTATAAATTTGGAGACCCAGCTCCTCCTCAATTTCACATTCCAGGAATACGGTTTTGGATTCCAGTTTACATCGAAGTACGTGCATAAACCCACAAAGGTACACGCCTTGTGGTTTACTCTTCACTCTCCTTGACCCTGGTGTCCACCGCGCACTTTTGGAGGAGCGGGTCCAGGATATGGCACCACAGCACATGTTGAGGGGAACGCATCTACCATTAAAGAAATGCTTCGATTTCATTTTTTTTAAAGCAATCATTGAATGCTTATCTTGGGGTATCTTTTAAACAACACCCCACTGACACGGAAGGATAAAGTTCACAAAGCAAAGTTTTTGATTTTTAAATTGCCATTGATACCAAGGGGGGAAATCCTTTGTTATGTCTCCAGCACTCAGGGCTCAGCTGATCCATATGCACCAGTGGGCACACCCAGAGAGCTTTCATAATTCATAAGCCAAGAGGCCCCTGACGTGCAGAGGCGACGCACTGCTAGAGCCGAGCGTAGTGCTGGGGAAGCTGGGGCTGCGGGTGTACGCTGGAGGCTGCAACTCGGGAGCCCTGGCTTTCTCCTGCCTTCCAGCTCCCTGGGCAGAGGCAGGAACCCAAAGCCCAGTCTCCAAACTGGGCTCCTTTGGGCGGCCCGGGGAGAGGATGGAAAGTGAAAAGTGTCTTCCCGTTGGAGGCAGCACTGAGCTGGGATGGAGAGACTTGTGGTTCAAGTTTTTATACAATGAAACTGCAAAGCAATCAAAAAGTCTGGAAAATGGAAGGACAAAGCATCACTATAACTCTCAGCACTTTAGCATAATTATTTCCACTTTTGTGTTCCCTTCAGTCTTTTTTATAGGCGTATTTTTATGCATGTTAGAGTACACACGATTTTGTGTTCTGTTATTTCAACTTTCACGTTGAGTGATGACCATTTTCCATGCTCTTGTATATTATTTATCCTTTTTTAAATGAGTAAATACTATTCAATGGAGTGAATGAATGTGACATAATTTACTTAAGCATTTCAATGTTATTTTAGATATATAGGAGTTCTAACTCTTTTACTTCTAAAAATGCTGTGATGAACATATTCATACCTATGGAGAAGATGAGAGTGTGGGTCCTTGTTCTGCCCCATATTAGCTACGTGATTTGTAGGGAGCCGTTGAACCACTGAGTCTCATTTTTTTCACCATAGAATTGAGATTATTATACCTATCTTACCTATATATATAAACCTTATAAATAGAAATATATAAATGTAACATATTAATAATATATGAATATAATATATTGATATTTATATATTTCTATACATGTTACATATATTATAATGGCATGATATAATATGTTACCCTTGTGTGTTCCTGTTCAGTTTAAAAACTGGTTGCATATTCTAAAAACTGAAATAATTTAAACCAACTTTAATTTTAAAGGAAGAATAGAAGACTTTTTGTCCCTCTGGAGGCAGAGGGGCGAGCAGGAAGGGTGCTGGTGAAACTGACAGCACTAGTGTGTTACCACCTCAAAAGGTTAGGGGCCACTGAGCAGCCTCTTTATAGTCTTGGAGGGCAGTGTAAACACAGATCAATGAAATCCACACACAATCCCCCAGCCTCCTTTTAGACAGTAGTTTCAGGCTCCTCCCCGATGGAGCCTGGCATTACAACTCTTCCCCTGGGACTGAGCTGAGTTTCACCTTTCACTTCCCATGCCCACTTTGTGCTGGAGAGTCAGACGCACTGAGGAAGGAGCCAGTTGTGAGGAGGAGGATGAGGACTGCACAAGCGGGTCATGGCTCGCTGGGTTGGGAGCTTTAGCAGTGAGTCGAGCTGACAGAGGGCTCAGGCTCCCTCCCATGCAGCCCGCGTTCTGAGACAAGGGAGAAAGAACAGCTCAGTGTGGGTGTTCGGGGCCGTTTTCTCACCACTTACCATTTAGCAAATGTCTGAAGGACTAGCTCACAGAATTGGCAGTAGAGATCAGAAAGCTAGACTCCGAAGAAGAACTGCAAGTGTTTTTGAAGCCTAAGTGTGAACTTCAGCCCAGGTGTCTGAGAGCTGGAGCTAAAAATGCCCATCCAAAGCCAAACTCCAGTTGGGTCAACTTTATATATAACATGAGGGGCTGGAGCCACTGAGACCGCCCTCTGGCACAAGTGCAGCACAGTGCTTTTCTTTTTAAAGCTTGGTCCGTGATCTATATTAGACTACTTGAAAGTATTCTGGTCCTTACAAAATTTTATTCTATTTTATTAACCAATTATGAGACTCCTGATTTGCATTTAGCTCTGAGATTAATTTAAGCATTTAACTCTAGATCCTTCAATTTAAGGAAAAGAGTACTGGGTGCCTGTCCTGTGCACTGCTTATTGAATGGATAACTGGGCACATTTTTAAACTGGGAAAATACAGATTCCTGCTTCCCCCCTTTTGTTGCCCTATAAATTTCAGTTTGGAACCCAGGCTGTTCCTTTTGCTTTGCAGCGATCGACATGGATGACAGAGCATCGACTCAGTATCCGTGACACAGGGTGAGGAGCGGGAGGGCGGATGGGGGCAGGGAGCTCCTGCTAGTTAGGAGTTGGAAGTAGGGAGATGACAAAAACACACGTGGAGAGGGAGCGAGCGGTGCAAGATAGCCAAGCCCTGAGGCCACGTGTGCTGCTGAGCACACGGTGGCAGCAGCAGGAAGCGGGGGTCGTCAGTAGGGGTGAGGAGGAATGACACTGGGAGAGCGGAGGGATCTGCACTGGTAAGGTATGGCAGTGGACGAGCAAGAAATGTTCTTTGACTCTCAGGCAGAAGACGAGCCGATCCTGGGTCTGGGAACCAAAAATAGGCGGTAATTGAAGTTCTTTGGTCAGGGGCTTTCTACGACTCAGATGGTCGAATCTTCCCAAGGACAGATCGCAGTTAACAAGGGAGTCTGGGGGTCATCCCTCACCACAATGCTGTGGTTGCATTTTCTTGCGGCCCCCAGCTGCACCCCTCCCCCCCACATCTTTTCTCCAAGGCATTTGGCTTTTTTTTTTTTTTTTTTTTTGTGGTGGCCTCCCAGTGTCATTAAGCAAGTCAAAGGTCATCGGTCTAGAAATTGACACACTTGACCCGTTTCCTTTCTGTGCTGGACCTTGAGTCTGGACCCAGTTCCCCCAGGGACCATGTGGAGGGCTTGAAGCCGAGTCTTCAGTCCTTTCTTCCCATGAGGTGTATAATTCGATATTTATTACCTCTCTCCCCAACAAGGTCTATGGTGCCACTGGGATCCATTCGGTAAAGAATGCTGATCCCCTTTATGAATTTTTGATGGTGGAGGAGGAGCATTTGAGGCCACTAGGGGACCTTGTGAAATGGAAATGTTTTTTCTTTTTGATCTCTTTCTCTCTCTCTCTTTCTCAATTTAAAGACACACATACCACTGTGGCAATGCCTGGACTTCTCTGAGTGTAAGTGCGTAGAGTCTTTGCAGGACAGTAGGATCACAGCTCTTTAAAGCAGCAGCCCCAAACACCCCTTGCGTATCTCTCTAACTGGGTTTATGAGAACAGTGGAAACTTTATTCAGGAAAAGGAGATGTGCGGGCCAAACAACAAAAATTAAAAATAAAACAAAGCAGCAAACAAGATTCACTTGGAGTGGGAGAGGCTGGGTGACACTCCCACCCGGCTGTTCCTTTTTTGGTGGTCTGAGGGGGTAGCACTCCAGGGAGCGGGAGAGTCAGGCTCTGTATTTCATTGCTGAGAATTTGACAGCTACAGTGCAAAGCAATACAGTCCTGCTTTTTATTAGCCTGTGTGAGTCCAGCACAGAATGAAGGGTTTTTTTCTTTTCATTTTTCAGAGGTAGAAGTTTTTGCCAAACTATGAGATGATTTAACCACAATTTCCTTCCTGAATTTTTTTCCAGAGGGGGGAGGGGATGGTTGGGTGGGTGTTATTGTTTAATAAGATTTAAACAGGGTCTCTATTTTGTGGCCGGAACAGCCTTTCATGTCCTTTCTCTGTACTGGGATTTCAGCTGGGTTTTTATTTTGGTGACATATGGCCCATCGTATAATAAAAAGAGACGAACCATTCAGATTTAATTTGAGCAGCTAAGGACGTCAGAAGGGCTGCGAGGGGAGCCTGTACCTGAGCATTCATTTGTTTAAAAAAAACATTGTGCAGAGAAGTTGAGAAGGTGACTTTTGGAGTTAGTTTGGTTTGGAGGCATTAAGTCCCAGATCAAGAGAGAAGGTCAATTTGAAAGTTTGGGATATATGCCAGCTTTGCTCGCTCTTTTATTGGAGAATTGCCTGTGGGGCCTTTCAAAGTATCTGCCCTTCAGGGGTTCTGCTTTCCACCTGCTTCCCCCTTGAACAGGGAAATGGGCTTTTAAAAATATGACGCAGCACGCCACAGCCATCTCCTGATCCAAATGCTGCGTGGCGTGACACAATGTGACTCGAGGGCCGGGGGCAGAGCCTGGGTCTGCAGCTGGCACACGGAGCCTGTCCAGTGCCGGGCTGCTCCTTAGCTCAGCACGCAGTTCCCTCTGAGGACATGGCCCACCTGGCCTCCAAACACCCCTGGCAGCTTTCCCAAATCATTTACTCTCGTTTCACCCCCAAAGGCTGTCACAGAGGAAATGCTTTCTGCATCTGTGGGACATACAGCAAGTTGCTGGTAATGGTTCTGTGGGATATGGATGTGAAAATGAGAGAGTGAGCAGAGAGATTTGTGCAACCACACAAGAAAGTCACCAGTGTTCCTCTGTGGGTCCGTCGTGTGGGTGTGGGTTCCTCCCCACGGAGACAGGTACTGATAGTCTGAGAACTCTCCGTGTCGCAAGAAGATCAAAAATGCGCCAGGCTTGGAGGAACCTGTTTTCCAGCCTGAAGGCAGCGCAAGTTGTAGAGTGAAATCCCCCTAATGTCAGACCCCTTATCCGCCTTCAGTGTCTAACATGCATCTTTGGCGTCGTCTTTCAAGAACTTTCATTACTACGTGCATTGGGTCCACCGTGTACCGAATTGCCCCTTTGCGTTGCTTCTCATTAACTGTAAGGCAGCATCTGCTCCACTCCGTGTGCTGGAGGCGGCTGTCTTGGTTATGTTTCCCTGGGCAAGCGTGTGTCCTAGCGGAGAGTTGAAGTTCGCAGGTGCCCTCTAGTTCTCAGCCTGCAGTACATCTCCCCCCCTTACCCACTGGGGCTCGGGAGGGCTGCTGCCCTCTTTTCTTTAGCTACAAGATCCAGCTCAGCTCAGACCATGGCCGCGAGGCCCCTCACCGCTATCCTGGAGTGACCAGGATGACCATCTAGGCCACTCTCCACGACAGCTGCCAATAGCCTTCTTAATTTATTTGCGGCAGCTTGGAGATCCGCTAACAGCCGTCTTGATGGGAAACAGCCCTGTAATTGCTTGGGGAGAAAGGCTGGCGTTTAGCAGTCATAAAAGAAACTCTGCCCGCCACCAAACCAAGCGCCGCTGCTCTCCTTCCGTGTGGCTAGCTCCCTCCACCCAATCCCCCACAGCCGGCTGGGCTTCCTCCACTTTTGAATCCTCTCCATTCTGAATCTAGGGTTTGAGTGATTCTCTCTTGTTCCTCCTGGGGGAGACTGAGCACATAGGGAGGGGGTTACAGTATTCAATGCATGTTTTCTGGGGCTTCCAGTGTGACGAGAGTCCAGTGACAGGAGCTTCTGACGGGCTCTGGGGCTGCCCAGCAGCCTGTGACCACAGCCGATCAGTTGGGGGTTCATGGTGTGCTCTCTACCTCTTCAAAGTGACACCAGGGTGGGCAAAACAAAACAAAACAGTAAAGCCCAAGCCAAACCCGAAATCTGGCTAGAGGGGAAAATCACAAAATAATAATCATCCTTAATTTTGTTCCCTTCTGTGGGCATCACAGAGGTAGCCTTCTCCCCACATGTATGCCATTATCCTTAGCACCCTCCTCAACTCACCTTACATTTCTGTAGCCCAAAAAATGTGTCTTTGACACGTGTCATGGAAGAAACTGCTATCCAGTAGCATTTGTACTTCTGCACTTTGGATAAAGAAGTAAAAGCCGACTCAGAAGGAAGCACCCAGTTTGTGCGTGCCAGAGCTCAGGAAGGACCATCATTGCCTTCCCGCCGGAACAAAGGCACAACCGTCTTGTGTGAATTCATTGTTTTCTCCATGCCCTCGACCTCCTTTCTGTTTCTTTCTCCTCCCCTTGCCCTCTACTTTCCTTCTTCTGTCGTGGTCCGAACATAGCTGAGGGCAAGAGAGAGAAGTGGAGGCTCGTGGACCTGGCAAACCATTCATCACTGACTGAGCGCCCTTCTGTGAGCGGACGCTGCGCTGGACAGTGTGCACGGTCACAGGCCCTGCCCTTTTAATTAAGGGGGAGAACGCTTGTGTTTGGTGGAGGAATTAGCCAGGCTGAGATGTCTACTGCTCCGTCCAGGATTAAATAAGGTAGCCTAGCGGAAGTCCATGGCATTTGCGATGTGTATGAAAAGACTAGACCTGAGCCCCCGCCCTCCCTGTGCGCGCACCTCGCGGAGCCTCTCGCTGCGCGGAGCTGCCTGATGGTCAGAGACCCGTGCCAGGGGCCAGGGCAGGCTCTGGGTTTGGAAATGCCTCTTTGCTGTATTCCCTAATCAGATCTCAGTCAGATAACAGCTCAGACCTGGGAACATGAGATTTTAATGTGAAATGAATAAGTACCCTGAGACTGAAGCTTGTCACTGCCGCGCATCTGGAATCACTTACAGCTGGGTAAATTCACTGGGAGCTGCGACTCGAGTGAACATGGGGTTTAAAGGAGGCGCACAGCGCGTTCCTTTTAATGTCTAAACAATCTGATGTTGACAGGCCTTTCACATTAACCCCAAAGTGGCAAAGTTTAAACCCTTTATTATCCGATTCGGTTTGGCAAATCATTTAGAGGCTTAAGAGTCCATATTTACAAGGAAAAGGCCAATCCTTTTTTTTTCCTCTTTTTTTTTTTTCAAAGCCAGCGCCGCTAATGTATGCACACTTATGTTTACTTAGAAGGTTTAGGAGACCTTCAGCATTAACTGAGACTCAGGCTAAAGTAAGTTGATTTTCTTTTTCAGGAAGCCCCTAATCTCTTTGTAGAACCCAAAAGGCATGAACATTACAGACCCTGGAAACTCTATCAGATTAACAAATAAGTTGAGAAGAAATGCAGGAAATCGTTTCCAAATATTATTAGTCTTCAGTTGAAATATATTGTATCTTGGCAGCTAACTCTGACTCTGTGTCATTTTCCTAAGGTTTTGCCCAGAACATTATGAGTGATTCTAAAGATGGCGAATGGTGGTTTGTGTTCTGTAGAGGACAGAATATTATGGAAGTTAGAAAGCTTAACAGTCCAGTACCGCTTAATAACCATCAACTGGACCCTTTGCCAAATTGGCAAAATTTTAGGGATCTCCATTATAACATGTGGAAGAACATGGAAAAAAGCTGCAAGTGGGTTTTGAGAACTAGATTCAATAATAATTTAATAATTTTAACCACATCCTTTAAAAGCAATGAAGACATTTTAATTCATCTTCATAAAAAGCATGATGCAACAGAGTTGAATTTTTAATTTTCATCTGAGGAGAGTTTTAATGTAATTGAAGTTATTACTATTTTATTTTAAAGAAGACCAAAACCTCAGAGCATGGTCCCTCTGACTCATTCTGTGGGAGGAATCATTTTGGAAGTTTTGGCATTGGTTTGAATCCTATCGAAGAACCTCATAAAGATTAACATTGCAGCATAATTTTGACCACAGCTGTTCATCCTTTAGATGTAATTTTTAACTTTCCTTTGGCAGCTGTGCAAATTCAGATCTGAAATCACCAGTCACCATCTCTGCTTAAACAGAATTTTCAGATTCTATGATGATTTCTGCTTACTAATTCTCCTCAGTAATTGTGTGCACAATGCCAATTTTTACAACTCAGGATAAGATTGAGTTACTGTAGAAATGAGAAGAAAACTTTTTTTTTTAAGTGTTGCTTGGAAATATAAAAGCTCTATTCATTTAACATAATCCTGCAGTTTTGGGTTAGGCAAGAAAAGATGAAAGAATCTTAGAATCTTGTTTATATAAAAATATGTAACAATTTTATCTTGTTTATATAAAATAGCACGATTTTAAAAAATGAAATAAAAAGCAGACTCTATATTTCAAATACTTCATTTAATAAAGCCAATGCCTATGATCGGCATATTAACAACCTATAAAGCATATTACTTAACTTATGAGTGCCTGGATATCTATTTAACCCTGTCACATTATTTAACCAGTATGAATGTGCGTCTGAATTTTATCATAAAGAGGTGATGGGAGTGGTGACTGATACTGCTTTCTGTGTTTGCGTACATGACATTATGTGCCTGTGGCCTGTTTTCCTGAGACCTCGCTGATTCCCTACCAACCGTACTTCATCGAGAATGAAACCACTAAGGCCCTCTCAGTTTTGCATGGTGTAAACTGCTGTAAAATTTGAAACATGCATTGTTTCTTTCATTTTCGCGCGCAGCCCCTGCTCACAGACTTGAGCAGAAGATGTGATTTTCAGTTCAGCCTAGTAGTTCCTGTGATAACAGAAGCTTCTGCGACCCTGATGGAAAGTTTCATTTTATTTTTTCTAAGTTGAGCACCTGGTGTTTAAGGAATAGGATTTAGAGCTGAGCCTGGAACTGCTATAACTTCGTAGTTTCTCTGATTAACCTTTTTGCTTTGTATTTCTGGTAGAAAACAACAACAAGAAAAAGGTAACACTTTTTGAGAAATTGATTCTTCTAGGAACAAGAGGGGCAGAGCAGCCGGCAGCGTGATTGTTCTGGATGAACTATCAGGGATCTTTTGGGAATACTGGTACCTTGACCCCGATGGCCCTCAAAGTGCTGAGTGTGGAAAATGGGAAGTCTCCCTGGACCTCAAAATGCACAAGATGGCAGGAAAATGCAGTTCTTTGAAAACTGTATTTTTTTGACTGGGGTGGGAGTGGAGAGTGGAGGGGAGGAGAAGGCAAGCAGGGGCTCATAATATTTTGTAGTTCAAGTCCTACTTACTTTACTGATAATATATTTCTGTATTGTCAGAGAAATATTTTTAAAAATGTGTACATAAAAATACTTAGTTGCATAACCAAATTCTAACTCAGTTTGTTTAGTCCACACAATGTTAAAAGTACAAACTAAGATCTTAGTGTCTGGCTCTACCCACTAGCTAATATCCAAATCAGAGAGTTTCCCAAGCGGGCATAAGGGTGGAGGAGCTCACTCTGGTGACTAGGATGGTTCTCCAGCAGCGATCTCAGGTTAGAGTAAGTACAAGGGATGCCCTGGACTTTGATCAAATCTCATATTTACTCTTGTTTTCTGGTGACAATTCGGCCTGCAGGATGAAGTCACTAGTAGCTCAGATCACGAGTGGGGTGATAAGAAGTCAGTGGAGGTACCGACAGGAGGGCAGGGTGAGGAGTCCTGGACGTGGGTCCTGCCCACTGCATCTGGGACGCACGCCAGCTCACCTGGGTGTCTGTGAGCTCATCTGTAAATTCCGAGTTTGACAACTGATCTCACCTGCCTCTTCCGACTCTGAAGTTCTTGTTTTTAGCAAGAATTTAAAAATCTCTTAAACAGTTTCTATTTGGAACAGTAATTGACAGAGATGTGACACTCAGACCTCAGGTTCTCTGGAAAGGAGCAGAGCCCCGTAGGTTTCCTCATGGAAGTGAAAACCTTAGACTGGCTTCAAGGGGGTCAAAGAATCTAACCAAGCAGACAGACTTGAGGGTGGAAATGTAGTGGTTTGAGAGTTTTGTTTTGTTTTTTTTTAAATCTGCTTGAATGGAAATATAGCTTGCATTTTTTAAAAATGTTAAATTTGTCTTATCAATGATTTTACATATCATTGGAAATACCACCTCCTCCTAAGTAAATTTTCAAAGGCAAGTCAAAGTATTGCTTAACAGAAGCAGAGTCCAGTGTGCTAGGAAACCAAGTTCTGCCGTGAATATGGGCTAGATTAGAACAGCGCCAAAAGCACTGAGTTGCATAAATAATATTCTGTTTGGGGCACTGAGGTGGGGAAGGAGAAAGAAAGGTACTTAACTAAAAAGAATGGAATCAGCATTTTAAAATCCCTAAATAAATATTTCAATGTGTGCCTTTTTTTTTTTCCAAGTCTGCCCAAGTTGGTATTTACCTGAGAGACCAGCTGGCACCGAAGGCTGGCCTGGGTCTCACAGGTAAATAACAAACGCTTTGCAGCCCACCTAATTGTGTTCCAGACCCTGGAAACTGCAGGTTCGCGGGCAAATGGTGTGCTTTGAAAACTCGAGGAGAGAAGGAGCATAAAGATGTGCCTCAGAGCGCAGGGCGGAGTCCAGTGGAAGAGAGGAGACGAAGCTCCGAAGCTCGCGCCCTTGGAGTTGGGGGGAGGGTAGCAGATTTTGAAATGTAAGGCAAGTTCAAACATCATTTATGAGAAAGGTGATTTAAAAAACACCACCAATATTGCATTCTATTGCATATTGTATCTGTTTATTTTTACGGAAAACATCATCTCCCAATTGTTTAAAACTCGCATGCTACATGGACTCTGTGGTTTTGCGCATCCTTGGCGGACTTCACCCCCCTGCCCTGCCGGCCTCCTTTTAGTGCGCCCCTAGGTGGTTTGCAGCAGTAGGCGGCCCTTGGTCCTGGCTCCACCTCCTTGTTGCGTGACCTTGCGCCTTGAGCAAATCACTTTTCCCCTGCAGCCTCCGTTTTGTGTGTCTGTAAAGAGAGAGCGCAGAGGTGGGGTGCAGGCTCGGGGGAGGTTTCCGTAGTCCCTTAAATCCTTTCCAGCTCTGACCCTCTATGAAATAATCCGTGAATTCTGTGTCAGAGTTATAAAGCGTTGCGCGCCCATTGGAAGTGGCCTGCGCTGCCCACCTGGATTCCACAGTTTTGTTCCACTCGTGACAGGGGATGACCATTTGACCTTCCCAAACCGTGCTTCCGCCCCCCCCCCCCAATACCACCAAATCGCCCCCAAAGTAATGTACAGTTTGTTGGGGAAGACAGGGGTAGCTCTTCTGACCTCAGACTCTCGGAGAGGGGCTGCACCTCCCTGGTCCTGGTTGGACCAAGGTTGTATCTTTTGGCTACTTCTCAGGCCTCACAAAGGAAAGGACCCTGAGACCCATGACTCTCCTCTCTCTTCATTTGTGCAGCCAAGGCCTTTCCTTCGGGTTCTGAGGAAACAGCCGCTGCGTCCTCGCTGCTCGGCATCCTTGGCCCTTGTCAGCTGCAGCCAGCTCCACCACCCTCTTGCAGAGCACTAACCTTTTGATTTAACTTTATTTGCCACAGCAGGACTATCACCAAAAAGGGAACAATACGCCCTCGCCATCTGGACCTGGCCGCCCGAGGCGCCCCAGCCGCTGTGCAGCCCAGGGTCCTCGGAGGGGCCGCTGTGAGCAGCGACTGCGTTCCCACCAGCCTCACTAGACGGGTGCTCTGTTTTTGTTTTTTTGCAAATCAGCCTTTTAAAATCCAGATACAGGCTACAGCCAGTGGCTCAGAAAACCGTAAATAATACAGCAGGCTGTGCTCGAGGAAAAAAAACCCAAAAGGTGTATCTATCATTATACTTAGCCGGGAACAAGTTGAAGAAAAAGTTTTTTTTTTTTCCTCCATGACCCTTAAGCAAGTGTGACAGGCATTAACCTATCAATATTAGTGAGTGATTTAAAATACCAACCAACATTTGCCTGCAATAATTTCTGTTGTAAACGACTCCTTCTGGGCCCTCCTACCAATAATTCAGTGCTCATAAATCAGAACCCAGAAGCGTGTTGCTTCTCTCTCTCTTGCCCTGGGCAATTCTTGAAGACTTTTTTCTAGGGGGTCTGGAATCCATTCACATTGTATTTCCCTCTTCGTCCTGCTGCCATCTTTGCATGGGACATTAAAAGGGAACACACATCTGCAAAATGAGACAGAGCTCTGTGCCCCACGCTGCCTTGTTCTGGTGACAGGAGGTATGGGGCTGCCTTTTTCATCACTCTTTCTAGACACATTGCCAAGGAGTTAAGCTGGCTTCTGGTAGAGGGAATTCCGTCTAGATCCTTCCACCATATCCAGCAGTGTTACACCAAGGTGAGGATGATGAAAGGCGAAGGTTTCAAATCTGAGGAGAGATGGGGGAAGCAACAGTGGTGGTCAGCGAGCCAGGAGTGAGGGGAGCAGGCACAGGGAAGCAATTGGTGATAGAAAGTTCTGGATGAGTAATACAAGGACCAACCTGGCCAGAGCCAGCAGGCCTCATTTCTGCAGCCTGTATCCTTCTGACCCACATTTCCATCCAGAGGCAGCTTGGGTCCACACATGCAACCAAATAAATACCCACTTCAAGCAAGGTAATTTCTTTAGAGTTAAAAGATTTATTAGGGGAGCCTGAAGAGTGGGGAGGGAGTATTGGGGAGGGACCAAGACCCATCTGGTTTGTTGTGGGTCTTTTTTTATTAGAAGAGAGAAAAAAAATCGCTCTGTGGGTTCATATGTCTAAGGAGAGCTCAATTAAAGTTATTTGCTGGCGCTTAAAATATGCCCGCACCTGCTTCAGCGCCAGGCTCCGAGCGCGACACACACTCCCAGAAGGCGGAGCAGATGAAGGCTCCTGTTGAGGAGGACAGAGGAGAGGGCACAGCATGTCACTTACGCTGTGCTACCAGCCTAGGATGGGAAAGTCAGCAGCCCAGATGGGAGACAGCTTCCCAGTTTACCTGGAAACCACAGCCTTTGGCCTGCCCTGCCCACGTATCTGATGGGCTCTTCTCATTTGAAAGCAGGCCAGAAAGAATGGAACCAGGAGAAGGGATGATGCAGATGGGATGGCATTATCTTAACCACGTCACTTACCTCTGTGTGGCCGCTTCCTTCTTGGTAATAGGAAGATGATAAAATCCGTTTCAAAGGTCTGTTGTGAGGATAATAAATAATAATGGCCAACATTCACTGAGCATTTGCTATGTATTAGGCACTGTACTAAGCCTGTTTTACACATCACCCCATTGAATTTTTACTGCAACTGTAAAAAATAGATAATGTCGTCATCCACATTTTATAGATGAGGAAACTGGTGCCAGGAGAGATGAAATTCCTTGCCCATGGTTGCTCAGCAACCCGGATCCATCTGAGTGTCAAGTCTGAGGTTTTAACTGTCCTGCCACAAGAGAGACTCATGGGTGATAAAGAATTTCCAAATCCTACAACAGCAACATAAATTTACTCTGTCCTGAGGTACGCTCTGGTTAAGCAGACAGGTTCTCTCTTAAAATTTCCTTTGCCCTTTTACAGTCTCAGTTTAGAAAGCGTCTTCCCAGGATGGGTGCTCCACACATTTTGATACTGCCTTCCCTGCCAGTCATGAAGGCGCCCCAGGCCTGCTGGAACTCGGAGGGGTCGGCTGGCCCATTGCCCTGCCCTTGGAAGCACGGGAAGACCACCAGAGACAGGAGTCTCCATTGTCTTCCGTTTTCTGAAACAGGTGATTGATTTCAGAGCTCCCTTTCTAGCTCATGCTGCTTGATGAATTCTTTTACCCTGATTCCGAGGCTGCCCACCAGAAATGGACCCTCTTCTAGACGCCAGGGAGGCAATTCATGTATGGGACAGAGAGGAATTTGCCAACCTTCAGTGATAGATTTTGTTGTTAACCAGAACCTAAAGCTTCTTAGACAGTTCCTTATTCTCCAAGGTTTGACTTTGGGATGTCTTTGGAGAAGGAGTCGCTGATACAGGGAGAATCCAAAGACCAATGACCATAATCTTCTTTTGAAGAGCACTTTTTGATCGTGTGATTTGCTGAAATTCTTAAGTAGCTTTCAAGTGCCCCGTCTTTCACTAAATAGACCACCAGTGTACAGAAAAAGTACCACCTGCAGCCTACGTATTTTTTTAAAAAAGCTTTTGTCCTGATTCTTTCAGTTAAGCTGCTTACTCTAAGTATATACTGTATGTGTGTACATACTATGAGTACATACTCTGTGTGCCAGGCACTGTGATGTGTTTTAACTGGCTACCTCGTTTACTTTTCACAACAACACTCCTATGTGGCAGGTTCTGCTATTAGCCATTAATAGCATTAATTACATTAATGCTATTAGCCATTACTCCTATTTTACATAGGAGTGTATTAAGACTTACACGGATTAAGAAATTTGCCCCACTTAGTAAACGGGGAAACAGTACTCGAACCCAGGCAGTCTGCCTCCAGAGCTGCAGTCTGAACAATTAATTACTCTCCGCTGCCTCTCGTGGATAGTGGGTAAGGATCCTAGCCATCAAATGTGTCCGCCCACCCCCAACACACGTACACGTTTGACCCAATTCTCTGCTCAAGAAAGAGCTCTGTTTTTCTGCTTTTACTTTCAAGACTTAACAACAGATTCCTGAGCTCTTGCCTCTAGCCTCTGCCCTTAGCAATGATTTAATAAACATATATCATCTTTTCCTTTCCAGCCTCCACCCAATGTCAGCTCCCACTCAGCAACATGCTGTGTGCACCATTAACTGGAGGTTTGATTTCCCCAAAATATACACTCATCTGCATTTTCTTGCATCATCACTGAAGATAAATTTATTGGTTAGCCTTCTCCCCATCTATTGTAACTGTAGCTCTTGCAGCTTATTCATTATTACGCCTCCCACCCGTTGTTGATATTGACTCAAGATATTATGTATATTCAGGGATAGTGTCTGGGTAGGCCATCTACTGACAGCCCACAGGAAAAGATCCCTGGCTAAGCATGCGCCAGGAAGGGCGCCAAGCTCATTGTAGCTTCACCGTCTTGGTCTGGAGGGTTCCCCCTTGTCTCCTTGTACACTGCAGCATGCTGATTGTCTGGGTTTGCAGAGGAAGGTCTGTGAGTAGCCTTGCTTTAATGACTCTCTCATCACCCAAATGGCAAGAAGGTTGAAGCAACAGGAGGGAGCAGAATAGGGTCAGTCTTTTCTCAATAATTCAGGGAGGAGTTGGGCCAAGGCAACTTCCCATCGGGATGGGGAGAAAGAACTCAGGTTTGTTCATAAAGACAGTTCAGAAACCTCCGCCTCGTACTTTATATAATGGAATTCAGCCCCCCTGTAGTTTACAGCTAAGCTCTCAGACCGCAGTTACCTTCTTGCATCAACTGTTCCTTTTCTTTCTCTTAGGCTGATGTTTTGCTCTTGTTTGGTAGTCATGCAGGTAAGGGCAGAGTCCAGGAAGTGTTTTGCTTTGGGTCCCAGAGTCTCCTAGGAACAGGCTTGGGCTGGGGTGGGAAGAGTGTGGAGGGAGAGTGGTGCCCTACACCACATTGCTGCACCTTCCTTTCTCCCCCTGCTTGGGGCCGGGGGCAGGTTTGAGACTTACATCAAATACACCTGTTCTTATATTGCCAGGCTGCTAATCAAAATCTCCAGAACCGATGTAGCTCCCTCCCCGATTGGAAACGTGTTGCTTTCCCTTAGGCCTCAGGCCTTGAGTAAAAGCCCTCTTTCCGTTTAATGAGGATCCAGCCCGACCTGGAGTGGCGTGGAATAGGTGCCCATGTCTGAGTGGCCAGAAGTTCCCCATCCATATTTCCCTTTGGCTTCTCCCATCTTGCACTGTTTCAACCTACTCCTCAGATGATCAGTCAGGGAGGTGACACTCTTCCTCCACGTTTGGTCATTCTTGAAGGAGTCGTGCTGTGTTCACAGAGGGCACTGGTCAACTGCAGTCAGTATAACCAAGGGCAGGAAACGCTTTGCTAATGCCCTGTCAGAGGAATCAGGCCTGCTGCCCCTGGTCAGGTCCAGGCCTCTGGGCTTCTCTCTGCTTCGTTGGATCTGAGGGTTGCCATTCTAGTTAATGTCCTCCCATCCCCCATCCTGGGGGACTGAGACAACTGTCAGAAGAGGCGAATTCAGGGCCCTGCAATGAGTTTGTGAGTGGGATGGGGAAGGAGGTGGGTCCCCTTCATCAGGGGATGGTCATGTTCTCTGGCAGCCCTTATCGCAGTTGTCTGTCCTTGTGTTTTCAGTTGGAATGATAAGAATCGAACTACTGACAGTCAGTTTGAGTTGGTACCATCTCTAATGTCTGTCATCTGCTAAAAGTAGATAAATAGGATTTCTCCCTGGGTACATGCTCAGGTTCGTGGCATTCACTTTTCACTTCGTATATTATTTTTGGCAACTGAGGAAAATAAATAGAACTCTCAATCTCCAAAGGCGTTAGTATTTCCGTGCACACTGGAGCTAGTCTCGGCATTGCCCTTGTTGGTGAGCTAGATGAGATCAAAAGCACACAGAATCTGCATATAAGCAAAGCAATATAAGACAAGAACTGTCAGTGAGCGCTTTTAATGTTGCTTAACAGAATATGTTACACTAAATCTTTATAGACTAAGTAAGTACTCTGAGTTCCAACAAAGTAAACCAAAGTAAACATCGCTCTTATGGGAAATAAAATTCCATGTGGTTAGGGGCAGGGCTGTGATTAATTCAGTGGCAATGAAAAGACTATGAAAATATACTAAGGTTATTGACTCTGAGAAACAATTTAATATCTGCCATATATATATATATATATGATTTAATACCAAATGATGGGTGGTGGGAGAGGAACTGGTGTTTCTCATCTTTAATTATAAATTAATGGACTTCTGCTCTAGGTATCAATTATTGATACTGACCTCGCTACAGAAATCAGTAAGGAAAACAGAGTGATAGAAGGCAGCATTGCAGAGATGAGGACCAGGTTTCTCTGAGAGTCCCTGTGTGTGTGTGTGTGTGTGTGTGTGTGTGTGCGCGTGTGGACAACTTAGTTTACCTTTACAACCATTATCTCCTGGACTGGAGATTTCTCAGAGCTCTCTTGGACTGCAGCCTTGCCCAAAGTGAATGCTTTCATAATGTGCATTTTAACCTTAAATGATTTTTAATATTCTACACATGGTTTCATGGTTTTAAGTCTCCTCTCTGGGAATGAACAGGGCTGTGGTATTATGATGAATAGTGGATTGTGTCCAGGACACCCACTTACTTCCCTACATATCAAACATGTGGCGCTCCCATTAAACATGGGACTGTCTCTAGAGATTACAGTTGTCCTATCTAATCCAGTGCTGTTTTGTTCCCTCAACCCAGATTGAGAAGGATACATTGTTCTCATACATTCTTCTTTTAATTAAATACAGTAGATATGTCACGTCCATGAAATAGTCCAGGTCTGTTTTCACATCTGTGGACATTTTCTCCTGCTCTACTTCCATTTGGCTTCTTGGAAAGAAAACCAACCCTAAACGTATACATGGATTAATTGATTGGTGGTATGCAATTTGCCAGGACAGTTTAGATATGATCTTAATTTTTTGTTCCTAATTGTAACAAAATGTTCTTTGTCACTGCTCTTTGCAGACACTTACCAAAGCCCTCATTATCCGTGTCCAACAATATGGTATTCTCATTCAAGTTGGTTCATCCAGGCTCGCTTCTACCTCCACTTGGTGCTGGAGTTTACAAGAGAACTCTTAGGTGTGGATGTATGCCTGCGTGTGTTTTAAGTTTTAATTGCTGTGGGTGATTTGCTAATTGATCCTATTGATACAAAGTACTGTCAGGAACCATCTATGTACATAGCACTTCATCATCAGCAAGGAAACCTGATATCTCATAAAATTCTCCATTCAATTATAATTTTAAAATACTGGAGTAAACTCCTAGCAATTCACAAGAGGCTAAACTAGAGCCCCATTAGAAGGGTACTACAAGTAAACATTATTAATTATAAAAAATTGCCTAAATTAGATTTTTTTCACACCTGCTTCTTGCTTAATTAGCTAGCAATCCACATATTCCATTCAGTTGAACTCTTACTATTTATTCAAGCATACTTGACATTAACATACTGTTTGATGTTTGATATCCTCAGTTTTAATTTAACCACATGACAACAAATGGTGTTTATGAAATACCAGTGAGCTGGAAAAATATCCTGTGTTGGAGACGCACATGGGACTGACTAGAGAATTTTTCTTTAGGAAGAGCTTGAAGGCAATAAGAAAATGAGAGTCTCATTTTCTTTAATTTTCCTATGTTTTCATTCCTATTCTCTATCATACACCTTAAGAGAGCTTTGGAAGATCCTAAAAGACAGTACTGAGGCTATGATGCAAAATATCCTTGATAACATTAATGATGGAAAAAGTACTGTCCACATGTAGACGCTTGGGAAGGATCTTACGGGACTGCCCTCCTGTGAAATGCCATACCCTGGCCATTCTTTAGGGTTTAAGAAGAGAGTAGGGACATGAAGATCTTACAGGTAAATGGGGGCTATCTGGTGTCAGGGAGAAGAAAACTGAGGGCAGAGAGGCCAAAGGCTAGAAGTCTTGGCCTTCAGCACCAAGTCATCTTCCCTAAGTCTTGGCTAAGCCAAGGTGGTCAGGTGGTTCCCTCCAGGGGAGACCTAGAACGTAGCATCTGCCTTCATGTTGTTCTGACACCTGAGAGTCCAAATCATGACCTTAAAAGGGACATAAACAACAGGAACGGGCTAAACAAGTTCAAAGTAGACTTGCCAACAAAGACCTTGGACTTGTTATCCTGAGTCTCCCATGTCTAATTGGATTTATTCCTTAAACTTTTCCCCTGCTCCTTCAAAAGAGCCACGTGAGGGAGTCCTGGTTGTAATTCCTGTCAGCCACTTTGTAATATGAGTGCCTTGCAATCTAGTGATGAAACTCAACTCAGAAAATTTCCTGGGCCAAGAGACAAAAGAGAAAATTGTCTCCATAATGTATTGATTCTGACTAATGACATCACTTGTTGTAGGGGATTTGGATTGATAGCCACTGGCTTGTCTCCAGTAAGACACCGTGTTACATCTGACTCTGATCAAACTCTGTAAATCATTTTTAACTTGGGTCCTGTAGATTTTGTGTTCACACCATGGAACTAAGGCTTGGGTTTGACATCATTATTCTTCGTTGGGCTGTCTTTGTTTAGGAGCCACTTAAAATTTTTGGCTGCTAGTGAATAGAGAAGCTTGTTAGCTGAGGAAAACATGTTGATGTCACACACTTACAGGATTTTTTTGGGGGGAGCAGGCTATGTGGATCCAAGAAAGTGTGTGGTGTGACCCGTGATAGATGGATGGCTTTTGGTTCAGAGGCCAGATTCAAATATGTCTGGATAATAGTTAGAAGCTGATCTGAAGGGGTTGCCGTCTCTTGGGACCCAGCATATTTACATTGGGGCCAATGCTTCTTGCTTCTGGAGGGGTCTGCTATCCTAGGACTAACTTATTATCTGAGACAGCCCTCTCACAGCTGGGGTCCAGGGGAAACCAGGTGCACCAGAGAGCTACCACCACCAACACCCTATGCTCAGATTGCTTACAATCCTCAAGAAAGTGGGTCTTGGATAGGATTTAGAATCAAAATTTGGACCATTCTCTCATTTCTTTGTTGTACCTGTCATGCATAGGAACACATTAACTCACAGGACATGTTTGAATGAAGCAGAAAACAAGTAGGATTTGTATTTGGCATTCAAAGTGCACATCACCCCCCCCCCCTTCTTTATTGTGTAATTTTGGTTACTCCAATGAATTTGTATTCTTTATGCCCAGGTCAGTTGGGCAATGGCTGGAAGAACGTTAGAATTACGGAAACTATGGTTTGGCTTCTACATTTCCTAAGGACAATTTGGAGAGAGGACAAAGATTTTTTAAAAATGAGTTTTTAACTTGATAAGAATAATGGTGAATGCATTTTCCATCTGAGGGAGAACACACACCACCATTTGGTTCATCTCCCACCCATTTGCAAGTGTATGCTCCCCTTGTACATGGACCCCTTCCAAAAAGACTCATTTCTCTTTTCTGTTGAAATAATTTGGAGCAGTTTAGGAAAACCAGCATAAGGAGGAGGAGTCTCCATGTTGTTGATTACTCAAAATGTCCTAGAAATAATAAATTATAAAATTCATTTTAATTACTCCAGGGAAATTGAATTTATTTTATGTATATGTGCATATACCAGTAGCCTTATCCTCACCCATAGTTTTAAGAGTCTAAAATTGGGAAATTGAAAGAGGTGGGGAAGATACCTTTAAATGGAATTAATTGATTACATATTTTTTCCATCTTTCTGAAGAATCTACCAGTGATTCTTCACTGGTAGAAAGAATTCTGACCAGCCCAACAATTCCAGCTCTCAGGAGACCTTTTGATGATGCTTTAGAGAAAGAACAGTGTCAAAGAATAAAGACTCTTGAACATGCAAAATATTTTCAGGGGGCCATTTCTTCTTTCAGTGATTCTTTTAGTGTAATAAGCATCTACAGGAGTCTCCCAGCAAAGCTGAAAATTTACAGTAAATTGAACCTTTCCAAGTGGGGTTCATCTTGACTATTGATGTGACAAATGATCCCCCACAATTTTAATCCCTCATTACTTTACCACACCAATGAGATCTCATGAATATTTATTCTGGCCCTCTACTTGTTTATTTGTACATGAAGTTGTTTCTCAGTGGCAGTGGTTTTGCTTTGCCTCCCATTGTTGCAACAATGGGAAGTACTGCCTGTTTTACAAGTTAGCTTTAGGGACCCTCTGCTGAGCTGTGTGAGGAGAGCCACAGCTGTCCCTGAGGCACAGAATTAGTCCTTCCAGTTGGAATCCTACTTCTTAAAAAAATGGACTGCCATCTGATGAAAGATTTTCCTCCACTCAGGAACTCAGATGAGGCCATGATGTTGAGTACTCCTTTATCACTGAGCAAGGCTGAATTTGCCTGTCGTGGCTTGGAGATCGCAGGCCTGGAAGAACAAAGTGAGAGTGGATGGTCATAGTCTCTGGAGTTCTCCCCACTATTCCCATCTTAGAGGCTTGAAGACCATTGCTTCAGGGTAACAGGTGGGCTAGAGGGTAGCCCTACCAGAAACCAGGAAGGACAAGTGGGCTGGGATTTGGATCATTTATGTTTACTCTTCCTTAGACTTGCCCTTGGGTGCGACCCTGAACTGTTGGTTTCTTATCTGCAGAGTGGATCATTATTACCTAATTATTGCTCTTGAGATGGACTGACCAGACACACACACACACACACACACACAGTTTTAAAAATCTGAGATGTGCTTTCAGGTCTTTGACACTATACAAGTGTGAATTATATCACCTGAGAGACTGTTGGCCTGAGTTGGGTCGGGAGGATAACCCAACTGCTCGATGGGGAAAATGGCTTTGCTCTCAAAATGCGAATGAAGTACACCAACAAAAAGTAGTGTTTTGAGGCACGTCTATGCCATAAAACCATCTAAGAAGGTGCTTCCCTTTGTCTCCTGAGAAGTAATGTTTCCATGCAAGCTAGGTTGAGAGAATGTGTCTGAGAACATTTCAGCCTTTGTGGAATGGAGTTTCCTCTCAGATACAAAAGGTTCAGAGAAGGAACACAACGTGGGAGCACCTTAGTATCAGGAGGCCAAAGGCCTGACGCGCAAATAGACCTCAGACGCTCCACAATGTAGGGTCTGCAGCAGAGACAGATGGGAGGAGAGATGAGCAGGGGTGTCAGCGTCCCTTAAGCATTTGTGACCACTAACGATTTTCGTTTTTTGCTCCTCCATGACATTTGCTTCTGAGGCATCCTTATTCCTGACTTTTAACCCTTCTATTTTGGATGCCATGTTTTAGCTGGGGCTTCAGGGGTGTAATTCTAAGTATTGAAACCCAGAGGGAAAGGAAGGGGGACAGAACTTGGGGGCAGAGATGTCAGGACCTGAGGCAGAGATATTTCCAGTCATGGTGAAATGGCTCTGGTGTGAAGGACCAAGCTATGGATTTACGAAGACCAAAAAAAATAAAATAAAATACAAAACCTCTCCAAACAACAGATTAGAATTAATCCCACTGTGAGAAAAAAAGTGTTGGTTACCTTTTCATACCACAATTCACTTGCTCATAAGAGCGTATTTTAAACATGAATTGTTCCCCCTGGAAGCCAGAAAACCAACCCTAGGGTGCTCCTGGCTTTGCAGAACAATCTTAACAAATCTAAGACATCCTTGAGCCCATGAAATACTGGGCAGCTGTTCCTCTACTTCTCTGTAAAGTTCAGCTTCAGCTTCTTCTCTGCCACTGCCTTTCTCTCGTCCTTTCCCTGAGCCTAACTTGATGATGCTCCCCAGGACCCAGTCCTTATAGCAGGTTAGCACGGGCTAAGGCTGATCATGCCGCTAAGAGCAGGGTAAGCAATGCTTCCAGACCCGATTTTATTTTATTTTTCCTCTCAAAAAAGAGATGGAAAGAGGCTACTTCAGATTCTACTGAAATAATAATAAAACCAGACCTACTGGGTCACCATATGTGGGGAAAGTTCTCTTGGGCCTTAGTATACACACTCAGGGAGTGAAAGAAAGAAAAGGAAAGAAGCAGTTCTGTTGGCAACTGTTGTTAGGTAGTATAAACAATGGCTAGTCACTGGCATGGAGCGTGGGCTCAGATTCCAATAGCACTCGATGGGGAGCCTTCCTTAAAAAATTAGAAGAAGCTGGGCTGGAGCTGGTCCATGCTGGGAATGGCAGAAGAAGCAAAAACAAGAGTAAATGAATGGAAATTAAGCAGCAGGAAATGGGGATTTGGCACAAAGTTGGAATTTGAAACTGCAGAGAGGTGTCAGTGATAAGGTTGTATAGAGTTTCTGGCCAAAAAAAGAGAGAGAAGGAATGCAGATGTGTTCATTGAATAAAGTGCAGATGGAGAAGGGGGCAGGAAGAAAAAAAATGCCGGGGAAATTGTAATGAGTGGAGGTGCATTAATGTTTAGCAAAGCTTTAAAAATTATTCTCCCCGCATGTCTGGATGAAATTACAGGTTGGTTCAGATTGTTCCAATCTACAGGAGAGATTAAGCAACGTTTATTTACTTTTACCTTTTCCTGCTCTGGGCTGACTGAGCTGTTTCTGCTGGGAGGCTCTCTCGGTGCTGGGCAGGCTGAATCCAGGTGGGAGTTACCGTTTGGGGTCTGCTCAGGAACTGTATCCGTCAGTTCCTCTTTGGTTAGAAATGACTTGGGCATCTCTGGAGAGCCTGAATCGTTGTGCAGGATAGTTTTCTTTCTGGGGAGCTCGTGGGAAGACATGCAGCAAGGAAGTCGGACCCTCTCCGCTGGCTGTGGAGGGAAGCCTGACCAGTTTGGTTCTGACCCCCTTTCTCACTCCCGTTTGGCAGTGTTGGGTTGAACCCCTCTTTGGCTGAAGGCAGTCCATGAGTTGCAGGACAATCCTTGAGTTTAATCACCTTGGGTGTAGTTCAATCCTGTGAAGGACCCAGCCCAATACGAGTGTTCCATAGGCTGTGGGGATGGGATGCAGTGGGAGTGGTGAAGGGGCGGCTCGTTGGGGAGTGGAAAGGTCTCTGACTCTTTGGAGGGGGGACACTGGACGAAGTCACTTTGCCATCCTTACATGTCAGTTTCTTATTTTCCCAACAGGACTAACAATAATCACCCAGTGTATTTCAGAGCCTTTGTTTGGTGAGACGCTTGTGAGGAAGTATGTATGAAGGTGTCTTACAGAGTATTCCTTATGCAAAGCACACCTTCATCACCCAGGGGCAGAAAGGTTTGCTCTTGGCGGTGAAACGGCAGTTTTAGCAGAGGGGAGGCGTCACAAGGCAGGAAGGCAGCCCGGGCACAGAAATCTCGCTGCCATGTTTCTTTCAAAGAGTGAAAAGAGTGCTTTTTGAGGTGTGCTCTGACCCCTCTGTCTGTGTTTTAAGAGCAGTGGTGGATGTAGCAATAACTGAGGTCCCTGCCAAAATTTCCAATCTATTAATGTGGATATTGGCGAATGCACAGCGGTGGCTAATATGTCAGCCTGGACTTCCTGCTTTCCTCCACTTGATGAGCGGCGTTTCCTTGGGGAAAAGCACAAATGTCATTTGTTCTATATCAGTGCTGTTGACATAATAGTCTGGATTACGGTCAATGCTGATTGTGTATCATCTTGGGAAAGAATACTGTTTAAATGTTAGCATTCATTTAAAAATGAAAATTAGGTGAGAATTGAAGGGCGGGTGACCATTAAAACTTCCTTGTCACAGCAGTGCCACCTGCCCATTGCCTTTCCCCTCTCTCTGATGTTCCTGGATTAGAAATAATGGCTCTCCCTTCCCCATCCATCTGCAGACCTACCTGCACATCCTACCACATGGTACCATGCTTTTTGGGGGGAGAAAAGGTACATTAATACCTCAATTTCTTATCTATACTCACCAAACACAGACGGGAGCACTTACGTGTAGCCAAAATGAGAGCTTTCAAAGGGCTCCAACCTCGACAGGAACAGTTAGGCCCAAGTGCCGTGGAACGGGGCTGGTGCATGAAATATTGAGAGTATAAGCAGTTGACTTTCCCATGCACTCTCCTTTTTCCTCCCTTCCTATCCTTTATTTCTTCCCCTTTTAAAAACATCAAGAGACTATCTAAAAATACAGAAAATGTGTTAAAATAGCAATATTTTAAAATATTTTTATAAAAATTTGTTTTCATTTTTGTATATTCCTGGACACACGAGTGTATATATTTTACATGTTGGCAAATATTTATTGAATCTCTATTATGTCCTTAACTTTTTAAGCCCCCTAAATGCTTAGAGTCTCAGAAAATATGTGAAAATCCCATCCACAAAATGTCTCTGGAATTTCTCCCTCCTCTCTATTCCCATGGCCTCCACTCTAATTTAGGCCCTTATCTCTCACCACGGCAAATATAATGGCCTTGCAGCTGGTTTCCTGTCTCCAGGCCCTTCTTCTGCTCCAGGATTAACTTCCTGGAGCACAAGCCTCGGCATTTACCCTCTGCTTAAGGACCTAGCAGCAACCCTTAGTGCCTGCAAGGGAAGCCCACACTGCCCGCCCTGGATGGAGCTGTGGCTCGCTCTGCTTGCAGTCATCTGCCAGGTTTCTCCACTTTGCTGCAGCCCCATGCTTTTCTCTGGGACGTGCGCCGGGTGCTCTTCTGCAAGCCTTCTCTGATCCTCCCAGCATAGGGCAGTTCTCAGGGCACCTTGTTTACAGCTGTCTCACAGGCTGGCATGCTGTGTCTGCGTCTTCAGAGCAGAGACCCCGGGTCCCAGAGCCAGTGCAACCATCACCGTGGTGAACAAATTAGGCACAGCTCCTACCTTCACGGAGGCAGCAATCCATTCAGGGAAGACAGACATGGTATAATTAAAAGTGCACTGAGTATTGGTGTCATCTAGAACTGCAAGGTGCTATGGCAGCAAATAGCCAGGGGACCCAAACCCGCATAGGGAGCAGGAAAGGCTTCCTGTGGGGAGGAAAGGGAAAAAGGAGGCCTGAAAGATGAGCCAGAGTTCCCTTGGGGGAGGGCTGGGTGGGGATGAGAAGCGAGATTTGCGCGGGGTCTTGAACAGTATGGGTGAAATGTAGATGAGCAGAGAGGAAGTGGTGGTGGAAACAACATGATACATATTTTTCCTGTTGACTCCCTTGACGAAGGCTGTCAAAATACGTGGATGTTTTTTCTTTAGCGCCTCAGAGCATGAGGCATTTGTGAGAACCAGGACCTGTTTGTTGTTCTTGTGTCTTGGGGATCTTTCTTCCTGGACTGGTGCTATCTCTGCATCTGTTGGAGACCAGGTGAAGCAGGAACTCTCGTCTCCCTTCCTGGTCTGCGCGCTCAGGTGGGGCCACGGAGCAGCGACATGCCGGCTGGAGCTCCAGACTCAGGTGGCTGCATTCAACGGCAGGCAACCACGAAGGGCAGCCCTCTGGGACGCTGTGGATGCCAAGATGGAGGCTCCGGGAAAGTAGGTTGGGTTTCCGAGCAGCCCGATATCACTCTTCCTCCGCCTGAACTATTTTGAGACGCTCCTGCTATCTTTCTCTCTCCCACACATACCCTTAATATGACTAGAATATAGCTAGTTCGCACTAACATATGTTCTTATAATTATGTTGCTAGCATGAACTCAGTTTTCTTTTTTTTTTTGAGTGCCAGCTCTGTGTACCAAGACTAAGGAGGTTGTTTAAATAAAGAGATACTAACACACCTTGACAGCAGCTTAAATTTTAAAAAAATGGAAAAGCTCCAACCTTTAAGAGGTCTCAAATCTGTGTCCCATCTGTTTAATATGCAACCTAATGTGCTACTGTGAGGCTCACTTTCCCACTGGGAAGCAGCTGAAGGGAGAATCAGAGAATCTGTCTGCTAAGCTGTCAATCTCTGACTGTGGAGAGCAGGAGCCCTTGTGGTCCAGCCCTGCAGGGGTGTGTCGCCCTGCCTGGAGGGGTACTCAGTGAGTGTGCTTCAGAGTCAGTGACTGCTTGGGCTGGAAGGAGCCTCTACAGTCCTTGGGGCCAGCCTTCCTGGGGAGTCGGAAGCCGAAAGCACAGTCTTGCTGGTGGTGATACAGAGACTGAGTGAAGGGCAGCCCCCAGATCCCCTGCCTTGACTTTGAATTCAGTGCCTTTTCCCTTACATGGCATGGGGCTGGAAGGCCAATGGAAATGGGTTCTGCCAGCCAGTCTGGGAAGCAAGGAGAAGCTAGGAATCAGACACCTCCATCGGCTTCCTATGACTCTTCTAGGGAAGAGAATATTTCTCATCTCCTCTCTCCTGACTGTTTTAGTAATTTGATTAAATCCAATTAGTGTCCATATTACTACCTTAAGGAAAACCATGTGTTCATTCATTTCTTCAATCATTCATTCAACCAACATTTACTGTGTCTATTATGTATTGTAAATATGTATTAAGGATATAATAATCAATCCAACAGCATTCATCTCCTCCAGAGCTTTCTGATATCGTGAAAGGACAGCTAAGTCCTAAACAAGTCATTACGGTCCAGTTATTACGGTAAAGAAATACTACAGTGGTGCGTGATGTGCAGTGAAGCACACAATGTCCCATGGGGGCACAGAGCAGGGGATCCCACCCCAGGCTGTATTGGGCCTGGAAGGCTACTTTTCTCTGGGCCTCCAGTTCTTGATCTGCAACTGGGTTAGGTGGTCTCTGCAAAGTTTGTTTGCTTGCTTGTTTGTTTTCCTGTCCTAACATCCTAAATAAGGTGTGAGGCTGTCCTGTGAAGGAAGCAAGAGAAGCACAAGACAGATCTCAGCCTTCCAAGGGCTTAAAACCCAACTGGGAAAAGAACTTCATACCTACAGAACGAATAGGAAAAAAATCCAAAGCATTCTGTAGTCATATAGACTATATAACATATAAAATATAATGTTATATAGTATATACAATAAATACTAAAAAAGTTCAGAAAGGGAAAAGAGTAGACTGAGTTGGAGTAGGCAGAAAGAGCTGTGCAGGAGAGATAGGCAATCATGTGGGTTTTTAATGAAGCGTAAGATTTGCGTAGGTGAAGGGCAGGTTGGGGATTATACTCTAGGCATGGCAGTTGGGGAGAGATTAACAAAGGCTGCAAGAAGGAGAGAACATGGCAGTTGGGGAAGAGCCAAAAGGCTGAAATGATTTGTAATAATTCTTAACCTAAGGATTGTCCAGCTAGTTTGTAAATTCCCGTGCACACAAGGTGAGCACATATCTCAGGTAGTCCTGGACGGTTCTGTTTTCCCTGCCTGTTTTCCTGGCGTAATTATTAACAGAGCCCCCTTTGAACACTCTTCACAATGTTCATGTTAAAAATAACTAAGCAAAGGTATAATATCTGATAAACCCTGAGTGTTAATCTTGACCTTGCCTTTGTGTCTTAGGGTCCATACTTGAAGCCGTTGCTTCTCCCTTCTGTGCTTCTGCTTACCCATGAAACACTTGGTTCTTTCATTTCTTTCTAGGAACCTACAGAACCAAAAGAAATCTTCAACCTCATTCTCCCCTTTGCAGAACATAACAGTTCACCTTTAGAAGCTGCAGAGAAGTAGAAACTCACTCATTTCCGTGCTAGCGAGTGTGTGTGTCCTCTGTCTTCCCAAGTGAATTTCCAGGTTTTCAGAGATCTGTCTTTGTCTAAAAGGGTTAGAGAACTGAGTTGGATGACTTGGAAAGGGTTTGAAAATTCTTTGGACAGAGGCATCATAGAAATATCAGGTGGCTATTGGGAAATGAGGGGGTGGATTCCATCCCGTGGTGGTGCCATTTATCATGTTCAATTGGATGGGCCAACTAGGATTCTGGAGCAGAGAATAAAGGGCCGTACGATGTGGGACCTGATCTTGCTCTCACAGCTGGTAATCCCAGCCTGGACTGGCCTGGGCTCCAGCTCACATAACCACTCCTCAGGCTCTCTTCCAGCCAGCAGGGAAGATTCTAGTTGCTGGCGCTGTCTATTCAACACCTTTTTATGAGTACTAAATTTGCAAAAATAATAAATGAAAATGAGGTTGTGTGTCATTTCAGCATGTGTTCTATGTAATGAAATGAGATGGTGGTATCAAATTACTGGCTAATTTAATTGCCTGAAAAAATTAATTTCTAAAATGCCAAATAATTTCCAAATCAGATAGATTAGGGAAGCAGCATCTATTTTTGGTTTTCATTTGGAGAGAAAGACATATAGCATGCTTAGAGATTGTTTTTTCTTTGAAAATCTATAAAGATGACTCTATCCTAGGCTGGAGTTTCAGCCCAGGGTGAGGTTAGGGGGAGAAAAAAACCCTTTTACTTTCATTGCTGAGTTGCACTTATTTTTATTCTGGTTTCTTCTTATCAATTTGTGTTAAAATTGTGGTGGATTGGTCTCATTTGTTAACTGGCCTGTGAATTATGCATTTCTGGTACAATTTAGAGCACTGAGGCATTAAAAGATTGCCTGAAGGTTGCCCAAACCCTGAGATTGTGGTTCTATGCCTGAGGCAGATGATGAACAATTATGATGACATCTTTGACCCTGGGTCAACGATTTAACAAACTTTAACCCATTCCTCCCTGAAGGAGACCCAATCTTTTTGTTGTTTATTTAGCTCTGGTAAATCTTATTCCTGTGCATCAATACTCAGATGCAGCAATGGATAAGGTGTCATTGATGGTTACTTTTGTCCCTCTTTGACGAAACTGGTTGAGATGTTCAGGACAGTGGCCAAGGGTGACTTGCCTACCTGCCTCAGCAGCCAGAAACGTTCTGGAATATAGGAGCATTTAGATTCTGAGGACCTGTGTGTTGCAAATGCATCCTTTATGCAAATACTTTGCATGTGCTTTCTGGCCTTTTATTATAATTGAAAAACGAGGCCAATTTTATTGTATATTTCCATTATTCCTTTTAATAGAAGAGTGTAAATCTGATATGGGGTGGGCGTTGGTGATGGCAGCCATCTTCTTTTAGCCAACTATGGAATTTGAGAAGCCGTTGCATGAGCTTAAAGGAAGAGGGGTCTTTGCAAAAATAATGGAACTTAGCATTCTATTATTTTTCAGTCAGTGATAAAAGGGAAAACAGCCAGCTCAGTGGGGTGGCTCATTGCAGATGCTCTGATTAAGGAGGCCGCCCTTTATCAAAGTTGGTCTTCAGACAATGTCCATCGATACATTTCTAGACTGACAAGCTGTGTCCTGTTGTCTTCCTCAAGTAAAATCCCATATCTGCTTGGCCTCTTGCTTATTGGTACAGTTTTTATTTCAAAAGATGTTGAGGTTAGTATTTCTAGAAATAATGATTTAGCCCTTAACTGATTTTAAAATGTCTCACCAAAAATGCCATCCCATGTGGTACTGATGAATGCCCCTAGGCCAGCTCTAGGCAAAACTGTGAAGTAGGCCAAGTTTATTTTCGACTTCCCTGGCTGCCTCCAACTGTGGTCACTTTCCATCCTTTTCAGGACCATCTCCCTTTTCTCCTTTTCACCCACTCTCGAGCCCCACTTCCTTCACGTCTAATAATATCCTTCTAATGCCCTTGATTTTTCTTTCCTGCTAATGAAGGAATGATCTGGAAACCTCGCTTGTACGAAGGTACTAGTGACTTCTGATATTACCCTTCTTAGGACACTTGCATTTTAAAAGGACATGAAGAGGGCCACCTTTAAACCTGCGGAAACGATCTCCAATGGTTAACTGTTTCAGCCGTTAGTAGGGGGATGTTTTGTCAGGGAGTAGCTCTTGCAACCTTTCTGTTCAGCCCAAACCACATGAGGACCCTTGTTAAACAGAAAAATATACAGAAATATCATCAGACTCCAAACTTGATTATGGGGTTACTTTTAATAACTGTTAGTTGAGAAATGGAAGAGGCAGCATAGTGTAGTAGTTATAAGGCATGCTGGAGCCAGATGACCTGGCTTGAATCACAACTCCACTTCTTTCTAGCTGTGTGACCATGGGCAAGTTACTGGACCTCTCTGTACCTCAGTTTTCCCATCTATAAAATAGGAACAATAATGGTAATGTACCTCACTGGGTGGTTGTGAGGATTAAATGAGTTAATATGTAGACAGTGTTTGGAAAGTGCTTGGCATATGGTAAGCGCTCAATAAGTGGTATTGATGAGGAGGAGGAGGGGGAGACCCATGAAGATGATAACTTCAAACATTCGAAAAGTAGAAGGGTATATTTGAGCAAGACCTATTATTTATTTAGCCATGATTTCTGTATGCATTTGGATTCCTAAATCACTTGCAGTAACGGCTGGCTGCACAGGAGTCTGCAGCCATAGTTGGGGTTTGGATTAAAGGCACACCCTGGCTGGCCTCCTTTAGCAGAGATAAGGAAAGGCAGAGGCAGTCAGAGCCAATGCAGGATTAGACTTCGGAGCTCCCAGGGTTCCAAACCCTTGAGTTCTGTGAGATACGTTCATCTTTCACTTAAGGCTCCGTTTATTTCCCTTGTGTTCAGGGTCTCAAGGAGGGAACTGCTATTTCCTTTACTTTATGAGTCCTGGGTCTGTTCCGTCACTTTGGGAAGGGCCTCAGGCCCCTCACCAGTGTTATCACTGTACAATCATCTTGAGTGAAGGCACACAGCAAAGAGCATTTCCTTTTTAATGTAGTTATAAATGTCGCGTCCGTTTGAGATTTAGGAATGCGATCAGGAGCTTCGTTTTCTAGTCAAACAGGGTATAATTAGAGTGGGACTCTGGGCCCATCCCTCACAAGGCCTGGTAACTGGGGAAGGTGAAGCAATGAGCTAGTTTGCTTCCTCTGGATCCGAGGGGTATCTGAAAAAGAAGTGCCTTGTCTCCGATCATCTTCTGAGCTGCTCTATGTGGTTGCTTGCTCCAAGTCATAGAATTGGTTCTTTTCCCCAGAGTAACAATGCTTGATCTCCAGAGAAATAATACGTTAGAGTTTTCATTCATCTACAGAACCCCTGAGTTGGGAGTGTGCATGGTAGGAGAGACACTACACATTGTCATTTTTGGTTTCTTCAAGACAGGCCAAGGAGAAATCAAATCACTTAGAAAACTAGTTCCCTTAGGATTAACCTCTAATCAGATCCTACCTCCAAAGTAAAGGAGGCCTTTAGAATGACTCTATGAATGAATGAATGCTCAGCCAACTAAGCTCTTTGGAAGAACTTTCTGGCATCACTCCTGCCCTTAAGAGAGACTTATTACACTTCTTCCATGTAACAGACTCTCTGCTCTGTGGATAGAGTTGAGTGTCACGGTCCCTGCTCTCCAGAGCGTCCCAGTTCTGCTGGAGAAACAGAAGAGGAAACCAAACGTGACAGAGGAGCATGGAAGTGTTTATCAGAGGTCTGCACCAAATTTATAGGAAGGGCATCTACCTACCTCTGCCTGGGAAAAAAGTAGAATCATGGATAATTTCCCAGAGTGGGTGATGCCTAGGCTGGGTGAAAAATGAAGAGGAGTTATCAAGGCAGCGAAGAAGGTAACAGCATCCAGGTAAGGGGAAGGGTGCTACACTGAATAACTTCCAGTGGGGCTCACACTGACACTGGGGAGGGAGAAAGGTGCCACATTATCAAGGGGCTCTTAGGCCAAGCAGAGGGGTATGGACTCCGGTCTGAGCACAGTGGGGTTGGGGATGGTTGGGAAAGAATTAAAAGTTTTTAAGTGGGGTGGGACCGGATTGAATTTGCCTTTGCCTAGAACTAGAATGTGGAGTGTGGATTACACATGGGGGAGAGAGCTTGGAGACAGAGCCACCAATTAGGGGACCATTGGCAATAATTCAGGTTAGAAGTGATGGAGGCTTGAACAGAGGCGATAGCAGTGGCTATAGAGAATAGGGGACGAGAAAGCTATTTTGAGGTCGTCAGCAAGATTTGATTAGATGTGAAAGCGAAGCAGAGGGAGAAGTCTGGGATGCCTTCTAGGTTTCTGCCTTGGTTGATGGATTGGATGTAAAGGGTGGTGTCACTTGTAAGGATAGTTTGGGAGTACGTTGCTGGTTTAGGTAATGGAGATGGGGTGGGAGGGCACAGAAGGATGAAAACGATGCCATCTCCATAGAATCCAGAAGAATAAATCTTTCCCATTAGGGCATTGCTCCTCCTCCACCATCTCAGATGACTGTTGGGAAAACTGGGAAGTCTTTGGAACATTTCCATTTTCTTTTCAGTCACTTCTCTTTCAGCAAGCATATTTATATGTGGTATAAGATGCCATACTAGGCCTTGGAGATACAGTCATGAATGAGGTACAAGTCCCGTTCCCAAGATGTTTACATGCTGGCCTCTTTCATATATACTCTCCTTGGCCTGCCCCATCCTGTGCTCATATTTCCTGTGTCCCACTCCCAAAGGGAAGTCATTCTTACCTATTGCCTCATTTCAAATACAGTGCCGATAAAGGTTTAGGAGATTTGGCTGTTCTAAGTGGGTGAACTTTAATTGGAGGTTCTGGAAGTTGAAGAACTCCTTTTCAGGAATGATTCATTCTAATGCTTTTGGTCTGTGAGAACTTCCTGGTGCTTCCGCAGGCAAACCACTAAGAGGGCAGCTGCTCTTCCTTTGCCCTCTATCCTTCGAGTTCCAACCCCTTGCCCATTCTGAGACCACACGTCAGCATTTATTAATAATGAAAGGCTCTCCCACCTTTGTAATGAAAGAAAGACCATTTCAGGTGGTTTAGGAGTCCTGAATCCTACATAGCACCAGGAATACAAATTCCCTTTCCCCAATCCATTGAGTTATCCTCCAGCAGCATTAAAAACTTAGAGCTGGAATCAGAACCACCTTCCCTCCCACTCTCTCCGTTTTCTCCCATAACCCCAGTTATAGACCCAATATTCAGGGGCCCTCAAAGGATTGCATTATCAGAAACCAACTCCACAGGCTTTAACTGTGCCCCTGAAGCCAAACACAGCTTAAGCTGAAGGAGACGTAAAGTACAGGAAGGAAGAAATAGTTGTTTCTTTTTAAATAATGCCACTCTTCTCACATCTTGATTTTGGGACAGGAGACACTCAGTATTGGATGAACGTAGGCCGACTCTTTTTTTTCCCTCTAACCAGGTTGTGCAAGAAGCTTCATTCAGGCCAAGAGCTTGAACAAAATGCAGGAAAATTACAGAAGAGGGTGGCATCTTTGCCTGGGCTCCTGTAGCCCAGCTGTCCCAAAGTCAGCAACCCACAGGATTATAGAGGAGAAGAAATGTTAGAAATTCCCTGGTCTAAACCACCACATAAATATAGAACGAGGGAGATACAGCCTAAAAGAAACTCGTGTGAAATAAGACGGAGGTATTGAGTTCAGCTTTGGGGCCACAGCAGAAGAATATTTACAAACTGGGTCTCTGACAAAGAGAGAATTAGAATCATGCAGGCCATGAAAACAGGGGACAGGACCCACGGTCCAGGTCATAGGGCCTGGAGAAGCTTGGAGCAGAGGAGTCTAGGGTGGGAGGAGAGGGGAGAACATGACACTCTTCACATGCCTGAAGGATTATCACAAGAATAAGGACAGGTGTCAAACCCTTCAGCCTTAAAATCTAGTCCCTTGTTATGTGTTACATTTGAGGCCTGAAGCCCACGGAGTGAAACAATCACTTGGCTGCGTATGCCACTGAACTTAATAATTGAGCCAATGCGTATTTGTTTGTAGGCCAACCTCGTACAAAGTCCTGTGCTAGATGCTAAGGGAGACTCAAACAGCATACTTTGACCTCTGCCTGAAAAAGCTTCTTGTCTTATCAGGGGAAAGAAGACTGACACCCGTGAGAACGAACCAGTTATAGTAGGCAATATACTAGAGGTCTAAAGAGAGATGGGGATGGTAGATGCTCTTATGAGTTTAGAGATGAGAAAGATCACTTCAGCTGAATGCTAGGATACACAGTTGTTTATAAACTCTAGGTTATAAATTTATTTCTACCTCTCTGTCGTCTGTGTCTTTTCCTCACATTAGCTTATGGCTCCTTGGAAAGCTGGAACCCTGCCTTCTGCTTTCCTCTTATCTCCATAAAGTACCCAACATGAGCCAAGCAAATAACAAGTGCTTAGCATAACTTAAATCAAACATTTTAAGGAGATGAATTTTTATGGAGATATCCTCTTTTTAAAGCTCATCTGTGCAGAGAGCCTTTTTCCAAGGGGGACTAGAGCCTGTTTGGGATGTGGCTGTGGCCATGAGTCTAGAGCACACTGGGTCCTAGTCTCCTCTAGGTCTCTTTCCTCTGGCTGAAAGCTGATAAGGACATTTGTGATCCCTCAAGATTTGAGGGCAGTCGTGGCGTTCTCTGGTATCTTCTTCTGCTCTATTTCCAACAAGGAATGGGAAAGAGGAGAGAATATTCCCAGTCAAAATAGGCCCCTTTCGTAGTGTTTTGGTTGGGAATTATACTGGAAAGAACTGCATTTTTCTGGGCTGTCCAGCTTTCTAGCTACACACAGCTGTTCCTGTTCCAAGAGGTGAAGAGTTGTCCCCTAACTCATGAGACAGGTCTCAGAACTAAAGCAGTTTCACCCTCTACTTTTTTGGAGGCCAACCATGTGTAAGATTGTGTGCTAGCAAAACAGTAGAGAGGAAAGGACAGAGAGCTAGGAGGCAGGAAACCTGTTTTAAGTGAGATGTTTCTACCAGATGGCCTCTGAAGTCTGTTCTAGTTTGACAATTTTATTCCATAGAAGAAACAAATATATAGCTATTAGTTTCACTCAGCCCCTCACAGTTGAGACAAGGTGCTCAGGCTTGAAGAGAAAAGAGCCCTGTGCTGTTCCTCTTGAAGACGAACTTGAGTTTTCAAACAAGTTTCAAGGAGGAAAATCCTGTGCTCAAGGAAGTTAGCCCTTCACTGAGGTAGGATGTGTACAACACACCACACACATCTACAAAACGTCCATCCTCCGACCCATCCCACGCAGAAGTCTGCAAAGCGACCTGTGACCAATAGAAGAGCATATCCAATAGTCATCAAGCCCTGTGGCACCAAGAGGAAGCAGCCCGTGGCCTGGGAAGTGGTCTGGGGGCAGGGACGAAGGGGTGTTCCAGTTTTCACGGTTGCTCTGGGCCTTGCAGCCCCAACCTTCTCACTTAATTATCAAGGAAAGGAGATATGTGTAGAATCTCCAATTTAGGCTTAGGTCAAGATAGAAAAGGCTTTCAGTTTCCATTTCAAGAGTGATTTTGCCATATATGTATCTCTGAAGCCGCCTGAGGAGGGGGCTCGGGCTTAGACTCTGCCCTGTGTGACCTTAGACAGCAGTTAATCTCCACGGAGCCTCTCTAAATGGGGGATGAGCCCCATAGGGATGTTGTGTCAGTTTACTAATGACTGTAAAAGGCTTTGAAAACCCCCAAGTGCTGGAGGAATGCTGCTCCCAGCAAAGGGAAAAGGAAAACAGTGTATTTCCAGGACACTGCAGCCTAAAGACTTTCTCGTCACTGGGTGCAGGAATTTGCAGCTTCTCTCAATCCTGAAGCAAAATTAGGTGGAACAGTTTTCAAACTATTTAAGGAAGGAACTTCTGGATAACAAAGAAGTCAGCCCTGGAATGGGGAGAAGAATTCAGAATAAGAATTTAGAGGAACATTGAGAATCCAAGAAAGCAAGCAAAGGGAGGAGATGGTTTTAAGATCCTCTATGTCAGAGCTGCTGCCAAAATCCAAGGTGTTGGAAAGGGAGCTGCTACAATTAATTAATATATTGGTGAATTTATTAATCCAACAAATTCAGAAGAATCCTTCAACATTTCCCAGGACTGAAGTGTGTGCATATTAACAGACATGAATTGCAAACCATTCATGGTGTCAGATTGCATAGTGTCTACACTCCCAAATGAGTGCCCAGGGTGACTGCAAAGGAGTGAATCTGCAGGCCTGCACTGTTCTGGTAGCTGGTGGTCACCCCACCGGCCGGGGCAGAAGGCTTTTTAATGAAATGAAAATGGTTTTTGTTGCCAGTTTTCAAAACTGTAAATTGTGAATGTGTCCAAAAAATATCCTACAAATGAACCAAACGTAAATACACATCTTAAAAAGGTTAAAGAAATTGAATGCATAACAATAGGGTTTATGCCCAGTCCTCTGCTTCCCACTTCTCTGGAAATACCTCATTTTCTCGTGGGCTTCATTTACTCCACAAATTGAGGACTGATAATAGACCAACTATACTGAAAGAGACTGAATTGCACGTTCTTCAAAAAAAAGGTGCCTGATTTAGCTTACCATTTAACCAGACACACACCACATTCAGCGGGGAAAAAGTTATTTTTGAATGCAGGTTGGTTGGAGGTGGCTTTTATATGTCTAGTTTTCAAACTGGCAGGTATGCTTGAGAACTACTCTGTGTTCCCTGGTGGAGTTCGTCGTTCTTCCTATGTGTTTCCAAAGCATCTTAGGCCTGCCTCCATCTTGGGACTCAACACATCATCTTAAATTTTCTCTCCGGTGTTCATTTCCTCCACTGGACCATGAGTTCTTGAGGGCAGGAGCATGCCTTTCTATTTCCAGCCTCTAGAACAGTGCTTAGCAATAAATATATATTGAATGAACAAGTGATCCATAATTTAGCCACAGTGTGGATTCAAATGGACTAAAACCCCAGGCCATCTGAGGAATGGAAGTGGCACTCTCGACACCTCTTTTGCATTTTAACAAGTTTGTTGAGTGTTATAAATAATGGTTTGGTGAGAGTGGGAAGTTTTGTAAAGAAGGGAGAAAGAGGACAGGACCAGTGGGTGATGCGGATGTGGGTCTGGTTCCTCTGACTGCAGCCAGTGGGTCCAGGACTGTAGTTGGATCCTTCTGGTCATCCTGGGTGTCTTTAATGCTTCTACATGACATAGGGCACAGACTAGGGGGTCAGAGGATGGAGGAGTCATGGTTTCTATTGCCCCTTCTTTTCCCAGACTCCTTTGCTTCTTCTGTGGTACTGTTGTCCCATTCTCACCCCCTCAAAAAAAAAGTCAGATGGGACAGGTGAGCAGAAAGGAGAGGAGCAGCAACAACTTTGGGGATAGCATTTGTCGTCCAGCTCAGTAGCAGTGGAAGCATGAGGGTGGGGAGGCTGCAGGGACCGGAGAGGGGCAGCCTCTACCCCTGTCATTACTGCCACCCCACTCTTCACATCCATGAGGTTTAGCATCACACTCTATCAACTAACCAATGAAATAATGCTTGAAAAAATATTTGAGAGATAGAGTGCTGTATAAAGCATCATTATGATTGTTACTAAATCTTGCCAGAGTAAAATATTTCCTTTAGGATGGAGTTCTTTGGAGCATGGGAAAAATAATGCCTGCTGTCAGCCTTACAAATAGCTAGCAAACATTTACTAGTCTACTATGTGTGGGAGAAGGGGGAGGCAACGGTGGTTGCGGGTTTCTCTCTATATATACATGTTCCACATGCCTTCCCTCAAGAGGCACATGGAAAATGCAATGAATGAAATCATTCTTGCACTCACCTGGTTTGAATCATTACTTGCCTGGTCAAGGGGGCGGGTGCCTATTTTAAAGTCTTTGAGGAACCAAGCAGAAATCAAGGTTTCCATTTCAATGGCCTGCTAAGTGATGCCTTCTCTAAGCCTCAGTTTCCTTTTTTGTCAATGAAAGAATGGAGGGAAATGACCACAGAGATTCCTTTCCATCTCTGGTAATTAATGAGTCTCTGTACCTAATAATACTTAGTATTATCTCTGGGTGCTTTGAGGAATAATGAAACTAAGAAAGAAATGTTCAGAGATCCTTGCAAGAAAAGTGCCAAAGAAACAAGGGAGCAGCTTGGGGATGGAACCTGCTCAGAGTTCCAGCCCCAACTCTCCCACCTGCTAACTGCCTGTACTTTGGCAGGACACATAACCTCCCTGTCTTTGGTTTCTACGTCACTAAAATGTATGGCTGATAAGTCCCACCTCAGAAGATTGCTGTGAGGCTCAAAAGAAGTATATGAAAAAATATTTTGTAAAATACTCCTCAGATATAAGTCATTGCTAACCCTTTCTCTGCCACCAGCTTCAGTGGAATGTAGGGGCGGCCCAGAGTTTTTTCCCTCAAAGTCTCTTTCAGTTTTAATAGTCTATTCTTTCATGATGATATTTCCAAGTATTTTTGCGGAACACCCTATTGGTCAGCTCTGTATCTTAGAATCTCAAATACACACATATTTTTAATTGGAAGGGGCTTAGATGTCATCTGGTCCACCCTGCTAAGTCATGCAGCAGTTGTCTTTATGGTATCCTTGACAGTGGGTTAGTTATCATGATAGGGAAATCATGCCTAACAAGGGAGCTGATTTTGATTTTGAGAAGTATTGTACTTTAGCAAGTTTTTCTCATATTGAGCCAGATCTGCTCCTTGGTAAATCCCGCTCCTTGGTCCTACTTCCTGTCCTCTGGAATCCTTAAACCTTTAAAGTTATTTGTATTAGTTCTATTTCAAGCTCCTCTCTTGTCTACGTTCATAATCTTCTCTCTGCTTCACAGATAAGGAGAAAAAACAAAGTTAAGTGACTTGTGCCTGGTTACACAGTGGGACACATCAGAGTATGATAAGAGCTTTCTGCACGTGGGTTTCACACCTACTGTTTACCCCTCCTCAGCCACAGAGAAATGGTCTTCAACTGATGTGGGGAAGCCCCTGTTTCATTTTACCAACAAACCACAAGCCATTGCTTTGTTTTGGATTCTTTTGTTTAGATGTTTTCATTACATTAATTGTAAATGGTTCTTCCGGTTGACCAAGACTAACTCATTAACACACATGTGCATCCAACCACACACACACACATAGAGGGAACCAACATATATAACCAAAGTGATGTGTCAGGAAACTCTGGGGGAAAGCTGTCCTATGTTAATATTTTTACATTAGACTTGAAACAATATTAGGAAAATAGATAATACACAGACATAGACGAAATATTTCTGAGTTTTAAAGTAATGCTCTCAATCTGAATGAATCCAGTGATGTAAAATAAAGGAATTAGTGAAAAAAGATGACAGAAACATTAGGAGCATTTGAGCCTTATTTAGTTGGAATATGGAAAATCACCCTTGGTCACTCATTTTTTTATTTTTAGATATTTGTCTTAAGAGTGAGGTCACCACATCAGAAAATAGCACAGCAGTTATGTTTTGTGTGGAATAGCAGGAAAAAGGCGAGGATAAAGGTGGGACACTCTCCCAATTCCGAAGCTTCCATGGAGGGGTTGCCTGGGTCTCTGAGAAGCTTGGGTGAGAGAAGGAGACCAGCATCTGTGACTTCTTGGTAAATAGTGAGCTTTTCCATTAGAACTTTCCTAGCATCCTAAAGGGAGACATGGAGATCATTTAGGACTCGCTGCATCCTCGAAATACCAACCGTATTTTACAAGTAAGGAAAACAAGGCCCAGGAAATTGTAATGACTCTCGAACACCATTCAGGGAACTAGGCAGAGCCAAGACTAGAGCTCAGTGCGCACTCTGCCCACTGCATCGCCAAACAGAGGAGATGACTTAATTCTTACTGTCCAGAAGATGGACACCCTAAAAACAATGGCCCCTTGCATCCTTCAGAAAGCATAGAAAGTTATGCCTTTCATTCAGCCATAAAGAAAATCTTATCCTTGGCTCCTTTAATTATCATAGCTCAAAGTCACAATTGCTTCGGATGCGTTTCTCATATTTAGATTTAGTATCTTACAAGGTTAAGATATTTGTCTTTTATATTTGCCATCAACGAAGGAAGGATTTTAACAGCTGTATAACTAGAGAAAGAAAGAGAGAGAGAAAGAAAATGAACTAGCCTTTTTTTTTTCAAAGTAAGGGAGGAAAAATAACACTAACACAAAGGAACACTCTTACTAAGAGTAGGTGGAGAAAGGCATCTGAAAAATAATACCTCAAGATGCATTGAAACATTTTAGGGAATTAGGGAATTCTGATCTCCTGAAAAAAAAGAAAATTAATATTAAAGACAAGCTGTGAGTTTCCATCTGGCCTTGCCGCTTTCGACTAACGCTTCCATGACGGAATTCATCTGTCCATCAACTGTCAAAAATTCTCCTGTCAGTAAATCCCACGATACCCCAGCAAGCCCACCCCGCTCAAAATATTCCATGCCACAAACTATTCCGAATTCTGAATTCTTTTTTTCAGATCTCTGTACTAGAAGACATAAAAGTTGTTGCCCCCCTTCTCTTCCTTTCCCTGAAATCTCTCTCCCCCACACCCTTTAGTATGGGGGGATGAGGGAACTTGGGTGGAATATTTGGGGAGCCCTCAATCATTTGGAGATTGCATTCCCACCAAGATCCTTCTGAGCTTTTCCACTAGAGTCTGACAACAGACAGCCCACATCTGTTTTAAAACACTGAGTGGTTGTGAAGTGTGAACTCCCCACTGTTTAATGTAACTACATGACTATTTAATGTACACAGTGGTAGAGCTGCGCAGAATGCCAAACTGTTGTGACATGCCTGAAGGACATATATAAACATAATACAGTGTGGTTTATTGTGACAAAGAACGTCTATGCCACAAATAGGGGGATCTGTTTGTCCATCAGTGCCATCAAATGAGAAAGGAAAAACGTTCGTGAGATTCTTCCCCCATCCCCCCGCCCCCATCACCCGTGTCAACAGTGAAATTGATACTGGGCTAATGAATCGATAAATCCAGAATGGGCATAACATGCCCTATTTTAATAATTTCAAATCCAGAATTTCAAGACCACTTATCTTTTAAATTAATCTGAATATATAACACAGAGGGAATGGGGGGAGAGGACAGAGAGGAACAGAAGCGGGGACAGCTGAAGATTTTGGCCTCTTTCTAGAGACTTTGTTAACTTTTATAGGCGTTAGGAGAAACTGGATAACATCTTGGTACTACTTTTGGTAGATTTTGGGCACTGTAATTTTCTGTACATTGTCAGAGATGGGAAAACATCACACTTGCTGCTAGTGTTAATAAACTAAATAAGAGGAAAGGCATTATAGTTTTGCAAATATATTTCATTTTTAATATGTTTCTCCCAAAGGTGAATTCTTGTACGTTCTGACATCTCATTAATCAATTGATCAGAATCTGCTATTTTACATCTCATTGCTACAATTCTAATTAACCTTTGCTCATTAAATACTCACCAAAAATCAACGCCCACTGTAACCTCCTTTCCTCTAATCCAAGCATTTCAGTAAAAGCTCTTCTTTTTATCAGTCTTTAATTAGGAATTAAGTGGAAAAGAGCTATACTGTGGGGTATCTACTGCTCTTAAGGGGATTTTGAAAACCTAGAATAAAATATTTAGGCATGAAAAACATATGAAGATTATACTCTTAGTAGGTCCCCAGAGTGTGGACTTGGTTATTCTTGTATATACATTTAAGAAAGTATGATTCTTTTTTTTAATTCAAAGTTGTTGTTTCTCAGGAAATAACTATTTCCGTGGAGAACAAAACAAAACATCCTGAAACAACAATAACAAAAATCTCTTTGTAAATGACACCAAGAAAGAGAAGGGAGATTTATTTTGAAAATAAATTTTAAATTGCTATTGTTGTTGGTATTTAAGTGACGCTATTTAGGTACAGACCAAGATTCATCCATTATTTCTAGATTGAAAATACCAATGCTGATGTCCTGTAATCAGGAAAACTCCTGCCTCTGACTATGGAGTTTTGGGGTTCCCATGATTTGTATATTACTGTATTCTGTGGTTTGAATAATTTTCCCTAATAACTTAGCAGTCACCGAGGGAATAAATCTGAGAAGGCCTTTAAGACAAAATTGTGAATGCTTTCCTGTTTGCCTTCGAAATGCAGCCTAGGTCCAGGCTGCAGATGAATGGTCCCGGGTACTGAGGACTTTTCTTACAATCCGTATTTTAAAAGGATGGTGTAGGGAAAGCAGCTCAAGAGAGAAGCCAACGCTGGAGAAATCCAACAACACAGCAGCAAGGGGAGAAACCACATTTGCAGAACAGGCAGATGGAGAGTTTTGGTATAAGGTCTTTCACAAGCTGGTTGTCCCTTAAAACTCGGTGAATTCGTTGTTTTTTGCTTCCACATGATTTCATATTCTTCTCCACTCATCTGCTGCCTTTCATCACACTGAACATTACCATTACTGAGTAACACCTCACATTAGCTCCTAATGCGCGTAAGTTTCTGGTTACACGGCTGCAGATGCTGTCTAACGTTACCACCCTCGCACAGCCGAGCGGACTTTAACGGGCTTCTATTTTAATTTCCTTTCTCCTGCTGGTTGCAACTTCGGAGAGGAACACAACCCGTGCCACACAAACAGGGTGAGTGCCTCTTTAAGGAATATTTAAATTGCATTTCCTACTGTCAGTTAAGTCTCATCAATCATGTTTTTAATTAAAAAGAAGGACATCTACATCCCACTTTCGACTCAAAGTGCATAATGAAATTGTAGATTGGGGCAGCACTGGAGAGTTTCAGCATTGCTCAATGCATGCCACGGAGATGCGGTGGAGGTCAGAAACACTGGTGCATATGCAAGTGGCAAACAAATAACACTCCTGATAGGGCCGGGTGACATGTGTCAACCCTTGTCATCGAGAAACAAGAAAGGCAATGTGCCCAGACAAAGGGTAGGGTGGAATCTCTACACACTGGCAGAACCTGACCCACGCGTGAGGGCTTTGTGTAGCAGATGCCTCTCTCATTGTTCTGTGCCTCCCTCCCCAGTACCCCTGACAACAGCCACTGCCGCTGGCATTCCACCCTGACATCTGTTCAGCTTTATTGATGCGGCCCTGGAGGAATTCCCAGTGTAAACAGGGAATTCTCTAAGGGAACCCCATGTTGTAAAGGGATGAGCTGCATAATGCAAAGATTTAACCACTATTTAAAGGTGTGACACTTGATTGAAAGTGACTTGATTTTTACCCCCCTTTACAATCCTACCTCCCTCTCCACCCTTAACTGTATTTGGCACGCACTGGCTGCAGCAACACCCCACCTCCCCCCTCCTCATCGCTTTGTTTTCCCGATGCATAACTGTTAGGAAGAATGAAGGATGGGGGGCCTGGGTACCAGTGTCCAAAAAAGCCACTTAAAAAAAAAATTCTGGGTTACAGTCAATTGAGTCTAGTTGTCGCGTTGGGATCCTGCCCGCTGCCCACCCACACTCCTGGTGAGAAACAGCTTGAGAGTCACTTGGTCCTGTGGTTGAAACTAATGGGGTGGGCTTTGTGCTCCTTGCTAGCAACAACTGTGGCAGTTTACAGTCCCTGGGCAGAGCCTAGCCAGACCAGTTCTGGCAGGGCTCGAACTTAGGGGATTGCCTTTGGAATTTTATGTTTTTGGCCATGGTGCCGTAGGATGTTAATATGAATTTTTTTTTAAAAAGTGGACCTGTTAAGAAATACAGTGCATCCATCTTTGCCCCAGCAAATGTACACATACTCTAAGGCCAGCTCTGAAATCCTGCAGCCTCACTCAACTTCTTGGCTGATGTCCAAGTACAGGGAGTGTCGTGAGAGCTCAAGCCACTAACATTTTGCTGCTGCGGTGAAATACGCAGAGATCTGTCGACAGGGCCCCATGCAGCGTGACTGCATCTAGTTAGGAGTGAACTTGTTGTAATGCACGGACAGAGTATGCTTTGTGAGGCCAGGGCTGGATTTGGATTTGTGTGGGTCCAACCCCTCTCTCCCCTCCAATTGACTAGCGGATAGACAAAATTTGAAAATTGCAATGACTCCCTCCTACACTGATTCAAAATAAATGAGGTTCTGTATTATCATAATAAAGGCAAAGAAAATGGCAAAATTACCAAAGTGTGAAGTCCAAAGTCATGAAAAGAAATCCATTCTCTATCAAGGCCTAAAGTGTTGCTGACCTACCTATTTTCAGAGAGCAGATCTCAAAAAGAAGGCTGGGGTGTGAGTGTGTGTGTAAATTACCCATAATCAGCAGGCCAGTTCTTCACCTGAAGTGTTAAGATTTGCTCTCAGCTGCCCCTTCCCCTTGGTGGGGCGGAAGTGGACTTACGTCGTGTAAGGCAGCAGAGCCTTGAAGTCAGAGAAGCCGACTTGCCTTTCAGGAGCGCTGTTGTTCCCACTGCCGTAGGTTGAGTTTTTACTTAAAACAACAACAGGGACCCTCTAGAGACTTTTTTATTTCTGAAAATAATTTATATATTTTCTTCTGACTGAAACAATGCTTGATCATTAACAAGAGAGAATAAAGTGAAAACTACCCATCCACCCCCCACTCAGGAATAACCATTATTCCCCCCCGGTTAGCTCTCTTCCAGTCTTGTCTCTCTGTGGTTAAAAAAAGAGAGATTATCCAAGGTTTACTCTTTTGTAGTCTATTTTTTAACTTACTAGACTATCTTTTAGTATCATTAACTACTCTACAACTTATTTTAAATAATTATATAGTATTCCTTTGTATGTCAGTCAATTGTTCATTATAGGACAAATGTGGTTTCCACTATTATATTTATTATAAACAATGGTGCAAGGAATGGATTTTATAGGTAAAGTGTTAGGCATATTCCTGACTCTTTCTTTGGGGCAAACCCTAAAAATAGAATTTCTGGGTCAAAGGCCATATGTATTTTTATAATTTTTGATTTATATTGCCATACAACCAGAAAGATGTACCAACTTATACTCCCACCAATAGTGGATCAGAGCACCCAAAAATAGAAGGCTTCTGGGCATATTCGTGTGTCCCCGCATAATGTGGAACTATGTGTGGTGAAGTTATGGTGCCATTTCCATAGATTCATGGCAGCATTTCTAATTAATATCTCCATTCCCAAATCCCTTCCCATCTGTATTTCTCTGCCTGCAAGGGTCAAAAAGTAATAAGTACAAACAGCTAAGTTCTGATGGAAGCCTCAGAGTGGCAACATCCAACTTTCCTTCCTGTCCACTTTAAAGTGAAAAGTAAGTTAACTTTTGACATTTCTACCAGTCATAGATTTAAAGTGAACTGGAAATAGAGTTCAGGCTCAGTTCTGAAAAGGACACATGAACTTCCAGCATGTCTACCAAGACCCATTGGAAGGTGGCAAAAACAAGATAACTTACGGCTTTTCAAGTGAATGCACTTTCATTAGAACGTGACTATTGATGGGCTGCCCCTTTAAGCGCAGTTTTCCTTCACTGAGTCTGAATATACCTTTTGGGATTCAAAATAATTTTGCAACAGTGGATACAGACCTTCTTTATGTGTTATTGGTCTGGGAACTGCAACAGATTAAAAAAAATATTACCAGGTCAAATAACAGCTGTTATTATTAAGTTCAGCTTTTATTATCAATTTGCCAGTAGAATCTGGCAGTAAAAAAAAAAAGTCTGCATCTGAGCTTTTTACTAATCAGTACTCTCATTTTGCTAATATTCTAACGACTGTCAATTTACTTCAGTGCTGCCATTTGCAGAATTTTCCAATTAGCAGCAAACCTGTTCCACCTTCTCCTGTAATTACGGGGGACTCAGTTCAGATCAGCTGCGGCCAGACAGCATATGATGTAGTTGCCAAAATCTGTGCGATGTTGTTTTTAACCTTTGCATGTGCTGGCACAGTTTTAACATCTCTGTTTGTAGGCAGGAGGCTCCCACAGTAGTGGCATGTGTCAAAATATCAAAATTATTTTTAATAAACACACAACGAGGATGAAAACACAAATATGGGTATATTTGGTTTTTGGATCAATTTGACGTCTGTTCCAGATTCAGTAGTGTCTCTCCCGCTCTATCCCTTTCTTTTTTTAAAAATCAAGAGTGTTTCCAAAAGGGACAATTGAGAGTTGCTGAATTGAACCAATTTCTTCCTGTTTCCCCTGCCAGTAAAACAACAGTTATTAAAAAAATCCTAAATTTTGGAATAGAAGGGACCTCAGTGCTCATTGTAGGATAACCTTTTAATTTTTAGAAATGAGGAAACTAGGGCCCAGAATGGAGAAGGGACTTACCCAAGGTCACATTGCTAGTTATGCGCAGAGCTTGGACTAGAACCCACATCTTCTGCCTCCATTCCAAGGTTCCTTCCGCTATAGCATTCATTTCTCCCCTTCTCTTGATGGCTTCTAAGTATGACAGGAGGCAGAACAGGAAAGCCTAACCCAGATCCCTCGTTTTATAGAATGCCTTGCTAGCAACATCAAAACCAATCAAACTCTCTGAAAGCTGCCTAAACAGCTGACATTGCAGTAATAACAATAGTGCGGCAATAACTATTATTGCTACATGAAAAAAATATATTTAATAATAAGCTCATTGATTTTTAACAACATCTCTGTGTTGCCTAATTGATGGGAAGTTGTATGTTTGTGTAGCCGATGGGGTTTATGAATTAAATATGGCCGTCTTTCCTTGAGGGATGCATGTCAATGCAAGAAAGACGGAAGATCTACATTTCCCCCAAGCAAAATAGTCCCCTTGTAACAGAAGCAGGGAAGACTGAAATGCGAAGAAAAATAAAAACCATCCATCACTGTTTATTAAGTGCTGCTACTTGAAGGTAAAAGGGATATTGAACTGTTTTTAAATTGGAAGGAATGTAGCTGGACAAAATATTGATGGTAATGTTAGCTGGGTGACAAATTTTATTCTTTTGTCCACATTCATCAAAGGAGCAATTTGGAGTGAATTATTCTCTCTATGCCCATAAACCGATTTTTCTTGCCTTTTTATTTTTTAAGCACACGTGTTTATTAAGGAACATGGTGTAGTAGGGATGACACTTCTGGTTCAAGTTGTCCAAACCTCACTGTACAAGCCAGAGGTTCCACATTGCTTTAGACCAGGCCATGCGTCGATCTCCAAGGTACTTATGTAAAATTTAATATGAGCTTAAAAATTGAGGCAGACTAAGTCTGTTCCCACAATTTAAAAGAAAAGGGGTGGGTCAGATTTGATTTCATTTTTAGCTGTGGTTTTCAAGTGGAAGTTCTGAAGCATTTATTTATTTTTCCAAATTTATAGTGTGCCCCTTCAGTCCAATGTTCACTGGCTGCTGTTCAATGAAAATATCCAAGTTTCTATGGCAAAATGGGCTGAGGCAGGGAAATGAAAATTGAAAATGTCGGCTGACAATGAGGAGAATTTCAATAAAAATTTAGTTTGAAGTTTCATTCGCTTCAACTTTATTCAACTTCAAGTCATTTTTGTTTTCACGGGGTCATGTAAGTGCTGAGATGTTTCACAAAACCCTTACCAGGCTGTCGTGTACTCAGGAGTAGATGGATGGTTGGGTTTAAGACTCAGTCCAATCCCAGTGTTCTTAGAAATGCCTATGGTGCGTCCAGAGCTGGGCTGGGGGGTGGCTTCCCTGACTTCTCCACTTAGATTTTTGGAATTCAAGTTCTTCCAACTTCAAATGTGCATTTAGCCAAAATGACATCCTTATTTCTTCTGACAGATCTCATCATCCCACCAAAGTGAAAGTCATTGAACAACAGAAAGAGGTTTGTTTGCAAGTCAATTTAAAAACTTAAAAATCCCTTGGACTAGGCTGCTATAAAGCCAAGTAGATTTTCTTGGATGTCGCTTGACTTACATAGCTATCCCACTTCTCAACTAAATGAGGAAACTTAAGGAAGCTGGCCAGAGTTAATCAATCAGTCAATCAGTCAACAAGATTTTAATGAGTCCCTGCTAGGCACTGAGCGATGGTAACATTTATGTACACTTTACGGTTCCCAGCACACTTTCATATATATTGTTTTGCTTGCTTCTTATAGGCAGATATTATTAGCGAGGCTCAGAGCATTTCAGGGATGTCCCTATAATCACACAGCTGTGAAGTAATGGCTCTAGCCCAGGTCTTCCAGAACACTTTTTCCCACACTGCTTGAGTCAATGTGAGTCAGAGTAAGATTAAATAACAAATAAGTAGTACAATCAAGAAGTGTACGTGACATTGGATGAGCCTTGGAGATGTGATCTGAATAAAACTAAAAGCTTATGTGTGCCTGTCTGAGCATGCTGTCACATCCAAACGTTTCAGTAGCCCAAAGTAATTGAAAGTAATTCTAGGGTTTTTTTCTAAGCATCTTTCAAAGAACATTAAAATAATTAAAGGGAATTCAATTCATAAGATCTTGTCTATTGTTTTGTTCTCCATCCCACTCCCATCTTCATCTACCATAAAGTCTGTATCCCCACTCCTCATTCTCCCTTCTTCTAAATTCTCCCCCTCTCGCTTTTTCCCTTTCTCTCTCTTTCTCCCTTCCCACCCCTACCCTCTCTCATAAACCTTAGCCATTTCTTTTTTTGTTGTTATTAGTGAGGAAGATTGGTCCTGAGCTAAGATCTGTGCCAATCCTCCTTTATTTTGTATGTGGGATGCTGCCACAGCATGGCTTGGTGAGCAGTGCATAGGTCCATGCCTGGGATCCGAACCTGCAAACCCTGGGCCACCAAAGCAGAGCACGCCAACTTAACAACCATGTCACTGGGCTGGCCCCAACCTCAGCCCTTTCTAACACAACTCCACCATTGTTACTCCTCTTCCCACTACAGATCTTCCTTGACTCACAATAGGTTTACATCTCGATAAACACATTGTAAATTGAAACTATCGTAAGTTGAAAATGCATTTGATACACCTAACCTACCGAACATCTTAGCTTAGCCCAGCCTACCTTAAACGTGCTCAGAATACTCACGTTAGCCTACAGTTGGGCAAAATCATCTAATGCAGAGCCTATTTTATAACGAAGTGTCGAATATCTCATGTAACTTACTGAATACTGTACTGAAAGTGAAAAACGGAATAGTTGTCTGGTTACAGAATGGTTGTCAATGTGTCAGTTGTTCACCTGGTGATCGCGTGGCTGACTGGGAGCTGCAGCTCGCTGCCGCTGCCCAGCATCCCGAGAGAGGAGAATACTGCATCTTGCTAGCCCTGGAAAAGGTCAAAATTCAAAGTACAGTTTCTATTGAATGCCTATTGCTTTCGCACCATCATATAGTCAAAAAATTATAAGTTGAACCCATTGTAAATCAAGGACCGTCTGTAGTTATTTGGATCCAGATACAGCCTGGAGCTTTAGTGGTGGGGTAGGGGATGGAGAAAGGAGCTGTGAAGACTGCCTTGGGATCAGTATTAACCTTCTTCATGAGTGTGCATAGATATGCTGAGGACAGAGCAACACTGTGGACCGAAGAATCAAGATTTGTAAAGGAGATAACATTCATGTGTGCCCTGAAAGATGGGTAGAACTTAAACGGTTTCAAAAGCACCAAAGAAAGGAATGAAGGAACAAAGTGAATAAATGTTAAAATAGAGAAATTCTCTGCCTTAAAAACAGAATAAGCGCACAATAAATAGCCTTATTGAGAGTCTGCTCTCAATAGGCATCATCTTAGCTGCTTTAAGTCACCATAGACCCTGATAAAATGCTTCAGAGAAAAAGAGAAATCACACTGATCACTTCTCCCCTAATGGGAGTTAGGCCAGTGCAGTGGTTAAGTCAACCCTGGAGGCGGAGTGCCAGGGCTCGCATCCCTTCTCCACCATCTGAAAGCTGTGCGACCTGTGCAAGTGCCTTAACTTCTTCCTACCTCACTTTCCCCATCTGAGTAAAATGGGGATATTAATGCTACATATCTCACAAGATCGTTATGAGCATTCAAATAAATTAGTACAAGCAGATCACTGGTCAACACTCAGTAAGCATTAGTTGTATTCAGTTGAACTCTCTCTGCAGTTTTTTCTGAATTGATAATAATAATATTAAAAACTATCATGTATTAACTGTTGACATGGAGGCATCTCGCTGAGCATCTGTGTAGTAAGCGCCTCCCATGTCCCCATGTAGCAGGTTTATCTTGGAAAGTGGAGAAAACTTCCTGGTCTGTTTGTAGATTGGCCAGGTCTGGTCCACTTCCTGGAGGAAAAGTGACATCCTCTAGTTCATTTCCACCCTCCATCTCCATGGTGAAATGTGTCAGATGGGAGCAAATGAAATGTCCGTGTGAGCTTCTTACTCTTTCATAAATAAGACTTAACCTCATCAAGACCAGGTTTCTAAGAGGTTCTTCTCTTCCTGCAGAATGTGGAAATTCAGTGTGTGCATCCTAGATGCCCAAGAAAGCAGGAACCCATGCTAGCAATGCATTTTTTTTTTTTTTACTGACTGAATTCACCCTAAAGAAAAACATTTACTCCAACCACCTTTTAACTCATTTCTTTTCCCTATTAATTAGGGGAAACCATTTCTGACAGTTTCTTAAAGTTTGGCTACAGTTGTATGGAGGAAAGGGGACAAGCATCTTCCTTTATACAGTGAGCACGATTCCTGATATTTCTATTTTCATTGAATGGAGTAAGTACCTTCTGAGCTTTTCCTGAGGCGATGTAGGCCAGGTTTTATTCTTGACAAGGTTTCCTTATCAGAGTAGTGTAACCCTTCTGGAAAAATAGAGGATCTCTCAGGGAAGGGGAAAAAAAAACCCCACAATACTTGACACACTTTAATTATAGCTGGGCAATAGTACTAGCAACATCATGTAAACTGGCTGTGTTTAGGAGTTAAGTTCTAATTGAGTACTTTTCAGTCTGATATGTAAAAATAAGTGTAGTAAGGCCACAGCAGCATGAATCACAGTGATAGTCCATCTTTCACTCTCCCGTTCCGTCTTCTAACACTCAGAAGGAAGGTCTCAGGAGGTTTAATAAGCACCAAGAACAGGACAACTCACCCAGGAGTTCTCCACCCAGGCAGAAAATGTCTACTATTTGGTACTATTAGATTCTTTTGTGTTTTCAAGTTTCTGTAATGACAGAAGTTTTCTCTAGAGAGGAACCAATAGGAAATTTTACGTGTGTGTGTGTGTGTGTGTGTGTAATTTATTTATTTTAAGGAATTGGCTCATGCAATTGTGGGGTTGGGGTTGGCAGGTCCACAACCCATCGGGCAGGTGGGCAGGCTGGCTGCCTGGAAACTCAGGCAGGAGTTGATGCCATAACCCTGAGGCAGAATTTCTTCTCTGGGAAAGGTCAGTTTTTGCTCTTAAAGGCCTTGAACTAACTAGATGAGGTCCACCCACATTATCAAGGATAATTTCCTTTACTTAAAGTCAACTGATTGTAGATGTTAACCACACTTACAAAATACCTTCACAGCAACACCTAGATTTGTGTTTGGTTAAATAACTGGGTACTGTAGCCCAACCAAGTCAACACTCAGAACGAGCCATCACAGTCCTGAGCCTCCCTTCCATTTCCTGAATCTGGGACTTGTAAATCCTCTTGCTGGCCCCAAAAGATCATGGACTTTCTTCTTGATCCCAGGATATCATCTGATCTATCGATGTCTTCTTCTCATATCTTCCATGTAGTTTGGTGGATTTAGATTGCTTCAAAGGTGATGGATAGAACTTTCTAGTGTACTTCTCAAATCTAGCTATGAAATAATAAACTATTGCCTGGGTTGAATGGTGATAAAATTTCTTAGAAAATATCCCAGAAACGTGGGAGGACTTGTGCCTCTGCAAGTTGGCCATCAGTCTTTATGCCTCAACTTTCAACAAGTGGAACCTGTGGGAGGAATCAGTGCGCGTCATGGAAAATGGGACCAATGCAGATTTTCTGACTAAAGGAAAACCTTTAATATGGCACATTCTGAATCAGGGAAGCTGATGCCTAGAGAAAAAACTAGGTCCCCTTTGTCAAAGTCAAGATAGAAAGACTGGGGGCCGGCTCCGTAGCCGAGTGGTTAAGTTTGTGCGCTCCACTTCGGTGGCCCGGGGTTTTGCCAGTTCGGATCCTGGGCATGGACATGGCATTGTTCATCAGGCCATGCTGAGGTGGCATCCCACATAGCACAACTAGAAGGACCCACAACTAAAATATACAACTATATACTGGGGGATTTGGGAAGAAAAAGCAAAAAGAAGAAGAGGAAGAGGAAGAGGAAGAAGAAGAAAGGCAACAGTTGTTAGCTCAGGTGCCAATCTTTAAAAAAAAAAATTAGACTGAAGTTCAACTCACAGAGGCATGAGTCCTCTCCATCTTTCTGGCTATTTCCTAAGAGATTTGATCACCATCCAATCCAAGCAATAGGGTATTATTTCTTAGCAAGACTTGGGAAGAACATTAGAAAGACAGGAAAGGTGTGGGTGGGAGGAGAGACTTCATAGGCTGGACATGATGTTTCCTAGATATCTCTCTTTCTCAACGGCCTCCACAGTGGGTGAGCCAGCTTTTGATTTAGTCCCAGAGAACTCACAGAAGCCCTTGACTTCCCCAATCAGACTACCACGTGGAGAGGACTAAGAGGTCCTCCTCACACAGTTGCATCTTGGTACCTGGGGACATGGAGCCCTCACCTGATGGTCCTGCTCCACAGTAGAAGGACTGACAACTCTCTTCACCCCTCTGAGCTGATTGCATGCTTGAGTCAAGACTACTTAGAACACCTGTTGGATTGAGGGGAGTTGAGGAATAGTTTGAAATCATGTAAATTGGGAAAGTAAGAGAACCATTAAAATCAGCAACACACACACATACACACACACACAAACACACACACATAGCAAAAGAGAGTAGAGCCCGCAAGGAATTGGCTGGTACTTTCAGCTATTAGTTGCACTTCAGAAACATTTATAATCAGTCAATTTTAAAACCAAATTATAGGAATGGTCACTCTTCACTTTAAACTGTATTCCCTGTATGGACTATAAGGGCTTTGCAAAAAAATCTTCCTTTCTATCGTGAAAATGAAAAGCTGAGTACTTTCTCCCTTTCCCCAGATCGGCTATGAAGGGATTTGGGGCCCCACAGCTCATCGTGACTCAGAGGCAGCTGCTCTGAACCGAGGCTTGCACAGACCTCCAAAGGAGCCTGTCCAGAGGCTTGGCCGCCCAGTGATTAGGCCCTGAAGAGCTATTCTGTGTTTCTGGCAGTTGATACACACACACACACACACACACACACACACACACACACACACTTCAAAAGGCCACTGATGAAGTGTATTCACAAGGACTGGCTGAAGTGATGTAATGGTGGCTTAGGGGGTGAGGGGGTGGACTTGGGAATTAGAGAATCGAAGGCTGACAAATGATAATGTTCACAGAGCCCCCTTCTGCAGGGTTCCAAGTGCTCTGCCAATAATTTCCTGCACATCTGCAGACGCGCTGTGGAAGTGCCGAGTCCGCGGCGGAACCCGGCCCTGACGATTCCCGTTTCCACCCTCACGAGTCACTCCGATGACCTTCCTTGGCTCATTTCGTACACCCTGGTTTTTTGAAAAGCCCATTCTTTTCTAGTTGAGAGAGCCTGAGAGAAATTCTGAAATTCACAGAGTTGTTTAGGGATAAAATTTGTTGTAACTTTTCAAAATTGAGAGACTTACAAGGAAAGAAGATATGTCAGAATTCCCAAAAAAGGGAAATATTCTGAGGGGCTGAGGTGAAAAAATACCAACCTTCCAAGTTACTGGGCCCCATTCAGTCCTGTAATTGCAACAATAGGAAAATGACCAGTGTTATGGGGCTGCTGGAGAGCTATGAAAACAGGCCTCGTTTTTGAAACCACTGTTAAGATTGTCCCCTCAAGGCCAAAGCAGGTGTTTCTAAAGCACCCAGAAACAGGTCTGGGAAAAGCCTCAGCCCCGCGTCGGTGAGCAGGTTCCTTGCTTTCTGTGCATCTGGTGTGTTTCCGAGGACCAGTGGGCACAGTTGTAGCTAATATGGGCCCTTTAAATGTCCCCTCACTGCTCTGGTATTCGGCATGTATGTTAAAGGCAGAGGATGGCTGGGTTTTATAATGTCTTGTGCCAAACTACATGCTGCAGGAGTCAAAATTCAGGCTCAGACATTTGATTGTCGAACCACAGGACTCCGGGATTAGTCGTACCAGTGAAAGCCATTTGGCCCTGTTTTCTCTGTGAACAAAGCTATCTGTGTTGGTTCATTTAATCTAGCATATATCTGGCAATTATTGATATTAAATTGATTTAGTGTTTCGAAAGATGTTTCAGACACCAAACACAGAACTCCCAGTTTATTTTACAGCTGAATACAGAACATGAATTCCTTCCCGATGTAATCAGCTTTTGGTTTAACCCCTGAAGTGTAAGCATTGATCCCTTCTTAACTTGGCGACTTAATTACTATCCTTCATGCCCTCCTTCAGTGTAATTTATTCTCTGGAAATAAACGGAACCCTTTAGGTGGAGGGTCACCTGTGTGAGCTTGTGAGGGGATTGTTTTTATTGAGTAGAAAGACAATTTGTTCAATGTGTCGTGGTTATTTACCAGAAGGCTGATGCTATGGTAGGGACATTAACACTATCTGCTATTTCACAGGGAAGTTCTAAAAAGCGTTTTGTTTCCCAAAGCACTTGGGTAATTCTGCCAGCATCTCTCAGAGGTATTACCCAATTTCACAGGGAAGGTATGTGAGGGAACGTGTGTGAGGGGAGAGTAGCCAGCAAAACAGAGAGAGGTGAAAATATTGTCAATAACATAGGCAGTAATTGAACATGATCCCCTTACTCTTATGTTTTATCCTCTAGGTCACACTGCCTCCTACATTACATTATCGGTATTAACATAAGCATGGGAGATTAATTTTATAGATCACATGAAAAGTAGATGACATTTATCTTCACTTTTCAATGAGTCATCTTATTAGGAGAAGGGTAAACATTCATCTGAGGTTAAAATAGTTGAGTTTAGAACAAAATTAGTCCCCTAACTGCTTTATTGCTTGTTTTATTTTAAATTATAATGTAAAAGTCAATTTGCCTAGCTTTGTTCACCAAAAGCAGTGTTATTATAATCATGGCTAGCCTCAAGGTAGAATATATTCCCAACAAAATAATAAATTTAAAGATTAGGACAAACTGTGAGAGACCATGAATTAAACTTCACTGGGCCTTTCAGTTGACTTATATCAAACTTGAACTAAGAACGTCTCCCTCACTCCCAACTCAAGACCTTGGATAACAAAGCAGGAAGACGGGAACACATTTTGATCAGCTTAGAACCTGCATTATCAAAAGAAAACTTAGAATAGTCATGTTACTGAAAGTGGTAAAATCTTTTTTTTCGCCCCTTAAAAATAAAGAATTTGAGACGTGGAAGAGATGCCTAGCCATTTGTTCAGCATGGTTTTGTCATAATCACCTTGGCAAGCTGAGGGATGGTGAAAAAAATTGGGCCTGATTTTTGAGGTTCTGTCATATTTTAAGGCCGGATTCTACCGGGAGGAATGGTGGAATTATAGTTTTAATTCAGGTTGAATGAGCAGCCAATAAATTCTGACTCATGTATGAGCCAAGATGACTTCCTTGTGATGGTGTTGGGCCAGAGGCATTTCTGGGCCATTTCTGGGGGGTGGCGATCTTGTCGACAGGTTTGCCAGGGAGCGGCTGGCATCAGATCCTTGGCGTCCGAGTCAGCGGGGAATGCTGGGATGGACAGAGCCCGAGCTGCCTTTCCCGCAGCGTGGCTGCACGACCTTCTGTGCATCGTCCCCAGGGAGCTGTGGCCATCACTTTCCCATGCTCCTGGACCCAGTCCTGCTGCTCGCTCAAGTCCTGGCAGTTTCTTGAGAAAGCAGAACAGGCTCTGTGGCCTCTGAGTAAAGGGCCAAGATGTTTTACTTCCAGGTCAGCTGCTAACTTCCCAAGGGAAGTAATTTTTTTCTTTAATGGCTGTTTTCCATTATCCACTGCACGGAGAGAAACCACGAACCCAACTCTAAACTCCAGGTCAGGGAAGGCTCATTTGGGTAAAACCAAGTCTCTGGTTTTTGTAGATTCTTCGGTATTGAGTGTGTTGATTATCCAGGCCTTTCTTTTCCCTCATGATAACATTTTAGTCATTTATTTGATTTTCTTCTGTATTACAAAAAGAACTTGAGAAGGATCATTTGGCTCATCAGCACTTCTTTCAAAGGCGTTTTGGAGGGTGAGAAAGCCAGTGGCTCTGAAAGTCTTGAATGATTTTTGGCGACTAGATGCAACTTTTGTGTGTTTTTCTGTGCTATCCTGTCTCTTACTTTATATGTGTGTCTGTGTGTGTTGACACAACAATGATATCTGCTCTGGCAAGGGAAATGAGTGGTTGAATTATTTTAAAGTTTGAGATCTTTATAGATATCGGATACCCCCACATTCTCTTTCTCAAGAAAGGTTTCTTTATTTGAGTCATCCTGATTACATGGTCTAAAGTGAATGGACTGTGTAGACACATACTCTAATGCATCAGTCTTTAAGGAGAGATCGCATTTAATGAAGGGCAAGAATAAGTACCTAAAATCAACTTTAATCTTTAGAAATGGTCTGGACTTGTAAAACACTGTGTAACATAAAACCAGGTTAAAAAAAGAAAAAGAAATCTCAGTTTGGAAGTTATGTGGAAAGCTGAATTTTTGCTAGGCTGAGTCAAGGACTTTCAAAACCTTAAAATGAACTCAAGTTCTTGTTTTAAGCAAACCGGAGCTGACTTATGGACGTCGCATGAATCTGTCCCATTTACGTTTAGCCTTTCTTTGAACCTGGGGTGAGAAATCCCAGTGACTCAAATGGGATGGATGATTTTATGCCTAGCCTCCACTTTTGAAATAAAGTGGCTCAGTTTCACCTCGTTCTAGTAATCCAGCATATTTTTGAGCAACATTATGATAGAGTAGGATAGGGTATAGAAATGTAGAATGGGGCTGGCCCCGTGGCCGAGTGGTTAAGTTCGCGCCCTCTGCTTCGGCAGCTCAGGGTTTTACTGGTTTGGATCCCGGGAGTGGATATGGCACTGCTCCTCAGGCCGTGCTGAGGCGGCACCCCACATAACCAGAAGGGCCTGCAACTAGAATGTACAACTATGTACTGGGGGGCTTTGGGGAGAAGAATGAAAAAAAATGAAGAAAATTGGCAACAGTTGTTAGCTCAGGTGCTAATCTTTAAAAAGAAATGTAGAATGGGCCCAGAGAAGTGCCGGGAACTGCTTCTGTTCCCACTGGCAAGTGCTCGGGTCTAGGTGTGTTCTGGTTCCATCATGAGACTTTTCATTGGAGCATCAGTTTTTAAAGAGAAAATGAAAGAAGAGCTCTGGTTATCTACTCATGGGCAAAGTGAAAACTGACTAGTTAGTGGTCTGCGTGAAATGACCAGAGTTAGAACAAATGCAATGGTATTATAGGTAAAGAAGAAAAGTGGAACAGAGAAAAATCTCTTACTGGCGTTTAAAAGGAAGGTTGTATTTTTGGTACTAAGATTTGGAAATGTCCAAAACGTCAGCAATTCCCATAGAGTTAATAGAGCTTTTAGAATCAATAAAGTTTGAATGAAAAAAAAAAACCATTGGAAATAATGACTGATTCCTGGAACCTCATGTAGATACAGGGGTTGGGTTGAGATTAGACTAGTGTAATCATAGTCTGCTAAACTGACAACACTCTGGAATATTATTAGCTTTATCCGAATGCCTTTTTTATCAAATTCTTGACCTGATTTTTGTCCCAGTTTCTCTTTTATATCATCTAGGTTTAGTTCTTCCTTTAAGAAAAAAAAAGTTACAAAAAAATTCTAATGAAAGCTGGCTGACTTTTCTGTGAGTAATATAAGAAACTCTGTTTTGCTAAGGGAGCAACAGAATATTGAAATACCTGGTTTTATATTTTTACGTGGGTTTGGCAAATGTAGTCTGAAAGTGGCTAATATGACGCCTGACCTGGTGTTAATAGTCAATGATAATTCCACATGTACCACCTGCTACCTGTCAGGTTACACATTCTTTCTTTTTTCCTTTTTCCTTATGAAGGTTACATTAACTGTGAATATGGTCTTCATGGCTAGGGTGGAGGCAAGCCGTCATACTTTTCAGATGAAATAGAGCTTTGATGTAATTATCATCTTGGTTTCTTTTCTTCAGTCCCCGCTTCTTCCCAACCCACCTACCCCCACCAACGTTTATGTAGCCCTTAAAAAGCACAACATAGCATCATGAATTTGGGAACAGGGAGAGAGAGAAGAAAAGAGACAAAGAGGGAAGGAGAGAGAATCACAAAAATAAACTACGAGTGATCTTGGAGGAAAATCCTCCTGCCAAGAAATAAAATTGGATAAATTTCCTGGAATGTATACATAAGGGAAAGTACCCATTACCCCAAAATATGAACGTTAACTAACTGCTTTACACCTTAGTGTTTAAATGCCACAAAGTCGTTTCTCTTTCTTCCTAATAACTTGTCAGGAATTTCTCAAAAGCTAACTCCACGAAGATCACGATTGCTTCCTTTCTACTCTCTTGCACTGGTACATATTTTGAAATTGGCTAGACAAGGCTGAAAAAAATATCCAAAAAACCCAAAACCAAACCACTTGCCTATCAATATGTGGGACTTGACTGGGTGACCTGTCTAGCTCTTTCCATCTCTAAGCTCTGCTTCGGACAGTATGTAGAGAGCTCAGTTCAACACTTTACGGGAAGAAGAACGGGGAGACCCTCCCTTTCACTCTGCGTTTAACCATTAGGCACTTTTTCACTTTAGAAAAACAGACCTGCACACATTCCCGACTACAGAGAAACCAAATTTCCTATTATAACCATTCAGGATGGGATATGGGGAGTCTTAAAGAGAAGCACAATACATTAAAATGATTTTTCTTGAAAGGTGAAGACATTATTCAAGATTTCCGTGGCCATTCTCATATTTTTTGAAAGAAAATAATTTTAGCCTCTTATTAGTACTATTATTCCAGCTGTTGTTATATTCCTTCTGAGTAACTACAGAAGGCACAGAAAGCTCCCTTTCTGTTAGGCTTTTAACAATCTTCCTGAACCGCTTAATCTCTTAGATGAGGACCAAAGGCAAGAGCTATGGTTTGGCTCAGAAAACTATCCAAATATCTTATGTTTCCAAACCATCCAAGTAGTAACATTGCTTAGCTCAGAAAAATTTTTGCAGCTTTTTCTCGGTGCTTTCAAAATATTTTTCTCAGTCTGGTAGTCATTGCAGTAGCCCCATAAGGCAGCTGTCCCCGTTCTCCTTCTAGATAAGAAGAGATGGAGGCCAAGGTGAATACCTCTCAGGGCAGGAGCAGAAGCAGCTCCTCAGGCTGGCCCCCTGGCATCTGCTCCCAGCTATGGCCACAGGCCTCTGAGGTGCTCCTGGCCTTTTCAACTTTCTTCCCAACTCCCAAGCTAGCTTATGTCCTAAGTTTGTCAAGAAAATACTGGCTGACTAGTAGTGCAAAGGTACATTTGGTATGGTAATGAACCTGGGAAAATCATTTCCCATTCATCAGAAGTTTCTACTGTGTACAGCGTCACCATAAAAAAACTAAATTGCAGTGATAGGAAGCCAGGCACATTTCAAGTGGCTCTATCCTCTTGGCCCAACAGTCTTTTGGCCGCTGATATTAGTGATTTAGCTGAGTGGAAGGGCCAAGGAGCTCTCTATTTTCTCTAAAATGATATTTCTCCTCTCTTTGAAGGTTTAATAACTTCCTCTGCCAGAACGTGCATTTCTCACTTCATCTTTCTAGGTTTGTTCTCAATTTGCATGACTATCTGTTAAGCTTACCTTGGCCTTCCAGATTCCCGCCTTGCTTCAAATTTTCTAACAAGTCATCTACCCATACCTTGAACTCTCCTGATCCTGATTTATTTTTTGGGTCAAAATTAAGCTTCGTGCTTGATTATAAAACTACATTGTTTCACATTTTCAAGTGCACAGTTGCATATGTTTCTTCGAGACTCTGCTCTACAGCATTAAAGAGGGACCCTTCATTGTAATCATTACCGAATGGATACAGTACTAATGGAACTTAATTGTTTCCACTAGATAGATCTCGGGTGTTTTTGGCAGCCAAAATGAAAATGATTCCAAATACCATCAAAGGGGCTTATAAGCACCCAGCATGCACGAGTGTTTTGATATACAGTGGAGTGTTAATATCATTATCTCTCCTAATACAACATACGGTTACTTTAATCCTCTCCCGCCTCTGTGATCTTGGAAGATCCGACGGATAGAAAGCAAAGAATAAAACACTATATACAGGGAGACAAAGGGAGAATTAGTCCCCATCCTCTGAATGTGATTTTTTTGATTGTTTGAATGTTGGCTTCAAATATGTACCTTTATCAATACTGACTTCTGTATCTTCCACGCTAGTTTGAGTTTGTATGCGACATCAAACATACCTTTTCACACATGTTCTTTCCAGATTTTTTTTAACACTTACTTAGCAGTTTATAGAAGGAAGTGAATGATCTCCTCAAGCTGCTTACAAATTAAAAAAAAATCTGTGCTTATTAATTATGCAGGATTAGTCTAATTATAATTCAGCAAATTAATTAGCGACAGAAGGTGTTCTGAAACATTGGAGTACATTTGCATGTTAAATGGAGAGGCTAGTCTGTAATATATGTAAATTTATGCATGGCTTCATAGTTTAATTTAAAAATTTGCAGCTGCATATGGTATGGGAGCAGGTGAAAAGTCAGTTTTAGTTTAATGATGCTAACAAACATTGGATGGTGTCCTGTCTTAGCAAGAGAATGCACTCCTATCTGCTAATCTACGACTCTGTCATAAGAATATAGCGTTACATAGATGTTCAAACTCAAGGTCATTAGTGAAGGGACCCATAGGTACAATACGTATAAAGCTGGAAACTGCGGAAAGAAAGTGATAATAGGAAGAGCCCAAACTCTGAACTTGGTTTGCCACTTAATCTGGTATTGCAGATTGAGTCAGTCGGCCTTCATTTCGGGAAAGTCACATTCCAGCCTGTGTAAAGACGGGTATCTTTTTGGCTGACTGGTATCTATTCTGGCAGGTGTAAAAGAGTTGTCCAACCTTGATTCCCTTTCCAAATATTCACATTTGCACTTCATTTCAATTTCCTGGAGCCGTGGGAAAGTTATTACCGAGTTATGAATTAATGGTAGGGTAGAGAGTTTTACACATTGGCCTCAACCATCTGGCAAAACAGTAAAACCAGCGGACCAGGCAGCAGCAAAGGGCTCTTGGTGTAATTGGTGTTCACTGCTCAGCCTAGCATAGATGAGCTTCACAGGGAGGGCAGAGACGGGAGGGGGAGGGGAGGCTGCAGCTGAGGAGGGGGCGCTAAGGAAATAGGACGGGAAGGACCCATTAGGCTGATGGCTGGCTAATAACTTCATTTCTCTCCTTCACCTGAATAGTCATGGCATTAGAAAGGGAAATAGATTTGTATTCTAATTCTGAAGTCTCACTGAAAGATGTTTTCTGAAGCCAGTCTGTTATGTGTTCGGTTTCACTCAGTCTTTTTTCCTTTTCTTGATGAGAAGGGAGAGAAAGGATAGGGCAAAAAAGAGGATGCAGGTTAAAAATAAAAACAAAAACAAAAAAGGAAAAGATAGAACTATGCAGATTACAAAGAACACTCCAAAGGCATTTGATGAGAACAATTGGAATTACAAACCTGCTCTTAGTGTTGGGTTTCATTCCAGTTCAAGCCCAAAGTGTTCAATTATTATTTTCATTAATGGTGTCAGATTTTCATCCGAGTCCAAAAACAAGGACTTTTCCTCAGAGATTCTTCCCTACGAGCCTCATGGTGCCAAGAAATGGAATGCAGGAGAGTGAAGATGTGTCTGAATACAGAAGGAAGAAAAGTCCCAACATACAACCCGAGGTCCTCAGAAACTGTGGTGTCAGAAATAAGTGGAGAATCACAGTGGCCCCTTGTTTTTGCACCTCTGTGACTGTTTACAGCCGACTGCTTGCCGGGGGAGCGATGGGGACATTCACTTCGGGAGAAATCAAGAAATGGCTTTGAAAGGAAGTCTGTCAATACGGGAGTCAGAATTACACAGCGGGGGGAGTCGCTCCCTCCTGGTGCCTAAATGAATACGGCAGTGTGTTTGGTAACGAAGGATCTATTGCCAAACTGAAATGCCGCTTCCAGGAGCTTGTAATTGGAGTGAACGCCAATAGAAAATGATTCGATGGGTCCGTTGCCAGTTAGGAACCAAAGCTCTGCATTATTTTGCCTGAGCACAGTTTACTGAAAACAGTGATGAGGATGTCGCGCCCTCATTTTGTTGCTGTTGTTCTTTTCCTGAAATCTGTTGTAAGAGGTTAATTACATGTTCTTTTTTTTCTTTTTAAAATGTCTTTAAAATATCCCTAAAAATTAAGGGACGATCTTCAAGTGGAAATATATATTAATATTGGAGAGGGAAGCAGTGCAGAGAGAACCAGATTTGAATTTGTGGCAACTCCCTCTGGTGTAATTTTGTTTGGAAAATGGGCCATTTTAAAATGTAGTCAGGGAGAAGGAGATTCAGGGGAGAGGGGTACAAGCATCCATTGCAAAAGGTGAACGAGCTAACTTACTATGAACTGGGCTTCCACCCAAACACTTTGCGTGGGTAACTAATCCTCACTACTGGCCCAGGAGGTCATGTTACAGAGGAAGAAACTAAAGGTCCCTAAGTTTTACAATAAATAATAAGCAAAAAAGATAATAATTGCAGAAGCCTCGACACTATGTGGAAATGGCTTGGTAGAAAGACCTCCTTTCCCCCACCCACCCACCCCCCAACCCCCACAATGAGCTGCTACATATAGGACTGAAATTATCTACTTCCAAAGAAATTAGCTTGCTGGTGTATTTCAAAATCTCCAATGTAGGAGAGTCTCCTTTGTCATTTGAGCAATGCTTTCAAAGTTTGTATTTAGTGACTTGATTCTCAAAAAATGTTTTTCAAGATTTAGTTCAACTTCTTGTGTTATACATTGAAGTTCTGGATTTTTTTTCTCCTTAGTGTTGATGGACAAATGGCCTTGAATCTTCCTCATCCACTTCAGCGCTTTTGCATTCTCTTTGTAGAGACAGGCTGCAGCTATTTGGGCCGTGCCATCTTTGGACCATGTGGGTTCTTGAGACATCTTGTTTTCCAGATATCTGATGGACTTGCTTATCTTCCTCTGCACACTCCAAAATAGCCACAGAATTTCTAGAGATGCTGTCCCTGATAGGAGTGATAGACATTTTTGTTTGTTTGTTCTGCGGTATAACATGAAGAATGACTCTACTCTCCTTTCCAGAGAGTAAGATGAAGGATGTGACATGATCCCCCGTGTGGAACAATGCGGTACTAGTCCCCTGAAACTGAGATGCTTGGCAGTCTGTCCCACATGTTCCTTCAGAAGAGGTTTGGCCAAACTCCCCCCAGAGCAATGTTTTTCTAAGAGTCAGACAAACCGGAGTTCCACTCCTAGCTCTTCCACTTACTAGCTGTTTGACCTTGGGCAAGTCATCTGAACTTTCTGCGCCTTATTCATCTCCTCTGTAAAATAGGGATGTTAATTCTCCTACTCTCAGAGTTGGGTGGATTAAGGGAAGTCATACATGGCAAATAATATGAGGTCAATGAATATGGGCTACTTATTTATTATTATAATCATCATAATTAATCTTTTAGTCAAGGGGAGTTGAGCATAGTTGGAAGTAAGAAAGTTTGTTGCTTACAAAATTTCCGTAAACTTAAATTTTTTGAATCTGAAATGGACTTTCCTGGAAATAGCCTAGGTGAATAAGCTTTAATGGTAATATGGTCCTTCCTAAGGAATGTCAATGGAGATTAAAGATTTTATATATACTCTCTCCATATATTTATATTTGTACTTTGAGGGATTGTTTAAAAAAATGGATTACATAGAAAATCAGCTTATAAAAGGGAGTATTTGATATAAAGCTAAAGAAGCCAGTCAGTCAAAAATTTTGAATCGTCTCCCCTTTGCAGGGATCTTCTTGGACCTTTGTGCCAGCGGCCATCTTACCAGGCAGATCTCAAGTACCAGGTGTTCTCAGATGCCCCATTGTCAAGTTTTTAGGATGTAGCAAGAGCCAATGGGGAGTTTGACCTCTCAGCATCTCTTCAATTTTGTGGACTCAATTAAGAGTCTTTACAAGGTTCTTAGAGCATCAAGGCCTTTTCTTCTCTGGGCTGACACCTGAACAATCAACAGATTTATCAAGGGCACGTCATCTTGAGTCCAAGGCCAGGGCCCACTGCTGCCCTTCACCTTACTTGGGCTGCCTGGATTCGGATTCTGTTGGAGGCTTTGGGGAGAGGAATATGTGTTCTCTCTGTTGTCAGAAGGTTCAAAGAGGATATTAAAGTTAAGACCTAGACTAAGGCTGGAACATCATTATTGTGTTTTTCACTGATCTCAAGTGGAAACCAATTACTTAGGGGTTTTCCTACCATATAAAGCCGCCATGTGGGCCATTTTCAGGGTGAGAAAATGGCCTTATGGGTGTCCATCCAGCACAGCCCCTCACTCTGCCTAGTCCCCCAAAGGATGTAAGCTTGAGAGTATCCTGGGAGAAGAGAAGCAACTGCCAATTCCTTTCAAATATGATTTTATGATCCAGCCTATACCTACATTTGGTAGGTCTCAGAAATGATATGAGAGTGTTTTGAGGGAACGGGTTTATCTTCTTTTCAGAAGCATGCTCGGACAGTGGAAACCAATTGTATTTTAATTTATTGGACTCCAGAAAAGGAGGTTTAGCAGTTATGCAGATAAAATGTGTGTCTTCCTAAAAAATGAATGGACATAGGCCTTTAAGCATCTATGTCGTTTGTGAAACTATATCAACTCTATAGATGGCTCAGACTTTAGTGATCCAGTCTGCTTATGTGGCCATTGTGGCAGAGAGAAAGAACCAGATAGAGCAGCCTTGCTCTTGGCCCTTGGAGAGTGTGGAATGTTCTCATCCCCACATGTATAAGATGTGGCCATGTCATTGCAGGAGTTGTTTCCAGAGAAGGCAGAATTAGATTCTTTTTAAGGGAAGAAGTTTCCAAGTGAAAGGTATTTTACATACTATTTTACATAGAGTAAGGCTCTGCATAATGGTAGCTGTTAGTAGTGCCAAGTTCACATTCCTGTGATAAACATCCCTGTCTAATCTTCTTCTTAAAAGAAGCTTCCATGCCCTCCACAGACTTTTCCTAAAGATTTTTTTGTATTATAATTTTTTAGAATGCCCTATATCTGGGATTTCAAATTGGAGATAAAATTGAGTGGCCTCTTCCACAAATCTGGAGAAAGATTATGCTGGGTTTTGTACTAGTCAGATCATTGGGTATGATCCTGGAGTCTATCATGACTATTAAGTACTTACCCATCCTGTGATTTAGAGACCCCCGCTGCCCCACCACTGAGCCTTAACTCTGCACCCTATCTGTGCATCTAGTGTGAATCTCAGTTTCTATGTCGAATGGGCTGAGGATGCATCTAGAGCCATCTAGGAGCTTTCGTTCTGTTCTTGAACAGTGCTGAATTTCCAATATTCCAGAGATTGGGAGCAGAAGAGATTTTGGGGGTACTAGGTAATCCCCTGGGATCTTCGACCCATGTTCAGGGGTCTCCAGATTCATCTCAGAATCTACAGAAGCATATTTTGAATACTTTGGTTGTGTGCTCCATGAGGGCGAGGATTTTGTCCATCTCGTTTGCCATGGTGCCTGAAGCTTCACAGCATCTACTACACGCTTAATAACTGATCAAATGAGCAAATAAATAAATTCAGCAGGGGTTTTCAGTAGTAGGCATTTACTGTCATGCAACTATCTTTGACCTAATGTTTTCCTCTTGGGCTGCTATAATCCTCTCACTTTCCAAGAAACCAGAATCCTTCTTGGGTTTTTCTTCTTCTTCTTCTTCTTCTTCTTCTTCTTTTTTCAGAATATGTTTTCTGAAGTTTTTTTTTTAAATAGCTGTATCGAGATATAATTTACATCCAATAAAGTTCACCTTTTCAAAGTGTACAATTCATTGGTTTGTAGTATATTCACAGAGTTGCACAACTATCACCACAATCTAATTGGTGCAGGGAACAGAACACCAGATGGACCTTGCTGCCAGAGAGACCCAGGTTCAAATCCTTGTCTCTGCCATTTACAAGCTGTGTGAGCTTGGGTAAATTTCTTAAATTCTTGGTGCCTTTGTTTTTCCCAGCTGTGAGAGGATTTGGACTCATAAAGATATTGTGAGAAATAAATGAGGCATTGTGTATCAAGCACATAGCTTGGAGCATGGCACAGAGTAGATGTTTGGCAAGCCTTCTTCCCCTCCCCTCTGTGACCCCCGTACCCTTCAGCTGCTGGAGCACACAGGCTGGTGAGCAGGGACAGAGATGGCTCTGAGGTGATATTCTTGAGCCACCTTCTCCTACTTCAGAAGCATAGAGAAAGGATCCGAAGGGAATGGTGCATCTCGCTGAATAACCTGCCCATCAACCCTGAGGCAATGCCAGCTCTGGCCAGAGCATCAGCCAAGATGCCCCGTTTTCCACCAATCAGCTATCCTTGATGATTCTTCTTTCTCAGTCTCAGTCAGTGGGTTTGACTTATTGCAGAAAACCCCCCCACACACCCCTGTTGAACTTTAATAAGTTCAAAATAGTCAAAATAAGTAAAAAATAGTCTTTTTGTCTTCAGTGATTTCTTCCCCCAATGTACCCATTTCTGGAAGGTTCTCAACTCTACACATTTTTCTTTGCAATCATAGAATATTAATGTTGAAGGAGCCCTAGAGATAATCCAGTTAAACCCTCTTTTTAACAGCTGAAGAAACTGAGGCCCCAGGAAGTGAGGTAACTTGGTTACATAGTTAGTTGGTAGCAAGTCGAGACGAGCACACTGTCAGCATTTACTAAATATTTGTGGAATGAAAGAATGCCTTTTGGTACATTATATCGCCACGGTTGACCTAGGAACCAGACTGAAATCTAAGGGCTTGAGTTCCTGTTTTGACCCCACCTCTCTATTCCTCTTTATCTGTAAAGCAAGGATAAACCGAGAGTTGTTAGTGTTTACTCTTAAGGGATGGGATCAGAAGCCCTGTAAAGTGTACCACACTAAGTGGTCATAATATTTATGTAGTCAACATTGTTTGGAGAAAGTGGTAATAGCAACTTCCATGCTGATGAGGATCTGTGCCTTTGGTCTGAATCTTGTAATTCATTTTGGTTTCCCGTTTCTGAGTGGAGAGAGCTGACATTTTCCAGGCAGCTCTGGCTTCGGAGGGATCCAGACCCAGGGGATTTGTTCCCTGCAAGTTACCCCATGGTTAATGAATGGTATGGTTAGTACAGGGTTCTGTACCAAGACCCTGAGCACAGTGGGTGGAGGGGGTGATGGGGAGAGAGGTGGAATTCATCAGTAAAAGGAAGAGAAAAAAAATTAGAGATGTCAAAAGTTCCCAGAATTTCTTTCAATTAATTTTTAGGCCCACATATAAAATATCCAGGCCTTAATTTCTGTTGCTATTCATTTAGGAGTGGCTGTGCCTTCTTTTAGAAAGTAGCACAAAATGTCAGAGAATTTTCTCTCTCCCTCTTCCCTTACTCCCACCCTCTTCCACCACCCTCTTCCCCTTTGTGAACAGAATGTATCTCCTTAGTGTGCAGGGGGCTGTGTAGGTTACAAACTCAGACCTCAGGCCAGCGAAACAGTCAACACAGGGTGTTTCCCATCCAAAGAACTGTTAAGGGTCCTAATTTAAAATGAATAAAGCCTTTCAGCAGGCCCCTTGTTCCCTTAAATCAATTCTGTTTTATGTAAACATTTATCTCCTTTGCACTTTCCCACCCACCACACCCTTCATATAATAGTGCCTTCGTGAACATTAATGTTTTCACCAGATACGTTTTGGAGCAGGGATGGGGTAGGGAAGGGGAGCCGTAACACACAGAATGCATTATGAGGAGCCCAGTGTGGCAGAACTTTCCCAAACTCAAGGAGTTAGTGAGAAAAAGCAACTCGATTTGGTTTTAATAGAGGAAAAGAAGTAAATCACTGACGGGGGTGTTGGACAGATGTGGTGTGGGGTCGAGGGCTATTGTTTGGAGAGAAACACAAGCGAGAAAAAGGCAAGTTCTAAGTATATCGTGAGAGATCCTCTGTGCATTATAAGTGGCTATAGCTGACTGTGCTATGAATGTGCAAATGGAAGACTCTTCCCCTTCAAAAAATAAAATGTTTGAATTCTGGTCAATCTTCTCTTAAATAAAAGCTGCAGTCCTTTCTAAGGCGCTCCGCTTGCTTCGGGCAGACGTTTACTGCACTTTAGGACATGGGGGCAGGCTGCGAGTGCGCACACCGCCAAGAGCAGTGCGCAGCCCTCCCTGCTCCTCGTCCTTCTGGAGGTCGCTCAGATGCAGACCCTGGACCCCTTCGCACACAGGAAGCGATGCCAGCCTCCCACCCCAGAAGAAGTGAAAAGCAGATGTTATAAAATAACAAAAAAATATTTAGCTGTTATTCCCAAATTCACACCCAATCTCATTCATAGATAGGGTCAAGAGCACAGGGCCAAATATGTTTACCAAATCTGGCTTTAAAGAACCTCAGATACCGAAAACACTCTGGAGAGTGCCATGCTCATTCTCCCCTCCTTTATCATTTACTGTTTATCTTCCCAGCAGGTTTTGTTATAAGTGATAAATACAATTAATTGGAGTGCTCTCTAATTCTTTTGTGTGATTGTTAAAAAAATAAATAAAAATAAACCATCACCGTGAGAGCATTTCACCAACCGTTGCTTTAAAATAGAATTTTTGGAAGCATTGTTGATTTCTCCTTATTTTTGTTGGTAAATCCTGGGGAAAATGTATATCTTTTCCTTTAAAGTTCTAATTCAAGGCATGGATGTGAGAGTTCTGAAGGGACTTTGGGACTGCGGTAAAATTTCGTTGTCATAGTAACAGAAAGGGAAAGAGGCCTAGCTCACCTGGGACTTTAACACTGCAAAAGCTGGATTTTTTTTTTTTTTAGGGAAAGGACTCTGCAAGTGAAATAAATGAAAAACTTATTGTATTTTGAAACAAAATTCCAAACATTAAATAGGTAAGTGGCTGAAAAGGCCACTTCTGCCATTTTTCTTGGCTGATGTACTTGTCTGATTCAAGACACCTAATTTTAAAATTGCACAAACAGGTTATTTAGGAGAATGTTGGCTTAAACAATATGTCTTATGAATGATAACCTCACACAGTTATTCTGTGCCTTTGTATTTTTCTGGATAATCTATAGAAGGTCTGAAAGGACATTCACACTTGTTATTAATCATAACAACCCCAGCGTACGCCTTCACAGAAAGACTCTGTCTTTGGATGGTAACGTACCGTTTTCTGACTTTATGTACATTGGTTGAAAATCTCAGGTCTGCTTTGTGTGTGAGGGTGTACATGTGAGGTGTGTGAGCATGAGGGTGTGTGTGGCCAGCGGAAAGCCACAGATGTGAGGAGTGCTAGGATTCTGGGCTAATCGTGCCATTTTTAACCCTCTGGAGTAAGACATTTTTGCACGGCAGGAGTCACTGCTGCTTTTGAAGGCTTTTTTTGGAGAGAGAGAATGCTCTAGCAACTTGGGGGTGGGCGTATGCACCAGACCAGCTTGTGAACCAGTTCACAGTCCTCAACAGTCATGAAGCAGGCGGCGCAGGACTTGGGACTGAAAACAGCCACATTTACAAGTTCAAGTTGCAGAGGGTCAGCCGTGTTGCTTCACAGGCAGGGCGGCTGAAATTCCCCAGACCTGAAACACAATCACTTTCGAATCAGATCTAATATAATGCAGATATATTCTCTCTGAAAAAATGTTTACGTAAAAATGTAACACATTGCTTTCTCTTCACAGATTCTTTTTAAAATTTTTCCTCAAGTGCAATCAGAATTGTTTGAAAACAGCGGGAAACCCAAGGGACATGAGAAGGTTTCAGGTAAGAGGCCCTCAGCGCTTTCCTTTTAAATAAGCCATCCAGTTTTTCCTCTCCTCAGCACTCTTTTTCTTTTTCTTTTTTCCTTTAGAAAACATTATTCAGTGATGCTGCTAACAATAAAACAGATAACTGTAAATGATCACCCTCCTCCATAGCACTGAGGCTTTCTTCATTTTGTAGTGTTTAGGCCTCTGCTTCCATTGCCAAAGCCCCAGGGGAGGGGCACCAACCCATGCTGGAGATTTGATTTTAAGCCCTCAGGCTGCCGTTCGCACACACAGCTGCCCACAGCAGGAACCGTGTTCTTGATATTCAGCCACCTTGGGATTTTTCAAAGCAGCTTCTCTGTGCTTTCTGCAAGCAACAGCTTCTTCCTCTCCTTTTCCACCGATTAACTATTCAGTGGGCTCTCTCGGAGTCTTGTGGAAAGCGCGGCCCAAACAGCCGTGCTCGCTTTAAGATCGCAGCATGACAACAAGACCCACGGGACGGTGACCCAGCTGCCTGGCAGTTAAATCTGCCACCGGTTTCATCACCCTTGCCACTGATGTACCGAGGATACAAGCTAATAAAAACACAGGGCGAGGCAAAGCGTGTCAGGTTGGAGATGAGAGGGAGCGCAGCCCCGCTTGGCCCCCTTCCTTAATCTTTGGAGGACCCATATTTAATCCACCAAATGGCTTTCCTGCCATTCCTGCCCAATCGAAATACATAGTGCTCCCTTCCCCATAGAAAAATTGAAAACATGTTAAACAATAGTGTTCAAGCTTGAGACCCTAAGAAAAATCCTGGCAGCAACGAGAGAGGTGGGCATTATTAGCTTTCTGTTTCAGGTGAGGAAAGCAAGGTTCTGGGAGTTTAGGTAACTCACTTCTAATCACAGGAAGGAGGTGGTGGAGCCAGGAGCCAGGACATCTGTCTGATCAAATTCCTTCCCCCAGACCAGGGGTCTGCGACGTGTGTGCTTTGCCTTGCCTTCTTGAAATTCTTAATAATTTCTGAACAAGGGGCCGCACATACTCATTTTGCACTGGACCCCACAAATTATGTAGCTGCTCCTGCCTGTCACTCAGAGAGCTTCTGTGGTTTAGGAACAGAATCATTAAAGAGTTAATAGGGAAGATGGGCACACAGACAAGGCCAGGGAGAACGACTTTGAAAAGGAATTCTTGTTATTTTTTTAACCACATCATGGTTATCAATCTTGCTGGGGCCGGGACATGTTTTGTTAGTTATTTAGCATTGTCACCAGCCTCTCTTAAAAAAGTTAAGCCCCTCCTCTCCATCACACGGATTTCCCCTTTGCTGTACGATGTGAAGACAAGTAGAAATAAAAGGAATGAGCTTTCTTGGGATCAAGCAGGAACACTGTGCATGGTGGAAGTTTATGGTACTCAGTATTCCACATGGGAGTGTAAATAATCTCAGTCCAAAAGAGCGTGAAATTCAAGAGAATTCCAGAATGCCTCCATGACCAAGGCTAGCTTTCCCTTCCAGAAGAAACGGAGGCCGGGAAGAGAAGTTGGCGGTTTGGGTTCTTACCCTCCTTATTCTCTAGCATCACTTCCAAAGAGTTTCAAGTTTGAGAATACTCTTGTAAATTTGGAGAAGCTTGTAATAAAATGCCTTGTCATTTGATTTATCCCAACTTTAGAAATGAACTCACTCAGCAAATGCGCCCCAGTACTGCCTGCGCTTCTTCAGGTATTCACCATGTGAGGTTTCCCATGTGCTGAGGTTTTAACAGTTAGAATAAATATTGCTGCCCTCAAATGAGAAATACTCATCCTATGTGAAGGCATTTGACTTTTACAAAGACAATGGAAAAGATAATAAAAGAAAGTTTGTGGGTTCTGTGATTGTCTTATTTCTGGGGTAGAGCTAAAGTCAATTGGCAATTTGTTTTTTCATTTTTTTTAAGCCCCAGTACATAGTTGTACATCCTAGCTGTAAGTCCTTCCAGTTCTGCTGTGTGGGATGCCGCCACAGCATGGCTTGATGAACGGTGCATAGGTCCGCGCCCAGGATATGAGCTGGTGAACCCCAGGCCGCCAAAGCGGAGAACGCAAACTTAACCACTATGCCACTCGGCCAGCCCTTTTTGCATTTTTTATTAAGATAAAATTCATATAATGTACCACTCACCATTTTAACCATTTTAAGGTGTGCAATTCAGTGGCTTTTAGTATATTCACAATGTTGGACAACCATCACCACTATATAATTCCAGAACATTTCCATCATCCCCAAAAGAAACACCCTACCTTTCAATTCTCTTCTTTCCCCAACCACTGGCAACCACTAATCTACTTTCTGCCTCTGTGGATTTGTCTATTCTGGACGTTTTGTATGAATAGGATCATACACTACGTGGCCTTTTGTGTCTAGTTTCTTTCACTAAGCATGATGTTTTCAAGGTTCATCCATGTTGTAGCATGTATCAGTACTTCATTCCTTTTTATGGCTGAATAATATTCCTTTGTAAGAATATATGTTTTGTTTATCTATGTATCAGTTGATGGACCCTTGGATTGTTTCCACTTTTTGGTTATTATAAATAATGCTACTGTGAACATTCATGTACAAGTTTTTTAATGAACATATGTTTTCAATTCTCTTGAGTATATACTTAGGAGTAGAATTTCTAGGTCATATGGTAACTCTATCTTTAACTTTTTGTGGAACTGCCAAACTGTTTTCCATAGTGACTGCACCATTTTACATTTTCATCAGTAATGTATGAGGATTCCAATTTTCCACATCTCTACCATTTCTTATTTTCTATTTTTTAATTTTTTAAAATTCTAGTCATCCTAAGAGTATGAAGTGGTATCTCATTGTGGTTTTAATTTGTCTTTCCCTAATGACTAATGATGTTGAGCACCTTTTCATGTACTTATTGGCCAGTTGTATGCTTTCTTTGGATAATTGTTCCTTCAAATCCTTTGCCCATTTTTAGATTGGGTTATTTATCTTTTTATTGTTGAGTTGTAAGAGGTCTTTACATATTCGGGATACTAGGTCCTTATCAGATAAGTGATTTGCAAATATTTTTTCTCATTCCATTGTTGTCTTTTTTACTTTCTTAATAATGTCCTTTGGTGCACAAAAGAATTGGCAACTTTTATACTGTACTCAGATTCTATTAAGAGTATAACCTTCGGGGCCAGCCCCATGGCCAAGCAGTTAAGTTTCACGCTCCGCTTTGGCAGCCCCGAGTTTTGCTGGTTCGGATCCTGGGCGCAGACCTAGCGCCCCTGATCAAGCCATGCTGAGGAGGTGTCCCACATAGCAGAGCCAGAAGGACCTACAACTAGAATATGCAACTAGGTACTGGGGGGTTTTGGAGAGAAGAAAAAAAAAAAGAGAAGATTGGCAACAGTTGTTAGCTCAGATGCCAATCTTTTAAAAAAAAAAGTTTTTGAAAAAAGAATATAACCTTCACTGAAAGCTCTCTTACATGGAGAAGGCTAAAATGGAGGAAGACTTGACTATGTGCTATAATGGTCAAATGAGAAACATGGATCAAGTTCAAAATATGAAACGAAACCAGAGAGAGTAGGTAGTCATGGTGGTGGGGAGAGGGATCTGAAGGCATGGTAATGTAGGAATTCCTGGAATGTATTTCTCATTCAGAATGACAAAGGTAATCATTTTAAACCACACAGGTAATTATTTCAATTGTCCACTTTTGTTTTATGATCAAACATAGATTTAATCTGAAGTACTCTTTTGTGGTTTTTTGATCTGAACAGAATAGAAATATGAAATATTTCTAACCAAATCATAAATCTAACCAAACTCTGATGCCTCTCTCCCTCCTCTTTCCCCATCGCCAAAACACTGGTGGAACCTAGATTCTTTTCCCAAAAATGATCAAGTGAGAACAAAACCATTATATAGAACTTATTTTGCAGGCTGAAAACTTCTCTTTAATTCAATTTAATTCTAAGTATCATGGACATATAAAATATTTATCGAAACACAGTGGGTTTTAACCCTTTTTTGGCTCAGATCTCTTTGAGAATTTGGCAAAAGCTATAGTCTCTGTGCCAACAAAAAGCTACGTTTAAACAAAATTTTACTTAAAATGTTAGGGGTCCCCAGACCTCTTGAAACATCTCTTAGGGTTCCATGGACTCCTGATTTAAAGAAGTGAAATTCGTCCAACACCAAACGGGCATCCGCCATATAATTTAACCCTTATGATGGGGACCTTCCACTTAGAACTTTTCCTGATGATCTTCCTACTCTCTTGGCTTTAAATGCCATCTATTCTCAAATGACTCCTTGATCCATATCCTCAGACTTCCCCCTTCTTAGAGCTGGAGACATACAGCTCTACCTCCCTCCTGGGCATCTTCCCTTGGATGACTAATGAATGAGCACATGTTCACAACAGAACTCAATACTTACTCCCTGATTCCTGCCCTCCTTATTTATTGTCAAAGTGTCACTTCCTCCTCCTAAGTATCTGTTAAATCCATCTCTCTCTCCTGAAAACTGCAGTAAGCCCTACCCCTACTCCTTGTCTAATCCATCCTCAGCGCGGCTGCCAAGTTATCTTTTAAAACATATCGCTCCTCTGCTTAAAACATGTTGTAAATATCTACTGTCCATCAACAAAAGCTCATATTTAAAAAGGCCTGGCTGGTAATAGCTTCACACCCGGCAACGCTTCTGCCACGCCCATCTCCAAATGTTTCCATATGCCCCCCACTCACCAGGCACACCTCACTAATTTCTACTACATGGACTATTACCTGGAAGCTTTCCACATGGTCGCCCCTCTGCCTGAGAACACTTCACCCCTCTCCAACTTGTGACTTCTACTTATGCTTCAAGACTACACCTGAGTGTCACCTCCTTTGTAAGGCATATTCTGACTCTTCTTGGCAGAACTATTGGCTCCTTCTTCTGTGCCAACATACCATTCTCCATAAGCTTTGACTATGTCATTGAGCCCATTGTCTTGCAGTTATTGTTTATACAATAGACCATGTGCTGATTGAGGGTAATTGATATGTTTTATTTATTTTTGTATTTCTCCTCAATGCCTAGAACAATGCCAGCCACTCCACAGAGCTCAATAAATTGTTATTAAATGAATTTTTACGAAAGAGAAAGAAAAAGAAAGGAAGGAAGGGAAAAAACAAAAGATTTCCAGGACCCCCAACGTATCTAAATCCATGAACCGTGAATGCAGAAAATCACTTCTGCCTTCCTTGAAGTCGAATAATTAGGTAAAACTCTCAGATTAACAGCTCAGTGAAGGAAAGGAAAAGAAATGTATGTCTAGTTGAAGCTGACAGGCCTGTTAAGACATAATGAACCCCAGTCTTTATTTCTCTGTCTTGTGGGTAAAGATCAGGTAGTTGGAAAATCCAGAAGAAAATCAAGCCAAGAAAAGGAGGAGTCAGCCATGTTGTCATTTCCCACATTCAAATTCTAAAATGCAGTGGATGTTGACAATGATCAGGGCTGTTGTTGCCAGCTCACTCTTCTAGATAGGCTACCTGGGTCTGCTCCAAGTCACGGTGAAAACATGGATGCACTCATTCATTTATTCATTCACCCAACCAAGGTTACTGAGGAAACTCTGTGTGCCATGTACTATCCTAGGTGCTGGAGATACGTCAGCAAACAAAACAGATAAAATTCCCTACCCTTCAGGGACTTCCGGGGTAGTGGGGAGATAAGGAAAATAAGATAAATGAGTGATTTACATAGCTGAGCTCTGCTTCTCTATGGTCTTTAAGTGACCTGCCTGGAAGCACAGGGGCCCAGCGTGGGGCCGGTTGTCTCTGTGTTGCCTGCTGGAACTCGGTGGTGTGGTCAAGTACAGGAAATGTGGGAATTAAATGACACCCACCATTATAACAATAGCAAGTGTGGGGGCCGGCCCGGTGGCCCAGCGGTTAAGTTCGCACGTTCCGCTTCTCGGCAGCCCGGGGTTCGCTGGTTCGGATCCCCGGTGCGGACATGGCACCGTTTGGCACGCCATGCTGTGGTAGGCGTCCCACATATAAAGTAGAGGAAGATGGGCACGGATGTTAGCTCAGGGCCAGGCTTCCTCAGCAAAAAGAGGAGGACTGGCAGTAGTTAGCTGAGGGCTAATCTTCCTCAAAAAAAAAAAAACAATAGTAAGTGTGGATGCTCTTTCTGAATAGTTTTCAAAGTTTTCCACAGTGTCAGCTGTAACAGGACACTGAAGTGAGCAGATGGTTTACTTGAGATTGGGATGCTTAGAGGCCTGGGTACCAATCCCCCTACTCCTCCCCAGCCCCCCGCCTCGGAAAGACTCTATTTTAAACACCCCACTATAGAGGGCTGGGGTGTTTTCTATCATATGGGCAGCACCAACTTGTACATTAGTAATTCTGGAGTCGGTAGCAGGTGCCTTGACACATCTCCAACCCTAGAATCATTTTAAATTAACTCCCTCATTCAAACTTATAGCTTTCCTGTAATTAGGATAAAGATTCTTATTGCCATTTGCTAAACTTTTCTGAGTGACTCTTGGGTATCTCAAGTTCACCCACTAAATTATTCCCTCTTTAGATTAGGTCCACCAAATCACCATTTTGGGTTTTTTTATACAGTTAGGCTAGGGAGAAGACCGAGATTCATATACAGGTCTTGCCATCCTTTGCCCCAAGAGATAAGAGGTCAAGATGTGTGGAGAGGGAAAGAAAAGTCATTTCAGGGCCGGGTTGGGAAAGACGTCAGTGCTGAGGTGATTCCTGTTTGCTTATAGGGATCTGCGCACACCCCGGGGGGGGCCTGCTAGGAGGGCATCTTGAGGGAACTTGAAGGGGGTGAGGGAGAGGGTTGGCGCTTTGAGAGGACACACCTAGCAGGTCTGTCAGACCTCTGAGGAAGAGAGAAGAAGTGCACAGTGGTGGAGAAGGGGACAGAAGACACAAAGCTGTCCTCTATGAGAATGAAGAAAGGAAGTGAGGCTATGTGAGGACTGGCTGACATCCTCGGGGTAGCTGGATAATGTGAGAGGCCTAGAGCCTGTTAATGCAACATGCTGGATGCAACATGCTCAGGAACAATAAGGAATCAATGCAGATGACAAAGAGACCTAGTCCACACAGCTGGGTGTTAGCCATTAGTCTATTTGACTAAACGATGCAAGAGCAAAGGGCAGGGCTACTCATGTCTTGGAACGGGGCCAAGATCCAGCCAACAAACCTGTACGATTCTTAAACCCCCAGCTCTTATATAAAACTTTTTAATAGCACCACCGTCTATTTTCCTTAAATAAAAAATGTTGAATGTTTCTCTCACACCGGTTGAAGAGGGAAACAAGAGTTTAAATTAACTCCAAATGGTAAAAATTTAATACAGCTCCAGCTGCCTGCAGGTTTCTTCAGTTCCAATCTTTCAGTTCAAGAGCTACTCCAGCTGCTCTGTGATCTCATGCACCGTTTGAAGGTTGCTGTGCTACCGAGCAGTGGTTTTAAAGCACATAGTGAAAATCACTTGACTTGTGGCCTCTCTGATCAACAGGTGAGTCCATTATCTGGTGGTAAAACAAACCAGATAGTCCAGGTTAAGAAACAGTAATTATCTACTGGAGCCAGAAGCACACCTCCAAGGGTCTGAGGATCTTTCACTCAGTGTAATGCTGAAGCTTGGGGAAGGCTTTCTGTCAGTCACTTCAAGCTTTTCTCTGGCAGTAGACCCTTCTACCACCCCCACTCCCTCACTCTTGGTGTCTCAAATAGGAACAAGAATCAAGGTGATAAGAATTTTGACCAACTCACATAGGAATGTGTTTTGAGCTGTTTGTGAGAGAAAAGGAAGAGAAGTGAAAGCAGGCAGTTGCCTACATAACTTTTGGGAAAGGCTATGTCGAATTTCGGTTAGGTGGAAACAAAGCCTAAACGCTCAAACATTTTAGGAGACTCACATTTGAGCCCTAAAACCTATCCCTGAACACATTCCAGAACCATCAGATGCAGAGCTTCCTGGAAAGCAAAGCTTTCTCAGTTTTGCAATGAGAGTGCATAGATTCTTACACTGCTTCTTCATGCTCCTAATTTTTGATGAACGACAGGTGATTCCCGAGGTCCCTAGAGGGTGGATTCAGTGGGAGAGAATGGCCTGGCCAAATTTAGAACTGCGTCAGATGTGTTAAGGCGCACCTGTGGCTCTCAGAATGTTTGCTAGTAAAAGACTGCCCTTGACCATAACCATCCCGCTTGGCGTACGTTTTAGATGGGAAAAGCAATGGGTTCGATGGAAAAAATGAGGTAAGGTGGAAGGAGCAAATGTCCACGGCCTTTGGGGTGAAGGGAAATTTAGTTATAAAGCAGGTTAATGGCCTTTGGGCTCCCTGATGACATGAAAGTCTGGTTTAAAAAAATTGCCACTTGATTTCTGAACATATTCAACTGGTTTTTAAAAAAATAATCTCTAAAAGGTATCCGTCCTAAGCAAAATTTGCCAAAATATGCCAGTAGAAATGCTCTTTGGCACACTACTCCACTTATGCCAATTAGAATTTTTTTTTAAGTGCCAGAATAATCATTTCAGTAACCTCAAGTTATATAAAAAAAGTTTTTCAACTCTTTGTAGTCTATCTCAAATCTCATTTCCGTGATGGAAATATTTGTTACTGCCTTCAGTTCAGGTTAATGTTTCTCACCTTTGGATTCCTAGAGTATACAATGGCCGCACAACTGAGTCCTCGATTATGTGTTACTCTATAGTAGTATTTTCTGATTATGTAGAGTGTTTGCTGTGCTTCCTCACCTACATGCTAAGCTCCTTGAGGTGGTGACTGTTTCTGTAAGCCTCCATTGCATGGAGCACAGTGCCTGGGAGTGTCAAGAGTACCTCTGACTGATTGAAACACAGTGCTGTCTGGTTACTGTAGAAAATATATTCTGAACACGATGCAGTCTACACAAAAACTGAAATATAATAATGCACACCTGAAATTTACACAAAGTTATTAGCCAATAGGACCTCAATAAAATAATTTTTAAAAAAGATCTTTGCAGGAGCTATATCATTAATGCCACGGCCCTCCCTTCCTTGGTGTGAGCAACTGCAGAATGCCCTACATGTGTCCCCAAAGCAATCAACTTTGTGTTCTCTCATTTGGTACTTGATACTTCTCTGAAAAGAAAGTTTAGCCTTAGGGAGTATGAAACAACAGCGCTTGCTAAGAATTCTGGGAATTCCTTTAAAAGAAAAAAAAGATGACAAAATCCATACTTGTGGGGTAGGTGTTTAAAGGTAATTTTGGAGACTCTGGAGTCCAGTAACCAAGAAGAATCTGGGCTTTAAATCTGGTCTGAAAATATGAAGTGTGCCAAGAATGAAGTGGTAGGGAGAAACAATTCACAGTAGCCAATTTGTTTGTAGTTGGCCTGGGTTGAATTAATGGAGGCTTAGACAAAACTGTTTCATCAGATTCCCCTTCTTGACTGTGAGAATTCGCCAGGGCATAAAAACACCAACGGGGTGTTTCTTCTTCTGATATGGACTCCACACTTGGTTGCCCACAACAACCAGAAGGTTGTCTTGATTTTCTCTGTCCCTTTAATGGTCTCTGTGTCTCTTTCCTCCTTCCACAGGTGGAAAATAAAATCCCACATAATAGGTATGCTTGGGGAAAGCTGAAATAACATATATAGCAACTGAACAGTTATAAGGGAAAAGCACATCATGAATTTAATTCCATTTCCAGATGTAAAATGTCATAAAGAATTTTTTTCCATACTTGGCAAAATAACAGGAATTTTTGAGACCATTTTATTTAGCTTGGTATACGTGTGTTTGTAAGTAGGTATCAGAGAGTCTTCCACCGAGTGTTATAAATGCTGCATATTGTAGCTTTACTGAGATTAAACTACCAAAGGCCCCACAGTCAGCTGGGAGGTGCATGATCCTCATTGAAGTGGAGGGGAAATGTGTCTGACTAGTGGGAGAATTTGGTGTGTTTTCAAAGCAAGAACTCTGATCTGTATGGGGAGGTTTCTAACTAATGTAATTATTCTCCAGTGACTAGAGACACTGGGATTCTCGTCTGTTTCAAGGAGCAGATCTTTTAGTCATTCCACACATTTTTCATTTGGACTTCTCTTTTTCTTTTAGCCTCCTGTGTGAGACTTACGATCTTTGTAGGAACACCCGGGTATGAGCTGAGAAAGGCTGGCTGGGAGTGGGCTCCAAGCTGGTCATTCCTCTGAGTTACATAACTCAACTAAATCATACAGTTAGAGTCTTGAGAAACATAGACATTTAAAAAAAAAAAAGTGGGATGTTCCAAAAAGCCAGAGACATTTCAGAGTGAGCCATAAAAATAAGCCAAGGGTGGGAATAAGTAGGTTTGGTAAAAGTCTCCATGCCACATGCTATCATTCTGATACCAAAGAAACAATTCCTCAGTTGGAAAATTAGTTGTACAGGCAGATTAACGGATGTGTCCACCTAAAGGATAATTCCCACCGTGGCCTTTTATAGGCAGGAAAGAGCTCTTACAACTCAGCTCCTGCTTTATATGAATTATTAGAGTGAGGACATGGGAGTACTTTTGGATAATGAGAAGAAAAATATAATTTGAGGAAGCCAATGAGTTGTGCTGAGTACTTTTAGCAGATTGCTAACACACTTGTAGATTTTGTTCTTAAAACTTGTATTTTTCAAGGGGAGATACAAACTTTTCATTCATGTTTCTATTTCTGTATAATTAGCTAAAACTGCTGTTTTACTGGATGATTCAAAATGGAAGCTGCACCGTCACTCTCCAATTGGTCTATCTTTATTGATCTGGCCTCACCAGAAATTAGAGACTGCACTAGCAAAATAAGGAATTGCAAAAAGTGAAAAACTACTTTCACTTAAAAAAATGCAAGCAATTTCATTTGATCCCTATTTCTCTTTCTTGGAACCTTGGCTTAAATGTACCACATCATAAATAATATTTGCATGAATATAATTGGTTGTTGCTTTTGTATTGAATTGAAATGTATCAGTTGAGGAGAGCTATAATGTATGATGACTTAGTTTTCAGGTCTACAGGCTCTCTTATTGGAGCTTGAGCTAAAATACAGATACACCAACTATGAGAAACAAATGAAAGCTGTCACCAGTGTCAGCAGCAAAAACCGGGGGTCCATCCCACACAAATTATGGACATCTGTATTCCTAATTGGCATCCTTTTGGGCTGTGCCAGCAGAATGGCAGTGCCAAGAGAGTCTGACAGCTTTAGAAATGCCTAAGGATCAGGTTTGGGTGATAGGAGACACTGATGAGGCATAGAAGTTCTTTTGTATGTAATACTGTCCAAATGTTTGTTATAATGCTCATGATTTTTAGTTTCAGGTACCCCCCCCCCCCCAATGGCACCCTTTGTCAATACTAAATTTACTACTTCTAAAACAGATCAGTTTATGATCTTAGGAGAACAAGTGGTATTGATGGTTATATGATGAGAAGATCGTTGGCAAAGATGCATACAAATAGTTAATAAGGTAATGGTAAGAAATGTTGACCTTGATTTGTTTAGCTAAGATGTAAAGATTTTTGAAGGTCAAAGGTGTCCTTGTGTAGTGTTTTGGAGTCTAACTGTGTCTGACCCTCTAACATTAAGCTGCTGTGGCCTGCAGTTTTGAAGAGTGAAGCAAACCAGGGGGAAAGAGAGAAGGGGGAGAGAACAGGAAATGGAGTGAGGTGTTTCAGGAAGTTGTCAGGAGTTGACTGATTGATTCCAGATGGAAAAGGTCAGCCTTCGTGACCCAGGAAATACTCACTAGGGGAAAGAAGTTGGCTTGTGGAAGGGGAAGGCCTGGGAGTGAGACGATGCTGGAATGCACATTCCACTTCCTTTAGTCTTCAAACATTCAGAAACTTTAACTTCTCTGAATAGAATAATATCATTGTTGTCATCGTTCATCAGAAAACAGTGAAGGAAGTTAAATTCGAAGCTTTGAATGTACCAAGTGTATCTTCACCTCTGTAATGCAGTTAATCCTTCCAGAAATAGAGTGAATGTATGTAAAAGTCAATATTGTATGTGTCTCCTCGTGTAAGAACAACACCAAACACGTCTAGTTTCACGTGGTGGAGTTTGTGAATTAAATCCCTTACATTTTGCAAATTCAGTTTAATTGGCAGTCTCTTCTAGATACCTCACGGTCTAAGATATTTGGGATATTAAAAATGAGAACTTGCCTCATATCTATATATATACCGCACATGCACATACATTTGGACATAATTTAAAATCTTGTAATAAATTTTGCAGACACTGAAATAATTCAGGTTAATTCCCTTGCTGTCATGAGAGGCCATTGCTAGCCAGCAAGAGATTAAAATTTATTTCCATTGTTAATAGAAAATAATGAAGTGCATCTGAACCATCAGGGTATGTCATTCGGGAAATGTTCCCTTTGGAACTGAGTCTCACTCCACCCAAATGGACAATGAAGAAATCAGCTGGCTCGAGAAAACCCCATATTTTGCGGCAGGAAAGCACAAGGAGCTTTAAAGTACAGTAGGACAAGGAGCTTGTGGGATGAATTAAAGTGGTCTCAGGGAGAATGTGCTTCACTTCCCTGGAATCCTCAGGCAGGCCGAGGGTCCCCTCAGTGTGCCGCGGACAGCCCATTAGCAATTAAAGCCCAAAACGCCCTCTCGTTTTTGGTTTTTTCCAGAGATGACAGCTAGGTCTTTGAAAGTCCATTCACACACACAAGTCATAAAAGTGGTCTCACTCTTCCTTTCTCTCCCCCTTCCCTATTATTTTCAGGGGGCATTGACAGAGGTGGGCACTTGCAATGTTCGTGTTCACCTTAACCGCCTGACCAGGAGACTCAGCCTCGCTCTCCCTTTGACTATGATGCCATCTTGTGCTCTGCTGGGGTGGCCCTGATAAGAACTCATTCCTCTGTACACTTGCAGAGAGCGATGGATGTCTCCATCTGATGGTGGTCACCACATGACGGGAGCTTTCTGGAAGAACTTTCCCCAGACTCTTAACATGTTAACGTAGATACAATTCAAAAAGACCTGGAGCTAGACAGGCCGCATCCCTGAATTGTGAGCAATTGTATTGATGATAATTTTCTGAATGACAACTGAGGTTCCTTTAAGTTCGTTCCGATATCATAGAGAGGCAGGAATACTGTAGCGGTAGTGCATTGACAAGTGAGGAACTGAAGTGTGAGAGACACGTAGCTGGCTAGGAACACATTATTCTGTCGTCTTTGAATCTCCAGGGCCTGACATAATACCTGACACGTAGCAGGAGCTCAATGAATGCTTTTGGGTTGATTGACTGAAGCCCACTTACGTCTGTGTAAAACTTCTTGTATGTTGCTGTCATGCCCATGGACTAGGCTAGTTGAAATGTTTTGTGGACTCATAGTTTTAGGGGTTCTCTCAAACCCCTATTATATTAAAATATGTGTATATATATACACACGCATTTAAAAGATACCACCTAAAACTCTATCTAAGGTAAAAAAAATCAGAAGACTGTTGCCTTGGTAGGGTGCAGTGGGTGGGATTGACTGAGAAGAGACGCAAGATGACTTTCTGGGGAGATGGAAATGTCCTATATTGGGTTATGGTGTGTATTACCTGCGTGTATCCATTTGTCAAAATTGTGCAGCTAAGATTTATGCATTTCAATACGTGTAAATTTCACCTCAAAGGGGGGAATTCATTATACTAATCTGTTTATTTTGTTTGTTTGAAATTATTCATAGTGAAAAATTTTTAAGGCCTATCTAATGAATCTTATTTCATGTTAGAAAGTAGGACAGGATCAAGACTTTTCCCCACTTCATTGAATAAGCAGAGAAGGAGTGGCAGAAAAATTATAAGTAGAATATCAGCAAATTTAATTGGGGAGTAGACAGGAAGAGTCTTTTTTTTTTTTTTTTAAAGATTGGCCCCTGAGCTAACAACTGTTGCCAGTCTTTTATTTTTTCATTCTTATTTTCTTCTTCTTCTTTTTTTCTTCTTCTTCTTCCCAAAGCCCCCAGTACATAGTTGTATGTTCTAGCTGTAGGTCCTTCTGGTTGTGCTGTGTGGGACGCCGCCTCAGCATGGCCTGATGAGCGGTGCCATGTTCTCGCCCACGATCCAAACCGGCAAAACCCTGGGCCGCCAAAGTGGAGCGCGCAAACTTAACCACTCTGCCACGGGGCCGGCCCCAGGAATAGTCATTTTAAACACAGCTCCTCATTATGCACCTGTTCAGTCTCTTTCCTCAAAAAGCCTATACATATGTATGAATGTATATATATATAACAAGTTCCTTTCTCAAAAAAATAATTGCCATGCATACCCGACAAGTAGACTCATATCTAGGATTGCTCATCTTCCTGGGTCAAATAAGTAGGTACTGGATACGTTCAAGTCCACTTACTTCTGCTGCGCTTTCCTGACTGCTCCAGCCTTGGCTGATCTCCGCCTCTTTGAACCTCCTGCACTCCTGATCTGCAGCACACACAGAACTCAATTTGATCCCATCCTGTGTGCTGCTTGTTTTATGTGTCAGCCATGTGTCTCCAGCCTGAAAGTAAGCTCAAAGTAGGGGCCATAGCTTGTAACTTTTGGTACCTATGTAGCCCCTGTGTTCCCCTTTCTAGAGCCTCCCCCAGAGCTTAGACTAGGGAGCGGCTCAATGAGTATTGTAATCTGTCCTATTGACTGGTCCAACAAGGCAGAGGTGAGGCGATTAGGATGGGAACTCATCCTAATTTGGCACGTGGCAGGGCCTGCACCAAATGCTTTACATCGACAGTCTCATTTTATCCTTATTTTATCTCATTCAGCCCTTGAGATAGGCATTATTGTTTATGTTTTACAGATAAGGAAAGAATGGAGATTCGAAAAGGTTGAGTAATTTGTCCAAGGTTACAAGTTAGGAAGTAGCAGCTGTGGAATTTGAGTTTAGTTCTGTCTGACTCCAAATCCATGCTCTTTCACTACTCCACACCCATCTCTTCTCTTCCCTCTGGTTAGATACTAAATTTCCTTCATTTCCAACACCAAATTCCAGCAACCTTATCTTCTCACTCAAAATCTGAGCTTCTCTGCCACTGCTTTCTAGTAGATGGGGATGCCACAAACAACGCATCATGCAGCATCTCCATGCCCAGCATTACTCTAGCACGTGGCAGAAGTGCAAGAACCCATTCTTGAGCTTGGAGAAATGACCTCCCAGCTGGTGTTTAGATCTCAGCTCCCTGACCCACGCACAGTCACCTCCTTGTTGTGACTACCCCTCCAAAGTCAGCTGAAGTGATAGTCCAAGTATTTTGATAGAGACGTAGGTTTCTAGAGCCAACAGGCAGATGGCCAGTTTCCCCACTTCATCACCTGGGCATAGTTTGAATACAAATACATGACAACAAATGGGCGAAGGGTGGCCTCTTTTTCCATAAAACTCTGCCATAATTACAGGAGGCAGATCACCTGTTGAGATACCGAGAGCATGGCCCTGTCCCCAGATTCTATTCCGTCCCTCATTAGCCATATGGAAGTCTGGCAAAACAGAATTCTGTCACTTTTACTACTTTATGTGAAACTAAATCCACCCCCTCCTTTTTACTTTAAATATGCAGGTTGTGCTGTCAACAACGGTGAATGTGGATGGACATGTGCTGGCTGTTTCCGACAATATGTTTGTTCATAACAACTCGAAGCACGGGCGGAGAGCAAGAAGACTGGACCCATCAGAAGGTAGGCTGTCTGCTGTCTGGGCTGAGAATGGCAGACAAATGAGTTCTCCAAAAACTTCCTTGTCTGAATTTCAACTTTATGTCACTGAGTGGGAGTGGAGAAAGTACACAAGACGATGTGGGTTTTAAAAGAAAGCTATAAACACAGACTCCTGCCAGCTCTGTTGTAACCCCCACACACCTCCCAGCCGATGTTCAGGCCCCTGTGCCCACTGTCTCTTCCATTCAGTTCTGTGGTTTTCTTTTTGCTAGATGGTCATTTCAGGCAAATGTAGGCCTATGACATCTTAGTTAAACAGGAACATTACAGGGCCAGACGTGTATGAATAAGTGTCAGATGTGCCCTTAAACAGATTGTGGGCAAGACAAAACTATGTACAGAATGAAACTGACACTAATTGATTTTTGTTTGCTTGGACAAGAAGAAATCCTGGTCTGCTCTGGGTAGTTTTCCAAGTGCATTAAAGTAATTAGAAATAACAGTAACTGTTAAACTTCAAGTTGTCCAAAAAATTAAAGTATATCGAGGATGATAACTGACAAACCTGAATAAATTCCATCGAAGTTCTTCTTCCCTCCAGCCCCCAACTCACTGCTGTAGGAAGGCCTTGCAAGAGACAATGAAGGACTAAACTTGGCTACTACTTTGGTGTGATGTTTTGCTAAATACTGCCCACCAGCCCCCACCCCAACTCGGCCCTTGAAATGTGTCTTGTATCATTTTAAATAGGAATTAATGAACTGAAAGAAAGTGATTGAATCAGTAAAGAATTTGGAGTGGTGTTAATTCTCCCACAGTGGGCACTGAAAGGGGAGAAGAAAATCCCAGGGTTCAGAACTAGGAACCCATCCAGTTTCTTTTGACTGATTGGATGTGATTGACTGGCTGTTCAAAGGGGGCTCATGTTTTTGGAGTCCTGCCAAAGTTCTCCTCCACCTTTGACCCTGTCAACTTTGGAAATGGAGTGATGGATTGACTTTAGTTATGGCCTGAAAACCATATTGGTTCCTGTTGGGATGTAAAGTCCAGAGGCCTTGAACATATGGAAGAAGGGGGGAAAATCCTTCCTACACAATTAGGAAAGTGATTAGAAATTGTCTCTTGATAAAGTTGAAAAAAACCTTCAATTATGATAGATTTTGCTTTCTCCTTCTCTCTCTAGCACATTAACAGGCCTTGTAAATCTTAACATCTTGGGGCAGAGGAGGTGGGGAGAGAAAAGGGATTTACACATTTCCAGTGTGATCAACTTATAAAAATATGGGGAAAAACAACAGAGTTTTAAAAACACCCTTTGCACAATTAGCTAAGTGTTCCATGTTTTCATACATAGTGGTCAACTCATTAGGCTTTAATGACCTGGTGAAAAGCAACAACCAATTAGGGAATGATGGCAAGTCAGCAAAGCTCAACTTGAACTTCTTGGAATGACCAACAGCTTTCAAGAGCAGCCAGTCCCCAAAACTCCAAACTTCAACTACCAATGGGCAGACCTGACTTTTTCTTTCCTATCTGCTTAGCTACTCCCTGCATCAAAGCCATTAGCCCCAGTGAAGGCTGGACCACAGGAGGAGCTATGGTCATCATCATTGGGGACAACTTCTTTGATGGCCTCCAAGTGGTGTTTGGGACCATGCTTGTATGGAGTGAGGTAGGTAAAGGCACTTGTTTCCCTAATTTTCTTTGGCCCAGAGATTCTTTTGATGTGGAAAAACTAGTAATTCCTGGAGCATCAGCAACATGAACATACATTATTGAATACCTACTCTGAGCAGGGCACCAAGGATTAAAAGACATGTGAACCACAATTTATTGCAGGCATGGATCCCTTAAAAAGATAAATATTCATTGCAGTATTATTTATAATTGTGAAAAATTAGAAATAGCCCAGATATTGGATAATAGGAGAATGGTTAAATAAATAATGGAATATCATTCCACAATTAAAAATTATGTTTTGAAAAAGTTCTAATGACACAGGAGTAGGGAGCATGCTTGCACTATGATCCTAAATGAAAAAAATCAAGACAGCAGTGTGTATGGATGTAAAATCTAATTATATAACACACATCCATAGAAAAGCACTGGAAACACATCACAGATTAATATTGGTTTTCTTCGGGTTATGCAATGTTAGTATTTTTCTTTATATTTTTCTATAATTTTCAAATTTTATAAAGTGGATATGTTCTACTTTCATAATGAGAAAACCAACAAGACACGTTACAAAGAGATGAGTAGCGGTGCCAAGTTGGATATGGAAACTACCAAATCAATATGTGAGGTCATAGCAGTGTAGGGATCAGGGAGGGAGTGATTACAGGGATGGAGTGGGGTGGGCACAGGAGGTGGGAGGGACTTGAGCTGGGCTAGTAGGAAGGACAGGACCCTGGAGAGGCTGGGTTGAGAGGAAATTCCAAAGTGAGAGAAAGAAACACGTGAGACACAGAGACACCGCGCTCAGGGCATTCGGGGCCCCCTGAGGATGCTAGTTTGCTCCAGGGGGGTGGTAGTGAGAGATGTTCATGTCCGCAGTATCCTCAGTGATAACTTGTATAACAGGTATTTTATTTTGCTGCCCGTTCACTCCTCAGCTAATAACTCCCCATGCCATCAGAGTGCAGACTCCTCCTCGACACATCCCCGGAGTAGTGGAAGTGACATTATCTTATAAATCCAAACAGTTCTGCAAAGGAGCTCCAGGGAGGTTCATTTACACAGGTGGGTGAGAAAATGACTCCAAAGGAGACTGGCTCCTGCTTCACCCTTGCTTTAGTTCCCAGTCTCCCCATTTTATAATCCTGCCAACTTTTCCAGGTCTTTCTAGTAGTGTGGCAAGAGTGGACTGATGATTATAGCAGTGAATGGGAAAGTGTAGACTTGATTCTAAGTTTGCATTTTGCTTAAGCAATTTCTGTGTAGTCTGGGAGATGGTCTCTGCAGCTCATTTCAGGAATACATCCTTATAAATTTAACTCTGCTGGAATCATGCTGGAACAGACTTCTATCCAAGCAATGAGATAAAAATTAGACAAAGTGTAATTGTCTAAAAGGATTCAAGAAAGTTGCACAATGATACTGCAGAGTGATTCAAATTATTTTAAAATTTTATGAAAGTAGAAATTATCTCTTAGTTCAATATTTGTTGAATGTCTACTTTGTTTCTAATACTTTTCTAGGTGGAAGTTATAGTGATGTATAAGACGTGGTCCCTACTTGGAAGTTTAGAAACTTTTGAAGGAGGTAACAGTATATTGCACAGAATAGCCAGAGAATTAGAATATAAATGTTTGGTATTTCCAATGAATAGAATATGAGTTCTAGGAAGAGAGAGTTTAGTGTGGACTGAAGTAGTGGGATGGGATCTCAAGGAGGAGATGGAAATTGAAGACTATTTTTAAGGATGGGGAACATCTGGATAAGCAAAGAAAAGAAGAAAGAATGTTCCAACTATGGGAATCTCACGTGCAAAGGCCCCAGGGTGAGATGGGCAGGTGTCTGAAGGAGAGAGGGCTGGTTCAATAGCTGTGGCAATGCATTTGGGTAGAACTTAAACCAGAACTTAGCCTAGATGAGCTGAGCACTGGAGGGAAGGAAACCATAAAACAGCTTAAAAGCCCTGAATGGTACTAGAGTAGTCAAATTCAGAGAGACAGAAAGTTGAATGCTGGTTGTCAGAGGTTGTGGGAAGGGAGAATGAGAGCAGTTGTACAATGGGTACAGAGTTTCATGTTTGCAAGATGAAGAGTCCTGGAGATTGGTTGCATGACAATATGAATGTACTTGACTCTATTGAACTGTACACTTAGAAATGGTTTAAGATGGTAAATTTTATTGTGTGTATTTTGCCACGATTTTAAAAAATGAAAAAAAGAAAGAAAGCCTTGTGTGGGAATTTGGACTTGATTTGGCAAGATGTAAGATGACATTGAGGGTTCCCGTGCAAGGAAGAGTAACTCAAAGGTGTTCCCTTAGGGAAACTGATGCTGTTGCTATACAGACTGAGTTAGTCAGGGGCACAACTGCAGGCGGGGAGAACAACTAGGATATTGTACTTTGAAAGAGGAAATAAGGAGTATAGAGAAAAAATATATGAACTAAGAAAATGTATCAGGCGTATTATGAATTTCTGTTAATATTATTTTATAGTGTATTCTTCTCTCATTTGTACTCAGCCTTCTATTCTTGCTTAAGTGTAAATGTCTGATTAGATATCAACTAGGAGTAATAGAAAAGGATAATTTTTAGGGATATTTTTTCAAATTTCACCTTTGAATTTCCTCTCTTGAGATAGGCGCATCTTGGTTGGTTACTTTTTGTGTGTGTGAATCTGTGGAAGACTCTGTTGCGGTTACAATGAAATATTTACTGTTCTAGCTCCCAAAGGGACACAGTTTATTCATTCATTGAAATGGGTATTTATTGCATGCCTACCATGGGCTGGCAAAGCCCTAGGCTCTGGGATATGGAAGGGGACAGGATAAAGGCCTTCGTCTTAACAAAGCTTCCATTCTAGAGGGAGAGACAGACCACAAAGAAAATAGATGATATAATTTCAGATAGTGATAAGGAAGATATAGAGAATGAAGGAGGGCCTCTCTGAGGAAGGGACATTGAGTGGAGACTGGATCAGGGGCGTGGAAATCTGTCCCCTTCCTCCATATCCCTCAGACCTCTCCTCCCCACTTGCATTGCCTTCCCTCTGTCCCTGGAACTCCTCAGGGCTGTGTTTTCTGCTTCGTTCACAGCATTTGCGAGAGCAGCACCTGGCAGTCAAAGAACTGGGGATGAGGGTCCCAGGCAGAGAACAGATTACAGCCTAAGATGTGGGAACAAGCCTGGTGTAGATGGGGAAGAGCGGGAATGATAGTGTAGCCTGAGTGGGGTCAGTGGGGAGGAGAACGATGGGACATGAGGTAGGAGAGGCAGGAAGGACAAGGGGTTTGGATGGGAAGATACTGCGGATGTTAACAAGGGAGCAGTCACCATCCAGATAGGATTTAAAGCTACCGAGCTGATGAGATGGCACGGAAGGGAGCATAGCTATAGGATGGAAGAAGTCTAAAGATGGTGCCTCGGGAACACCAACGTGCCTAGGGCTCAGGGTGAGAAGGAGGAGCCTGAGAAAGGAGACTGAGAGGGAGTGGTCAGTGGTAGGAGGAAACCAGGAGCGTGGGCTGTCCCTGAAGTCAGGTGAGGAACGGGTCTCACTCCTCAATGCTCCCATGTAGAGGGCTCTGGTGTCTCTGTTTTCTCAAATGCACCGACTGTTTGTGGATGACAGGTCTGGCCTGTGAGGAGATGGACAGGACTAATAACAATCACACTGCAACCATCTGCAGCTCTCTTCCAAAGTATCAAACAAGCTCAATACTCAATGGGACTATAGACGTTTAGAGTCAGGTGTGGTGTGCGCATGCATGTGTGTGTAAGTGTGTGTACGCGTGTAAACTTCCTCTGAAAGCCGAGGTTCTCACCGTGGGCTGCACTTTAAATCACGGACGGCTAGGCTGGACCCCAGACTAATTAGATTTGAATCTCTGAAGGTAGGACCCAGGGATCAGTAACCCATATATTCATTGAAGAAACATCAGCTCCAAATTATGCTGAAGGCACAAAATCAGTAATATCAGTTTGCCTCTAGCAGCTCACAGTCCCAGAAGGGGAGAGAGACACTTGTAGATTACAGTAATTGGGCTGAGTCTCCAGAGATGTAAAAGCAGAAAGGGTGGGAGGAGCACTGAGCAAGGAGTGGCTGACTTTGGGGAATCAGTGAAGCCTTTCCAGAGGAGGTGACAATAGAGTGACATTTCAAAAGCAAAGTGGGAAATTGCCAGGCAGAACAGTTTGGGGAAACAGTCCTGGTAAAAGCGGAGCCCACATCACTGTGAAAATAATATATGTTGTGCTTCGTGTAAATTCAAACAATTTTAAAGATGATGAGACATTGAGGATCCTCTGGTCAAACTTCCTCTTTTGCAGATGAGAAAACCGAGACCCAGGGAGAAGTGACTTGCTCACAATTGCCCACTGAATTCAAGGCAGAGTCAGAACAAGGACTCGGGTCTCTGGCCATCCCGCCTGGGGTCTCTGATTTAGCAATGTAGTGTCAGCAAATAGCTGTGATTTCCCGATGTGCTGAGACAGTACTGACCAAGTCATGAGGTGAACATTGATTGAGCACACCCACTACGCTCAGCACTGTGCTGTGTCCTGGGGACACTGCAGACAAGTCAGACCAGTAGGATCCTTCCTTCCTCACGTTCTGGTGTGGTGATAGAACAGTGAACTACGCACAGCTGGGTTAGCCTCTAACTAGTTCTTAAATCTTGCCTAAGTGACTTAACCTCTTTCTTTCCCCATCTATAAAATGGGCTACCTACCCCACAGACTAAATCATACAGTGCATGGAAACAGTGGTGTGCTAGTAAAGGTTTAACAACCGGCTGTCCAGGGAAAGCCGGGAGAGGGAGGAAGCAAGCATTGGTTTGTAGCATTTGCTGATTCCAATCGTGCAAATACTCCCAGCATGGCTGATTTCAAGCTATCAATATGACATTGACCAACTCACAAAATTCCTGGATATTTAAGAACTTGCTCTCACGAGCTGGTATGAGCCACATCTAAAACACTTCTGCATGTAAAGCACTTGGGACAGAGAGCAACTACATCTTATTATTTGAAAGGTATTTATTATTAATATTCTTCTTATTGTTACCATTAGTGTTCTCATCATGAAGACTGACCTAAACCAGGAATTACCAATGTGATGAATACTAAGAAGAAGTTGTATAGGATACTGGGAATATATGGCAGGGAAATCGACCCTTCTTAAACTGAGATGATAGGGAAGGCTAAGAACAGTCCAAACACAGGAAACAGTATGTGCAAAGGCCCTGGGGTGGGAAAGAACATGGGATATATTTGATGGCCACTATGAACAGAGCAGAAAGAGTGTGTTAAAGAGAGGCTGGGTTCCATCTGGAAGGGAGGGTGGGGCCAGCATGTTTGGCTCGACCCCAAGTGCCATGGGGAGCTACTAGAGTATTTTAAAGCCAGGGAGTGCCATGATCAGATTTGCCTTTTAAAGATCATTCTGACTGCAGTGTCGAGAATGGCTGGGAAGCCAGGGTGGATTCGAGGAGGTCGGTTGGAGGCCAGTGTGGTGGCCCTGGTCAGAAATGATAGCAGCTTGGACTAGAGTGCTGGCAGTGGGGACAGGCAGAAGTGGATGAAATTTAGGAGGTAGCATTGACGGGACCTGATGATGGATTGGATGGGGTGAAGGTTGAGGAAGGGAGGGAAGGGGACAGCTCTCAGGTTTCAGGTTTGAAAAATTGGGTGGGTATAGTTTAGAAAGTGATTTTTAAAAAGGTATAAAGTGCTAAGGGAGTTCAGAGGAAGGACAAAATACTTCCAGCTGGCGGAGAGGTGGGCAGATTTAATATTGTAAAGATGTCGATTAATGAATGAATTTAACACAATGCCAATCAAAGCACCAACAAAATATTTGGGGGAACTTTACAAAAGGTCACCTGGAAAAGTAAAGGTGCTAAAATGGGCCCCCTCATTTTGAAAAATGAGAAAGCCTTGCCCTACTGGACATTAAAACCTATTTTAAGTTTGAGTAATTAAAAGAATATGGGGTTTTCCAGGAACATACAGAAATGTCATGCAACAGAAGAGAACATTTAAAAATAAGCAGTCTGTACACCTGAATAGTGTGAATAACCAAGTCATTGGACAGGTGAGGAGCATCTCAAGTCAGTGTGGAACAAATGGACGGTTTAACACACGTTGTTGGGCCAACGAGTTAAGCATGACAAAAAAGGTTAGCTATCAAATTTCATATCGTCCACTGAAACATATTTGAATTAAATATTTTTATTAAAAATGTAGACATTTCAAAAAATTATTATAATCTTGAGCCTTGCTAATCTTGACCCCAAGGACAGAAACCATTAAGCATAAATATGTGATTACAGAAAGAGAATTTTCACATGTCGAAGTGCTGGTCCCTGCATCCAAAGGAAGAGGACAGACTGGGAACATATTGTTATATATGACATATTATCTATGGATGAAGAGATTCATTCATTTGTTCAGCAAAAGTTTATTTTAGGCTTACTACTTGTCAACCACTAGGTTACACATTGTGGATAAAGAGGTGAACGTTAGATATCTTACAAATTAAGGAGAAAAAGAAAAACACCTAAATTAAAAGCTGGCGAGGAACGTCAGGAGTCAATTCAGGAAGGAATACAAGTAAACGATAAACATATTTTCAAAAATCTCAAGCACATTAATAATCAAATAAATGTAGATTAAGGCAACTGTAGGATAATGTTTTTTCCCTAGCAAGTTGACAATTTTCTTTTAAACAAATGAAAATACCCAGGTTGGCAAAACTAGAAGAAAGTGGGGACTTCCTAACACACACTGTAGGAAGGTAGGTGGCTCCAGGAGAGTCACTTGATGGTACTCACCTTAAAAATGTATGTACCCTTTGAGCCAACAGTTCTACTTTTAGGAATGTATACTTAGGACATGTCTGAATTTGTCGTAAGTCTGTTCATTGGAACACTTTATAGTAGTGAAAAATTGAAAACATCCTTAGTGTCCATTAGGGAACTCGTTAAATAAATAATGGAACACCCTTACACTGAAACACTTTTTAGGCATTAAAAGTAATGCTGTGGATGGATATTTAGTTACATGAAAGATGTCTGTGACACAGGTTAAAAAAAAGCTTCAAAACTGTATGCACAGTATGGTCCAGTTTTTATATATATGAAAAAAGAATAGTTGTGTAAAAAACCCAAGTAAGGTATGGAAGGCTGCATACCAAGGTGATGACAATGGTGGTTTCTGGGTGTTGGTGTTATTATTTAATTCTTTTCATTTTGCTTACTTTTATTTATTATTTTCTAATAAAATTAAGCAGTTTTTAATTAAAAATTAAATGAAGAAAATATGATACAAAAAATCTAATGTCACACGTTTAAATACTGAAGCAGCATGCATTGGTAAACATGATCCCTCAGGTACAAGGAAAGTATTCACAGCCAGGGGAGCAGTGAAGCTTCTCCCAGAAGCCTGCCTTTGAGAAGGAAGGACCTTGGGAGGCGGATGGGGAGAGAAGGGTGGGGATGTGGTAGTACAGTCTTTCACAATCAGAGAAGAGACAGAAATACAAACACTGTCCAGGATGGCTCAGGAAGCTGGTGACTTTCTCTAAAAACTTCCACGTTGAGGTTACTGGGCCCAATGCGACTCAGGCCGATGAAGACAAGTGGCTGATGTTATCCATGGAGGGTTCTAGACATCACAGGAAATGGATTGGTGGCCTCTTGTCTTGCCCACTCAACAAGCAGCCACTGACGTGGAAAGCTAATTTACAACCTGTTGGGCATCTTAGTCCAACGGCTAGAAAGACCGTGGCTTCGCCGGGTGACTGAAGCTGCGGCTTCTCTGCCCAGAGCTGAGGCCTACCTGCAGCGAGCCTGGAGATCATGGGGAGCCTTCTCCCTGGGAGGCGACACAGAGACCTCTTCGCGTTCCAGCCATCCTGGCCTCCTGAGCATCTTGGGGATCAGCCCCTCCAGTCCCGCATCCAGTGCTTAGCTGCAGGGTAGAGTACCAGAGACCGCCGTAGGCCTGGACAAAATGCTCAGCTCTGCTGCGGAGGTGGAGAATATCATCTTGATTCCAGGGGAAAAGAAAAACTTGAAACCCAGAGGACTTTAGTGGGGACAGAGTGAGCACCCAGCGTAGGATGGGGTCTAAGAGGAGACGCACTGGACTCAGCCAGAAGACTTGCTTTTGGACGCCAGCCGTGTCGTCAATGACTTGTTTGTCCTTTCTTCGAGTCACCTAACCTATCTAGCCTCGCTTTCTTCATCTGTTAAGCTCTGGTACTAATTATACTGTTACCCATAGGTGTTTCCCTAATTTAGCTGAACATGAGAATCATGCTTGGCCCCATTCCAGACATACTGAATCTTGCTCTTCTGGGAGGGTCTGGGAATCTGTATTTTAAACAAAGAAATGAGTTTGGGAAACCTGGATTCTGCTCACCAGGTTGCTCTGGAGACTTTCTGGCTTGTAAAGTACTCCACACATGGGGCAGTTCTTATGAGACCGAGTCATCACACCATGAACACAATAGTATTTTCTCTTAGGTGGAACTTTCTAGAAGGAGACTCAAAAAGCAGGAGGTAGGAAGAGAGGCTGTAGCCAACCTCCCCTCCTTTAGCCCCTACTCCACCATACACGTGCTGTGGTTCCTGGTCCAACCGTTGACGGTTCCCGTATCCAAGGACGCACTAGCATAATAAACCCAAGCCTATTAGATCTAACTTACCTGGTATAATTATCCAAAAGGCAGTAATCAGCTCCCCATGGTTGTTGCTGCCAAGTACAGCATAAACAACATCAGGGCTCTGAAAAACAACACATTTTCTTCACACGTGTGACTTTGCAGGTCTATTTTCCTCTAACCGTCGTTTGCTAAAGTGTAGCTTGCTGCTGCAGAATTGAGAGATCCACATGAGAATACAGCTCATCAGGAAGGGTCCAATTGCCTCTGTCTGGTTTGAGAACTAGAGGTGGTGTGCCAGCCCAGGCTTGGAGGGGAGGAGATCCTCTAGTCCTCTCACAGATTTTTCCACAGAGAACTGGAAGTGCAGAAAAAATAATTCTGTTAGAGGCGCCCAGTGGGACCACAGTTATTGGTTGTGCAGGAACTTCTTGGCTGTCTTGAGGATGAGGGGAGAGAATGTCTGGAGCAAGGCATTTGGGGGCGGAATTGCCATTGTCTATAATTGTAAAATCTGCACCATCCACAGAAACCAGTGAAAAGTCAGGATGCGAGAGCTGATGGCAAGTCATTGAGGGTGTGGGGGTAGATAAGAACACCTTGTCAGCATTGTTCCTGTGGCTCTTTGCAGAATCCGGGCTAAACATTTGATTGCTCATTAAGAAGTCTCCTATAAGTTCTACCATCTGATAAAACTAGTAAGAAAAAAATGATAATTCAGTTACCACATCTGTCATCTACTGACCACATAGGACCATGCCTGTCTTATGAACTCCTATAATGACCACTTTTTGCCATTATGATGGTTCTGTTAGTAGCTCAGCTTTACAAATGAGAATCTGGCCACCTAAGGCAGCAAGCTAGGTCCTCTCCCAGCTGACTTATTCCAAGGTTGTGCTCTTAACCACTAACCTGTACTACTTAGCTATACTGTAGAGCATCTTTGAAGAAATTACACCAAGGCCATGTGTTTGGCTTCGTCTGGTAGTTTTACTTGGCAGATGCCGATGGCCTTGGCTCTCTGGCTGTTACTCTGAGGAAGCATGCAGAAGGTAGGCCTGGCCAGTGAGCATGGAGGGGGCTCAGACGATGCCTCACCCTCACCCTGGGGTTCCAGATGACAAAATGGGAGATTTCTATTTCAGTGTGATATGACAGGCTTAGAGCCTATGAAGGGCTTTGAATTCCTTAGAAGTCCTGGAAATTATCCTCTCCATGAGAAACTGAAGTTGCAGAAGGCAAAGGAGTACAAACTCCACTTTGTAATTACACTTCAGAGAATTTAGCATTGAGGGACACAGGCAATGAGTGACACAGAGTTTAGAGGCCTGGAGTTGAGACCCAATGTTCCGGCAAATCACTTAACCATTCTTGGCCTCGGTTTTCTAACCTAAAAAATAGGAAGACTTTATCTTACTGGAAAGATGAAATGATATAGATATGCAAAGTGTTTTGTATAGAAATATAAGCAAAATTCTCTTTGTAAACGTTTGGCAGAGGGACACACAGTAGAAGTCTGGGACAACTTCTGGGTGGCTCCCTCCCTCACAGCTGTTTGAACAAGGGTGGACTTTTTTTGCATGTCTTCTCTTCTGTAAAAGGTAAATTCTTTTTCTAAGCCCTGCCACGTTCTGCCCTTAATATCTGGGTCTAGGTGACAAATCAGGGTTTTATAGGTGACAGACAGGGCAGAGGCAGTCTGAGAACATGGACTCTGCAGGTGGGGTGCAGGGGCAGCAGAGTTTCAAAGGAGGATGAGGAAGAGCAGAAGAGAGACTGGGCCGGCTGGCTCAGTGCAGGCAGAGGAGCTGCTTCCCAAGGTGTGTGGCTGAATTTAGCAGTTGGCGAAACAGCCTGGCTAATCGAGACACACCGAGAAACCAAAGAATTCATGTCAGAACACTTTTATCTTTTACTATAGCACAAACAAATGCATTTGACTGCATACCCTGTTCATTATTTGGGAGACAGTGTTAACAAGAAAATGACCAAGAACAGGCAGCAGTTGGGAGGAGAAATGGGAGGCCTAGAGTTTTCCACAAACCCCCAAATCATACCTGAACAGTCTCCTTGCTGAGGCTCAGCACAGGGTGTGGGGTCCTCCTTTCATAAAGCTGCACTGCACAGATGTGCAAGCTGGATCGCAAATGTTAATAGCTCATCCACTTCACATTTCTTTCTTTTTTTTAATAGCATTATCCTGGGGAAAAAAATCCCATTTAAGAAATGAATCTGATTTTTAGTTAAAAATACCCTATTCAGACATCAAAAACTGGCCCGAGTACAATTGTTCCCTGTTCACACTGGAAACAGATTGAATCAACGGCCCTCCTGGTAGCCTGTAGTTTTACTGAAGTTGCCTCCAGCCCCACCTCTCCTGAAATTCAGATCCGTCATTCAGCTGAGTCTGAGGAACGACGTCTCCGTTGGAAGCCCTGCAATACGGGGCTGTTGTTTCGCTAGAGACGCCCCAGCCCCTTAATGGCCCGGTGCTCTCAGCTATAATATTCTAAATACACATTACGGAGAGTGTGCACATATTCATAACTGCTCCATTGTGGCATTTAGATTTACCCTTGAAATTTATCTTTAATTTTTACAGTTGTCTCCTTAACCATGTATATTACTCCCTTCTTCAAACAATCTGTCTTGCTGCTGCAGTTTTTCTTGAAACCAAAGCGTAATTAAATATTAAATTAATATTTCATTTAAAATTAAATATCAAAGGCTTCTGTCTAATCTTTCACTGTGCACGGCTAGTTCTCACTGCGTGTTCTGGTTCCTGTATCCACAAAGGCAGGTACCACCTCTTCATAACGTGTTCCTATATTATCTTTGTTCATTTTTTTTTTTAATTGGTGACACTGAACTTTTGCTTCATTGAAACAAACGAATGTGGGGAGAGATTTCAATGTAGCAATGACTGTTGAATTCAACAGCCCATGGATTCAACCCTACCCATCTCTACTTCTCAAAGCAGACATTGACCACTCCAAATAAATAGTCTTAGAATCATATAATGCAAGAGCTTACAAGGGGTCTTGGAGGCCATTTAGCTTGACCTTTTGTCCTTTCAGAGAAATAAGCCAAAGTCCACCTAGCCCTGAAGGTGGTGTAGTTGGCCAGGGTCAGGAACTAAGGCAGATCCCAGGCCAGGCCAGCTTTATCTCCATCACACCCTCAAACGCTATGAAAAAACTTAACTTGGGAGCATTAAATGCTAATTGAACATAGCCTTTGAATGTTGGAGATATAAAGAGTCGGGCAGAAGGTAGATGATTGAACCAGGAAATTGGGAGAAAGAGAAAGAAGAGAGAGGAGCCCAAATCACAGCACAAAGGAGGAGACCCCTTGGAGCCAATATGTATGATCACAGCACTTTGAGAACATAGACACTGTGAAGGAAGAGCAGCATGGAGAAGTCCTAAAGGGGGCGTGAGGGCAGGGGCCAGTCTGCATGTATTTAAATTCCTCCTCAAGCTAGGACACCTTCCTGTCCTGTTGACAGACAGTGTGTTTTTGACCAGAGCCACATGGAGAGGTATTTCTGAGGCATGTTTTCTCCTCTGCTTGCACACCAGAGTCCACCTTCTGATCTGCTGTTTATCTGGCAGTCACATTACATAGATTTTAGGTTTCTTGAGCAGGGTTCTTTTCCATTGTTGTCTTTATGCTTGGAGAAGTTTGGGGTTTAGAGTTAGTACTGGAAAGATCCTCCAGTTCTGTTGGCTCTGTACACATCTGGTAAAAGTGAAAAGCTTTTGCTGCAAATAAATGCACATATGTGCAAATACACAGCTAGGCTCAGACTTTCTAGACTTTTATCAGCCTCTTGATGGCCATCCACAGACTCCACAATGATCCTAGGCTCCAATTGAAGACTTATTAGTGAGGAAAGCTGAACCCCAGGCCAACATCCCAGAGCGGCAGCCAGAAGAGCACTCAGATCTTCCCTCATCCCACTGTCTTATTCATCTCCTCTCAAATTTCTGCAAAGGAACTCTACCGGCCCTTGACGTTGCCGTCTTTGTGATCAGGACTCCTGTTGGTCAAGGGCATAAATGACCGCCTGCCTGCAATGTCAATGCTGACTTTATTGAGGGTTGACCAAGACTCTATCAAAGAGTCCCCTTTCCACGTTAGCCAGTGTCCCGTAAATTTTGGGGAAACAGAAGTAGAGGCATAAGCTGGAGGAAGCATTATCTGGTCCCTGTGCCCCCTCTGAAGGGAAGAAAAAATCATATAGAATTTTTACATTTCACCAACCCTTTGGGAAAATTAATACTGAGCACCAGCCAGCCTTTTTTTTTAATGAGTAGTTCCCAATAGATATTTTTTTTTTAAAGATTTTATTTTTTCCTTTTTCTCCCCAAAGCCCCCCGGTACATAGTTGTGTATTCTTCGTTGTGGGTTCCTCTAGTTGTGGCATGTGGGACGCTGCCTCAACGTGGTCTGACGAGCAGTGCCATGTCCGCGCCCAGGACTCGAACCGACGAAACACTGGGCCGCCTGCAGCGGAGCGCGCGAACGTAACCACTCGGCCACGGGGACAGCCCCCCAATAGATATTTTTTTAATACTATTTACTTATAAAAGAAAACCTTCTCACATTGCTTATAGTTTATATCTATTTGTTGGGTCTAAGATATTTAAGTAACCTCATATATTACACCTGCAATCAAAATGAGAAATGACACATAAGATCCAGGCTCTCAGGAGAAATATTATGAAATCTCAAGGTATTGATGAAAGTTTTTCCAAGGCTGATCCAAATGGGATTTAGATTCTGTGGCAGTTGAAATGTGTATTATTAAACTCCTTAAGCAAACCCGAATGACTCCCAGTGGAGGATTAAGACATTCTATGTATAGCAAAGACGAAATTCTCATGTCTGAGTTTTCTCTATTGAATTCCCCCTTGATTAGCTTCTGTAATATTTAACTTCATGCCATGCCATAATTATTTAATAAAAGGTAAATATAAATTATATTTCAGTGGGGAAATGACCTTTTACCTTAATGTTATGTTACTAAAGAAAGACATAGATAAACAGAGCCTATAGATCGAAGCATATTTTTAATTTACTCTGTTTTTGCCTTGCCAGCATTTCTCTGTGTCCCTGTCAGCCAGCTGAGGGGTTGGCAGAACTTCACAGCACCCCCGCACTCCATGTGGTAGGAGAGGTTGTAAATTCACATTGATGATGGTGGTTAATGATCTGTTTGGCCCTTAGAGACAGTCTTGGTGTTGGTCTTGGGCACCTCATTAGCTAATTGAGGTTTACTTGGCTCACACCAGGCCTAAAGAGTCAGAGAACACCCAGGGAGGTAGGGAGCAGGGACGCTGGGATTCCAGGTGAGGCTGAAGCTATAGGATGTAAAAACAACTGGTCAGTTGGGAAGTCAGTTTGGAACCAAAGTCGAAGTTGTCTAACCCAACCTTGATATTTTGAAGGTTGAACACTTGAGGGATTGACTGACTTTTCCTATTACAATTTGGTGTTGTCTGAACAGTTTCGACTTTATGACTTTTACTTCAGAAGTGCTCCTGCTAAATGAAAGTGTGTGTGTGTGCGCGCGCGTGTGTACACGTGTGATATAGACGACAGTGTGTTCCACTACAGTCTTTCTCATCTTGCATGCACACATAACTTATCCCACAGTTTATCCCTGTGAAGTCTGGTGGGGGCCTGCCAAAAAGCAATCAACATAAGGAATAGATGGGTATGCCTAATCTGCTTATTCAGTTTAAAACATGAATTGCTAACCCACGGTGGTCAAGATAGTCTGCTATTTCTAACATGGGGAGAATGAGGAGGGGAGGGCAGGCAATATCAGCCAGGCGTTACTCTTGTGTCCTGGTCTTGTCTCCCAGTAGGGGAGAACAGTGGGTACAAATGTGTGAGAAATTCTCTGAAAGAGAAACCACCATCTCCATGCCACCTCTGTGTGCTGATGAGAGCCCAGCTTTAGAGAATTCCTCTGTGAGCAGAAGGAAGGGCAAGGAATAAGGAGATGAGCGGTGGGTCTGCGGGTGGACCACTAGAACTCTGGTGAGAGAGAACCTCTCTCTCAAGAAAATTCTCAAGAAAATTGGTACCTTAGGTAACAAAATGCTGCATATTTGAAAAAAGATGAGGCAATGATTGATTTAGAACATTTTGTCACCAAGTCTGTTCGCCCTGCGGCACCAGGCAGCTGTTTATGTTTGTTGATTGATACCAAATGGGGCCTTCCCCCACACTCATGACTGAGAAGTCAGGCAACCCTGGCAGCCGGCTTCACTCTCCAGACCTGCGGCCCTTAGCTAGAAGCTGATGGCGGGGGCAGTGGGGGGGAACACGGAGGGCTGGAAAGGGGTGCAGGGAGGGGATGAGAGGAAGCAGAGAGTGGCATGGCCACTTTTCAACACTTTCTCTGCTGTTCACCAGCTCCAGGCCAGTAGCTAAGTCCAGAGGGGCAGCCTTTGGCTCAGGGGCTGGTACCTCCGGCTGGGGCTTGGAACAGCATCTCTAGTTCTACAGCAGAAAAGGTCAAGAGCACAGGCCTTGGAGTTAGGGAAACCAGGCTGCAGATCTCACCTTTACTGCCTACAACTGCGCTTAGAATGGGGAGCAAACCCATGTCATGGGGTTGTAATGAGGGTTAAATGAGCTAATGTATGTAAACGGCTTAGCATCATGGCCGTGGTATAGTACGCCTTCAGTAAATTCAAACAGTGGCAACCACGATTTTCATTATTAAATATTATAGCCACTCAAAATCCTGTTATTAAAGAAAAACACTTCAAAAATTGCTGACATTATAATGCTAAGTGGGAAAAAATGTTTACAGAATAATTCCCTCACAAACCCAGCTATTCTCACATGTTTCTGGGTAAGATAGTAATGCGAGTGCAAGTGTTTAAGCTGTCCCACCCCCAGAATACAGCAGAGGGTATTTTCAAGAAAACATACAGAAAAAGAGAAATCTGACATTCATGCTTGAAGCTCAGTGGTGTCATCAATATGCCAGAAATTCTGTGGCACTGAGCTGGTGTGTGCAGACAGGGTTGTGTTGGAGGACTTGTGAAAGCTGGACTTGTCATTCCCTCCTGAGAAAGGACGGCAGGGCCAGGAAGTGATGGAGGAGACCCTGACAAACCCCTCGGCCTCCTCTGTCCCCACCTTAAGCAGTGAGAATAAGCAACACGAGCAGAAACTTGATCTTGAATGGAAAAGAATATACTTAACAATTCTGTATCCAGAAAAGTTGTCACTTATGTGTGAGGAAAACAGAAGATGTGCTCCTATTCACAGGAGCACTTACCAAGTGTCAGTTACCATCGTTGCTGGGGATTTATTTCAAGGGCACCAATAGAATTCATCTCTTATTCTTACTGATGTCACCTAACTGCTGGAGAATTGAGTCAATGAAGAATGCAAACATGGAAAAGTTACGGTATCACAGCGCTATTGGTCAGCAGAGTTAATATTGAGTATCTAAATTATTGTTAATACGATGATACAGCTTAAGATAAAGATGAAAATTAATGTCTAAAAGATACAGATCATAGAAAATCTAATAAAAGTAATATTAGCTGAAGATGATAAACTATAAACAGAAATGTAAAACGGGAGGGTATGAGGTGGGGAAATTAAAGGTAGCCAAAATTCCTTATATGTGGAGTGCTCGACAGACTCAAATAATTAGAAAAAATAAAATATTTTTAGAGAAATGTAAAGGTATTGCTTTAAATTAAAATAGAATGTCTTCCTTATCATTAGAGAAAAGCATATGCATTAAAAAAAACTATTAGAAATACGAGGAGAATGAGGAGGGATAAATTTATAGTAGTAATTAGGTATAAAATATGTTAAATAATATGATCAAAAGATATCCTAAATAATACTTTTAAAGCATTACCCATGGAACACACACAAGACTAATATGTGTTAATTTACAAAGAATTTAATAAATTCCAAAAGGCAGACATTCTGTAGGCCACCTTTTTTAATATAGTGCAATTAACTAGAATAAATAATTAACAATTTAATACCAAACCCACCTAGAGATTTTAGGATATTTTCTTTGGAACAAAAGGAAGACAAAATTATAAATATAACTATTCAGAAAGTTATAACCAAGTGAGGGTGGGAGGAGGGGTGAGCCATAAATAGGAGATTCGAAATTTTAAACAAGTACCATGCAGAATCTATGCTAAAACATTTAAAATCTTGATGAAATGCACAATTTTTCTAGAAAAATACAAATGATATTGAGAAATAAAGAATGAGCCCAAGGTTTCTGGTTGGCAGTCTGGTGGGTGACGGCTGTTCACTGAGAATCACATGAACTCGGGACATCTTAAGTGGGAGGAGTCTGTGGGCCATCCAGGTGGAAGGTTTCAGCCAATAGTTGATAGATAAGCCTGAATCTCAGGCAAGCTGTCTGGACTGGAGATGAAGATTTGTGATAGGATGTAGCTTGACATAGAAATCATCGGGACACTGATGAGGTCACCAAGGGAGAATGTCAAGCAGAAGACTGCCTGGGCAACAGTAGCGAGAGCATCAGCATTTGCCAGATGGACAGAGGGTGAGCAGTCCTCAAAGTAGGCTGAGATGGCATGGCTGGAGAGGTGGGAGTGAAACAGGGCACTGCGAGTTCAGGAAAGCCAATGGGTGGAAGTATTTCCAGCAAGAGAGTATTTCCAATGTCAAGTGCTAAGCTGAGTTTAAGATAAGAATGGAAAAATTCCTCTTGATTTTGCTAAAATGTTATTGATGATCTTGACAAGAGCAATTTCACTGGAGTTCTTTCAAACTTTTAGTCAAGAGGTAACATCCATGCTATATAAGTTTTATAGAGCATTGGATAAAATATAGAAAGCTTCTCAATTTGTTTTTCAAGACTAGTATGAAATAAAAATCAATCGGAAGCTGGACAACACCGCGCACATAATCCCAATTATTAATATGAACACATAAATCCCCAGCAACAATGATAACTAACATTTGTTGAGTGCCCAATATGTGCCAGGCACAATTCTCAGTAACTTAATTGATTTAATCCTCATATCAGTAGTCTTTAGAAAATATTAACAAATTGAATCCAGAAATATCTTAGGCAAATTATATACCGCCTCCATGAGTAAACGTTTAATTTTGAAATACTGGGAAATCTATTATAAAATACAATATAAATTGGTCAAAGGAGAAAATTCATGATTGTAATTTTCTAAAAATTCTAACAAGTCCTGATAAAAGCCCTTATTGAAGGATAGTAACAATATCTATCTCAAATAGCCAACACCACATTTGGTGATGAAATGTTAGTGTCATTCTCATTTAGAGGAAAAACAGCAAGAATATCCACCATGATCCTCATTTTAGACACTTAGATGTTTTAGCCAACACAAGATGGTATTAAAAGAACTAAGTGGGATTAATATACCTGTCAAAAGGAGACAAAATGCTCATTATACATAGATGCTATGAGTGTGCAAGCCTAAGAATGAACAGAAAAAAATAGTGACATCTGTCAGGGGTTTGGTTACAAAATAACTGACAGCTACCATTGGTGAAGATCTTTTATGTGCCGAGAACTGTGCTGAGGGCATTATATACATTGTTTTTATTTAATTTTGACAGCAAACCCATGAGAAGGATTTTAAACAGAAGCTTACGGAAATTAATGGTGAAGCTGAAATTCAAACCCAAGATCTATTTGACTCTAGAGCTGATTCCCTTAATGGCTACACCATGTACTGCCACAAACTACCCTCATGTACACTGCCTGCACAGACATATAAAAGCCCAAAGTGTTTCTTGGTGCTAGTAAAACTTAGAAGATGTGATGAGGGAGTAATCACATTCACAAGAAAAACAACAAAACGTGAGATGCATAGCGAAAAATAAAATGAAAAACAAAAACCTTATTACCTATGTGATTAGCAGTACACATTTTATTGGTGGACTGAAAGAAGAAGAATTCATATCTGTATGTATATGTCTGTTTTTGCAAACACACACACACGTATGTGTGTGTACGTACCAGATCCTGGAGTTGGGATGGTCTCTCTATATGTAATGCCGAAGGGCGAATTGGGGTATGATACTGTAACATGGTGACAGTCAGAGTGTTCAAAATATTAATAAAATGTTTTTACAAGCAAAAAAAAGACTAATCCCCAATAGAAAAGAGTGCAGGAAGTATTAATAAGCAGTTCATAAAAGAAGAAATTAAAATAACCAGCAAATATAAGGAAAAATTCTTCAACCTCACTCATGAATACAGAAATGTAAGTTAAAATGATCACATGCATTGCTGGAGGGAATAAAAGTTTGTCTATCCTTCTGAGGGATGATTTGACAGTATGTGTGAAAGGCCTTAAATATAAGTCATAATTCTTGGTCCAGTAATTCTAATTCCTGGAATCTTCCAATTGAAATAATTAAAGTTATGCACAAAGGATAATTATTGCTCTGATTTTTATAATAAAGAGAAATTAGGATTATGTTAAATGCCAAACATTAGGAAGCCACTTAAATAAATTATAGCCCATGTCATGAAAAATATGCAAGAATTTTAAATAATGTTATAAAAGAATATTTAATAACCTGGGGAAAAGTTTGATATATTGTTAAATGGATAAAAAGTAGGTTATGTAACAGTGTGACTAGTATATCTCTGAATAATTTTAAGTTATGTGTGTCTGTTTAAATCTGGAAGGATATAAGCAAAAATGTTAACCCAGATCATCTCTAATATGTTGAGATTATGAAGGATTTTATTTTTACTTCTATATTTAAAATTTTTTATATATTTTTATAAATTTTTTATAAAATTTTTTATAATTTCTTAAACAAAAGGTGTTGCTTTGATAGTTAGACTAATAGCAATAAATATTCATAAAACATATATGCAAAAAGGAAAATTAAAAAACTCCCTCCTGTGTTTACAGCTTCCTAGTGGGAGTAAGGTGATTATTTTATTCTTTGTATCTTTTTTCTTTACTTCGATCATGCATTAATCTTAGCACCACAAAATCTAAACAACAAACTTCTGAAAAGTAAAGGAGAGAGGAAGAAGAAGAAAGGATAGAAGAATCAGCTCTGAAAGCTCTTTAGCAGAGTAGAGATGCTGGACTATGTCATTCATTCGTCCATCACTCCCTCACTCACTTATTTCACAGTTGCTGACGCTAAGTGCCTATTATGTGCCAGGCACTGTCTTCAACAATGCGAACACAAAACAAAATAGGTATGAGTTCTGCTCCTATGGACTTTGCAGTGTATGGTGGAGCCTAAGATTAAATGGAGTACATGTAGTGAAAGATAATTGGAAATTCTGAAAGTGTGTTACGCATAAGAATGGGGCTTTATGAGAATAAACTCACAGAAGGTTTATATGTGTATGAATGTAAATATTTGTGAAAATAATTAAGAAAAAGTGATATTTAAGAAAAGGATTAATAGGTGGCAAAGGCATACTTGGCAAAGAGAAGAGGAGGAAGAAAGGAAAAGCTTATAAAGGTAGTTTATTTTCCTCATAAGAAACGGGTATGGTTGATTGTGTAATACTTCTGGTTATTTGAGGGTGAGCAGAGAATTATGTGTGTGTGCACTTAAGGCAGGAAGGATAAAATAATTGTAATAATACTGAAATTTTGAAATATCATTCCAGTGGAAAAACACCAAATTACTATTAATTCCAAACTTATAAGTGTGAATTCACCAACGCCAATAGCAAAACTCCTTAACAGATTGTATCCATTATGTATCAATTCTTAGATAATATCAGAACCTTCCTATTACCTGAGGAAGATTTAATAAAGAAATTTGCTTT